>NC_134687.1:70896070-71203039 GCF_050947455.1 Rhinoderma darwinii
ATGATGCTAGGAGCCCGGCTCCCTGCACTGTGTTCGGTCCGGGACTTCCGCCCGAAATACGTCCGTCCATTACGGACGTTAATGTGGTCGTGTGAACCCAGCCTTATACTCTAAAATACAAGCAGGTTTTTGCTTCTGAGTGATGGATCCCCTTTCTGTTACTCCTAGGGAGGCATCTGAGTGCATAGTACTTAAAAAAACACCATCTTTTTTGTCTTTGTAGCTGACTGCAAGAAGCTGACCACTGTGGAGGCAACTTGACTCCCCCTTTTTTAATTTAAGGCTGACAAGCGATTTTTTGGAATGGTCCCCGTATTTTGTGTCTGCAGACTTTTAAAAAGGGGTATACTAGTGTAAAAAGTGTCATTGTACAGTTTATACCCCTTTTGCAGAAATGGGCTGATTAGCTCCCACACAATTTTGCCGTTAGTCCTCATGTATGGAGGGCAACCCAGTGGACTTAGCTTTCGATCCTTGCCCTCATAGATCCTGAAAGCAGATGTATAGCCTGATGAGCTTTCACACATTTTACGTAGCTTGACTCCGTATCGAGCCCTCTTTCCAGGGAGATATTGCTTGAAATTAAATCTTCCATTCAATTTTACCAGGGATTCGTCTATTGAGATGTTTTGTTTGGGGTATAGAGGGTCAAAAATGTATCTGAAAACATGCTGAGGAGAGGTCTGATTTTATAGAGCCGGTTAAAGTCTGCAGCGTTGTTTTGTAAGCAATTACTATTATTGTAAAAATTTCGAAATCTCAAAAGGATTTCGGAACGATTTCTGCTCATCGCTGCGGAAAAGCTAGGAGCATGAGGCCCAGTATGATCTGATGGTCGATTTTCTGACCAGACTCATTGCCAGCGTTAGATCTAAAAATTTCTTTATTTTATTAATATTTGTTGGGGTCCACGCATTTCTTCTGGCATAAGATCACTGAGGTTTTTTTTCTAAATACTGATTGGCATATATGTTTGTCTGAAAAACAATGTGCTCTAATAAATCATCACTTATAAAAAGCTGAAAAAAATCAATTGGGCCAAAACCCTCCACATTGACATTAATTCCAGGGACGGAAGTAAAGTCTGGCACAAATGGGGTGGCAGAATTTGGAGGGTCCCATCTAAGAGATGCGATTTCTGAGGGAATAATAATTTGGCCTGGTAGATCCTGAGAAATGTCTTGCACTCCCTCACTTGTACTTGGCATATCAGACATGTCAACATCCTGATGTGCATGCCTACTAGGTCCTTGTGGCGGACTGTCACTTCACCTCAGATGTTTAACAGATGGACCAGATTCCAAATCGATTTCAGTGCTGTCTATGTCACTGTCGTCAACCCTGGAAGGGACTATCGTCATCTGATACAGCACTTTCACTGTCAGAATACAAGAGAGCAAATGCCGCCTTCAGTAGTATATAACTTGCGTGCCATTTTTTAATGTATTTTTTTACTTATCTTTTATAACAATTTTAATAAAAGTAACAAAGAAAAAGTCCACTAATCAATTGATCAATAAATTTATGAACGACCCTAACAATTAATCAATTAGTTAGTATCTAGAATTAATAGAAGTGTAAAATATAGGAAGAAATAATTGTATCTAAATGTGTGTATATGTACATATTACGTATACATATGCCTATATATAATCAATTGAATCTTTACAACTAATCAATTGTTGAACAACTCTAATAATTAATAACTTTATGAATGACCCTAACAATCAATTATTTGATATGTAGAATTAATAAAATTAATAGTTTATATAAATGTTTGTATATGTATATATTACATGTGCGTATATCTATACCACGTTATAGATATATATGTAATTGATTAAATGGTCACAACTAAATTATGACAACCCTAATAAGTAATACATTTATGAACGACCCTATCAATGAATCAATGTATTTAGAATTTATAGAAGTGTAAAATATATGAAGAGATTTATATAAGTATATGTGTGCATACGTATATATTACATGTACGTATATATCTATATGAAGTTATAGATATATAACATCCCTAATAATTAATAAATTTTTAGTATTAACAGAAATTTCAAATATATGTCTATATATAATATATATTACATGTGTGTGTGTATATATATATATATATATATATATATATATATATATATACACTACTGTTCAAAAGTTTGGGGTCACCCAGACAATTTTGTGTTTTCCATGAAAACTCACACTTATCTTTATCAAATGAGTTGCAAAATGACTAGAAAATATAGTCAAGACATTGACAAGGTTAGAAATAATGATTTTTATTTGAAATAATAATTTTCTCCTTCAAACTTTGCTTTCGTCAAAGAATGCTCCATTTGCAGCAATTACAGCATTGCCGACCTTTGGCATTCTAGCTGTTAATTTGCTGAGGTAATCGGGAGAAATTTCACCCCATGCTTCCAGAAGACCCTCCCACAAGTTGGATTGGCTTGATGGGCACTTGTTGCGTACCATACGGTCAAGCTGCTCCCACAACAGCTCTATGGGTTTGAGATCTGGTGACTGCGCTGGCCACTCCATTACAGATAGAATACCAGCTGCCTGCTTCTTCCATAAATAGTTCTTGCATAATTTGGAGGTGTGCTTTGGGTCATTGTCCTGTTGTAGGATGAAATTGGCTCCAATCAAGCGCTGTCCACAGGGTATGGCATTGCGTTGCAAAATGGAGTGATAGCCTTCCTTATTCAAAATCCCTTTTACCTTGTACAAATCTCCCACTTTACCAGCACCAAAGCAACCCCAGACCATCACATTACCTCCACCATGCTTGACCGATGGCGTCAGGCACTCTTCCAGCATCTTTTCAGTTGTTCTGCGTCTCACAAATGTTCTTCTGTGTGATCCAAACACCTCAAACTTCGAGTCGTCTGTCCATAACACTTTTTTCCAATCTTTCTCTGTCCAATGTCTGTGTGCTTTTGCCCATATTAATCTTTTCCTTTTATTAGCCAGTCTCAGATATGGCTTTTTCTTTGCCACTCTGCCCTGAAGGCCAGCATCCCAGAGTCGCCTCTTCACTGTAGACATTGACACTGGCGTTTTGCGGGTACTATTTAATGAAGCTGCCAGTTGAGGACATGTGAGGCGTCTATTTCTCAAACTAGAGACTCTAATGTACTTGTCTTGTTGCTCAGTTGTGCAGCGGGGCCTCCCACTTCTCTTTCTACTCTGGTTAGAGCCTGTTTGTGCTGTCCTCTGAAGGGAGTAGTACACACCGTTGTAGGAAATCTTCAGTTTCTTGGCAATTTCTCACATGGAATAGCCTTCATTTCTAAGAACAAGAATAGACTGTCGAGTTTCACATGAAAGCTCTCTTTTTCTAGCCATTTTGAGAGTTTAATCGAACCCACAAATGTAATGCTCCAGATTCTCAACTAGCTCAAAGGAAGGTCAGTTTTATAGCTCCTCTAAACAGCAAAACTGTTTACAACGGTGCTAACATAATTGCACAAGGGTTTTCAAGTGTTTTCTAATCATCCATTGGCCTTCTAACACAGTTAGCAAACACAATGTACCATTAGAACACTGGAGTGATGGTTGCTGTAAATGGGCCTCTATACACCTATGTAGATATTGCATTAAAAACCAGACTTTTGCAGCTAGAATAGTCATTTAGCACATTAACAATGTATAGAGTGTATTTCTGATTAATTTAATGTTATCTTCATTGAAAAAAACGGTGCTTTTTTTGCAAAAATAAGGAAATTTCTAAGTGACCCTAAACTTTTGAACGGTAGTGTATATATATATATATATATATATATATATATATATAAAATCATATGGATATACACATTTATATACTGTATACATATATATATACACACACTTCTATATATGTATGTGTGTATATATATATATATATATATATATATATATATATATATAGAAGAGTGTGTGTATATATATATGTATACAGTATATAAATTTATATATCCATATGATTTTTATATATATATATATATATATATATACACACACATTTATTATAGCCCTAATTGATTATTAATCTATTCATTGCCCTAATCTGAGTACTATGTAGACAATCTACCTAACTAAGACTACCTAAAACAATCAGATTAATTCCCAATATCCACAGTTTTAAACGTGCCCTGAAAACACATCTATTTAGACAGGCCTATAACATTCCCTAATCTGACTCCTTTCCATGGCCCCCCTTTTAGATTAGTCATCAGAATAAGATTCCCTCACACTCCTTCTCTTCATGTCCGTCATACACGGATACTGGCTGGGGACCGGCTCATGCAGCTTTATGTTACCACCCCATGTGTATAAAAATGGCTGGACCATTGTACAGAACAAACACTGTTGCACTTTGTGTCTCCCTTATGTCCTCATAGATTGTAAGCTCTTGCGAGCAGGGTCCTCACTCCCCAGGTTTGAATTGTAAATGAACTTTGTCACTATGTAATGTCTGATATTGTTTGTTTCATGTTCCCTCTAAATTGTAAAGTGCTGCGTAATATGTTGGCGCTATATAAATAAAGATTATTATTATTATTATTATTACCTAAACTATAACTACCTGCCTACACTAAACTATCTAAGTGGAGGTGGTTTTTTCACAGTTGCTGTGTCTTTATATGAGACACACAGCAGCTGCTCGGCACAGTGCTTCTTCTCGCTCAATGTCTCAGAACGATCTGACGCGGAGGGAGGAGAAATACTGTAACTAACAGCGCAAAAGTTTGTTGCTGCAACAAACTTTCCTGTGAACACCATGATAGGTTTATCATGGTGATCACGTCATTGGGACTGGCACCAATGCGGTCCTGATGTCTTCTCTCAGCACTAAGGGCGGATATACACGAACGTATAATACGTCCGTGCAACGCGCGTGCTTTTCACGCATGTCGCATGGACCTATGCTAGTCTATGGGGCAGTGCAGACTGTCAGTGATTTTTGCGCAGCGTGAGTCCGCTGCGTAAAACTCACGACAGGTCCTATATTTCTGCATTTTTCGCTCATCACGCACCCATTGAAGTCAATGGGTGCGTGAAAATCACGCGCAGCACACGGAAGCACTTCCGTGGGACGCGCGTGATTCACGCAACAGCAGTCAAAAGTATGTTTGCAAACAGAAAAGCACCACGTGCTTTTCTGTTTACAAACATCCAAACAGAGTGTCATAATGATGGCGGCTGCGCGAAAATCACGCAGCTGCCCATCCTATGTGATGACACACGGAGCTGTTAAGTGCCTTTTGCGCATGCAAAACGCCGCGTTTTTTGCGTGCGCAAAAACGCACGCGCTCGTGTAAATCCGCCCTAAGGCTGCAAGAGATTTAGGGCATACGGAGAGCGCTGTGCACTCTATTCTGAGACCACGTAGATTAACGGGCTGCAGGACAAAGGATCAGCGCTGCAGCCTGTTAATCTACTTGGGCTGGTCGTGAAGGGGTTAAAAAACAAAATTTAATGGTGGGCATCCACTTTAAAGTAACTTGGTTCATTTATTTACAAAACTGCACATGAATGGTATGAATTCATACTTACTTTTATTTCCCATATGACCCCAACCAGTAATGTAACAGTATGTGTCTGGTTCAACCAACTGGCTTTTTGACGGTAAGCAAACAGGTCTTACATAGCTGGTCTCCACAATGTCTTCATTTAATTGCACTATGCTGATATCATAATCTACCACAGCTCTGTTGTAGCGTGGATGAAGGATTATGGTCTTAACCAGGCGCGTCTGCATGAAATCAGAGGGATGATCCAAGTTGTTTATCCCAAACACAACTTTCCACACCGCTGCATGTTCCCTCCTAAAAAAAAAAAAGCATATTTAATTTACGAAATAGTCAATTTGTTCACAATATAACAATTTTTCACCACAGCTGGATAATTTGCTGTTACCAGGGTTTGACATAGAATTAATACATTTCTGAGACTGGCTCAGAAAGACCCATCTGTCCTAGTCCATAGTTCATCCAACGACAGAATATGTACAAGTTGATGGTTCTTTGAGATAATGGAAGGACCACTAAGGTTGCGTTCGATGGATTATAACCCATGCAATGAGCAACACTTGGAAACCAATGTCGGTTTGTGGAGTTAAATTAATGGATGAAGCTTTGGTCTAAGAAAGAAGGTTCTGGGTTCTTATAGCACTGGGCAGACTTTTTATTAGTGTGCAAATTCCATGTTATGGGCGGGTAGCACCTGGGTGGCAAATGACCTATTGTGCTACCCATAGACATGACATTTGTGTTAGCACATCCTGTTGATGTCATGTCTATATTGCCTACCCCCCCCCCCCAACATTTACTGGTTTTGATGGATTTTTATTTATATATTAACAATTCCAAAACTATAATAATACATTGCACAGTGTATAATTGGGTAGCATTCTATGTAAACCCTCAATACCTAGCTGTAGGTTTGCAATTTTATATCTGCTACCCATAGGGTGTAGTAATGCTGCTGATGGAGGCCACTCATGCTGGCAGTCCCCCGCTGCTGAGTTGCTCACCCCTGCTACTGTCATCCTGGTCCTTCTGTGTGTCTGCGTTAGGTGCTGCCTCTACCCAAAGGGCAAGGACATCGTTGTGACTGCTCCCCACCGATGTGAGCTTTCTCCTCCTCTCCCTCCTGCTGAGGCTGGTTCTGTATCCTATAGCGAACACTCAAATATTCCCAAACCAATCTCAGATGTCCAGTATATTCATAAAGCAGGTCACCTGAGACATGAGCAACTTTGGTTCAACGTTTGTTTTAGCAAAAGTTCCTTACTGTGTTCAGCTCATACGAGTATCTATTACGGCCTGTTATGACCCTCTGCCGGATACGTCCCTGCTCAGACTCTGCTTGCCCTAACCTCGGTCGTACCCAGTCCGCCCTATTGCCTGAGTATTCATTGTACTTGACCATTGTCTCCTGGTTAATTGGACCAGCTGCTATTCATACCGGAACCACATCAGGAGGTAGCAACCTGTTAGTCTCCCTGCAGCGGTCCAGATCCCCGTACAGGGCTTAAAGGGTAAATATTGTGGAGGCTACTTAGTCAAAGCCCTTAGAGGTGGCCGAAAGTCAAACTGGTCATATAGCACATAAATCTTGTATATAAAGACAGATTTAGTTATAATTTACCTTAAAAGGCATTGTTTCATTGGGACATACCCTTTATCAACTGAAGATGATCACTGTAGGTCTGACTCCTGAAACCGCCAGGGATTGTGGATAACGGCTGAAGGGGATATGTGGTATTACATGCCGGCTATTCAATTAAATAACCAACCATGTAAAACAGGGTCAGGTCCCCCAGTGAGAGAGCTAATCTTTGTCACAAATGGGGTTTTCTTTTATATGATGTCCTAATAGGGTAGATGGGTAAGGCTTGTCCTATTGTGATAACATAGCATAAGAACCAAATGTATATTATATGTCAAATCCCAAAAGTTAATAAAAATAAGGTTATAAAAAAAAAAAGAGCTTTTTGAGTTATTTGTGTAAGCGTTTCATTTTCAGATCAGGCATTTGGGCTCGAACAACAGCCTGGTTTTATTTTTGCTATCAGTTGGTCTTCCATCACACTGTGTAGACCAGTCCCTTTATAGATTAAAGATGCTTCAACAGAAAATAAATAGACATTCCACATCTATATATATGTGCTTTAATTTTTTTTTATATATAACAAATGTCACAGATGGAAAATAACAATCTGATTTAAAGTCATAACACTGATACCTAATGAGAACTTTACGATGAACTGTATTTTACTAATGTCTTGCCAACAGTTTCCATGTTATCACTTATTTCCTAAGATTGGTGCACTCCAGGGGAGCCACTTATAGACTAATTAAAGGGATGAAGAGCAATGTACTAGAATGGGGAATTGTCATTCTGTATTGTTCCCTGTGGACAGAAATCTTGAAGTCATCAGAGCCGTTCAATGGAATTTTTGGATTTATGTAACATTAGCCTTTAACAATGTGTGCCTATTTAGCTTTATTGCTCTTGTAGAACAGTTTTATCACCTAATAACACTGTCAGCTTTTACTTAATTTACCAAGTTACGATTAGTTGCAGAAGTACTGGAAAAATAGATCAAGTGCAAGAGAAAATATCTTCTTGCTGCTTAATGTAGCTTGTAATTTTGTTCTCGGTACAGCAATTACTGAAATGTTCGGCGGAAGACAATAAATACAGACTGAATTTCACTAGATAAAATGTCATATGCTCCATGCTAGTGCACAATGCAAAGGAAGAATAGCCTAATGATTGCCATATTAATTTGCTATATTTAATTAAAACGAATAATTGGTTGTATACTATCATTTCTATCCGTGTTCAGACGCCATATTTTTTTATGTCTCAGTCAGTAGGATGTTCTTTGGGAAATGTAAGAACAACATATGCTGTAATGTGCATGCATTGTGGATGAAAGATATGTGTAAAAACACAAAATATTATAAATTAATATCTAATGAATGTGAACCAATCAGATTGTTTGGATAGCTTATTCTCTAGTACCCTCCAAGTCAGTATTTATAAACTTGTAGGAATGGTCACGTCTCTTGAGTATTCTATGGCAAAATAGAACGTTTAACTTTAATATTTGGAAAAGATGATAACTTCCAAAGTTTATTGAAATGCAATGTTCTTACAATGAGCAGAAAAATAAATATATAATTGAAAATTGACAGCAGAGCGATACATTCTTGGAGTGATCTGGGAATAGAGTACGACAGCCACCGAGAATTTTAACTCCCAGCAGCTTTGTTGGTACATCAGTAGACTGTGCACTACACACAACATTTTATTCGCAGACTATCTATTATTAAGTGGCTGTAAATGGGTCTATTGGCTACAGAAGAGAAATTAAACTCCCCCCTTTGAATCTGGGGTAGGAATTAAAGTGGACATCCCAACTTAAGCATCTATCGCATATCCATGGGATATGCCATATATGTGACAGATGTGGGTACACGCTCTGGGACTTGCACCTTAATGCCACTGTACACAATAAGAAGAAATCCCTACATACTGTTACCAACAATAAGAAAAGTCGTTCGAAAAGATTTAGTTTGGAAAATGTTTAAATTACTGTAGTTATATGCCGTTGCAAAATTATTATTTTTTTACCTTACCGATAATGGAAATTGTATATAACTTGTAATATTTGTAAGTAAGGAAAATCTCACCCTTCAAAGCAGTGTGCGACTGTCAACACCCACTTTTTTCCAATAAGAACACATCCGCAGATGTGCCCACTGGGTTCACTTTGTAGAGAGCATTGCCATGGCCATCTACCAGGCCGACTGGTTCTGCCACCAAGTATCCTCTTGCTCATGCGTGCTGCTGGGCGACGTCCACAATCTGTGTAGACATAAGCATACTAGATATTAAATTCTTATTTATACAATCTCAATAAATTAATAATACCAAAATTCCAGGAAAGTGCGATGAAAGCAATTCTGTATGATTAGATCAGCAGGTTAAGTTATACTTCATAGTCTTTCTATGGAAGATTTTTTTTCAGGCCACCACACAACAACCCTCCAGTTATTATGTCACAAAATATATTTGTGTTTTTGCAGGAAATGCTGGTATGTATGACTTTATAGAGAAATATGAATGAAGTATTCAGGGTTCCTTTTGACCAAGCTTGCGTTTAATCTTAGTCCACTTTAGCAATCCAGTTATCATCCAAAGTAAGCAACCTCAACAGTAAAATACTATGCCTGAAGAAGGGCCAATGTAAGGGAAATAGAGGACCTTGGTCAAAAGATAGTGTAAGGTCGCCCTCAACTTTTGTTATACACAAAGAAACAAAGAATTTCTTGAGAAAAAATGGTCTTATAACAGGGCCATTCTATGTCTAGCTAGTACCAACATACAATACCCAGCTATCTGTAATATGCAGTGACCACATAAATACCACCATGCAGTGCCCAAATAACAGTGCCATATAGTGTTTAAATACGGTCATATAATGAGATACTGGAAGGGCTCTAGTTCTATTAGATCCATCTTCTTCTATAGAAATCAGTAGAGGTTGGTTCAAATAACGTGTGCATAAAAGGACACAGTGGCCATAAACATTTTTTATTCTATTTAGTAAAGCAAATGTTAAAATGTCCCTTGTTCCTTGCACATGTCTCTTAGGGCCTGTTCACATCCCCGTTCACTTTCCGTGCCGGGTTTCCGTCTGAGGTTTCCGTCGGGTGAACCCCGCAACGGAAAGTGAAAGTGAAACCACAGCTTCCGTTTCAGTCACCATTGATATCAATGGTGACGGAAACATCGCTAATGGTTTCCGTTCGTCACCATTCCGGCAGATTTCCATTTTTCCAACAGAATCAATAGCGAACGGTGATGTGAACAGGCCCTTAGCTGAAGTTTTTTTTTGTTTGTTTATATTGAATATCCATATACAAAATAAAATAATAAATAATGAGATTGATAGATACAAAGATATGAGATAGATAGATATAGACATGAGGTAGATAGATAGATAGATAGATAGATAGATAGATAGATAGATAAGAGATAGAAACATAGATAATATATTAATAACTAAATAGATATTATCCTGTACTATGTATCCATTCTTTTTTTTGCATGCAATAAATTCTTGTCATTCTTTAAATATTCAACAGCAGGATAGTAATGTAAAGTTTCTTGCAATTTTTCTAGATACATCCTTCCTAGAACAGAATCTGCTATTGATAATATATTGGCTTGATATGTTACATTGTCTTTTAATATGACTTTCTAAGCAGTAAGGGTAAACTTTCATCAATATTTGAGCCATGCTTCCAGGACATTCATTCTGATTAATGGATCATGTGTCAGACTAATTCATTTATCTAAAAGCTTCTTCAGTCAAGGGTTGCTATTTTGAAGAACCCGACCTGATTATTGTTGAAAAATGTTTGCATTTTAAGCCACTTAAATGTGAATGCGGCACTGTGAATTCTGATTTAAGTTGCCATCGTTTTCCTCTATGTGCTGCTTCACATTCCTTTTTATCTTCTAATACCTTTCATGATGGAACAGTCAGCTGACCTAAGTAAGGAGTTATTAAAACAAGTGTTGACTTATAGACTACAGACTGCACTGTCTATTAAACGACGACGTCAACTTCTTAATAGTTTATATGAGTATCATGCTTGGACAACGTTGGCTTTTGCTTTTCAATTGTCCTTGGGTTGATGCACTTTTATTGCCATTATTTGCCTGACTAAAGACAGTGGCATGCATCTTTGGCAAACATATTTAATGAAGTGTCCTATTTGGGTTAAGATCTTATTCATTTTGTTTGTAGCCAAAGAATTCACATCAGGGAATAAAATCTAAACAGATGACCAAGTTGGCTCATGGTTGGCAAAGTGGCTTATAAATTTGGCTCATGAATTTGGACATGATCAAGTAAACATCTGCAAGGAAATTGCATGTTCTCCTATAAAATCGGAACAGTTTAAAATATATCTATTTAATATAAACAATGGCGGCGACGCGTTTCAACGCTGAACCAGCGTCTTCCTCAGGCCATGTACATCACATGCAATACAGCTTCTTATATATCATAGGGTATTTAGATTCAAAAGGAGGAGAGAAAGCCGCCAAGCTGAGAAAAGGTCAAAGTGCGAACGTGACGTCACAAACTGCATTTATGGTGAAATTTAAGACAAGGCAATTCTCTTATAAAAATAGTAACAATAAACTGCATTATAACAATAGAGTAATATATAAGATTTGGATAAAAGAAATATATATTAATTATAAAACTTTTATTTCTTTTATTAGTTCTATAATTAATATATATTTCTTTTATCCAAATCTAATACAGTGAAGGAAATAAGTATTTGATCCCTTGCTGATTTTGTAAGTTTGCCCACTGTCAAAGACATGAACAGTCTAGAATTTTTAGGCTAGGTTAATTTTACCAGTGAGAGATAGATTATATTTTAAAAAAAACAGAAAATCACATTGTCAAAATTATATATATTTATTTGCATTTTGCACAGAGAAATAAGTATTTGATCCCCTACCAACCATTAAGAGTTCAGCCTCCTCCAGACCAGTTACACGCTCCAAATAAACTTGGTGCCTACATTAAAAACAGCTGTCTTAAATGGTCACCTGTATAAAAGACTCCTGTTCACAGACTCAATTAATCAGTCTGACTCTAACCTCTACAACGTGGGCAAGACCAAAGAGCTTTCTAAGGATGTCAGGGACAAGATCATAGACCTGCACAAGGCTGGAATTGGCTACAAAACCATAAGTAAGACGCTGGGTGAGAAGGAGACAACTGTTGGTGCAATAGTAAGAAAATGGAAGACATACAAAATGACTGTCAATCGACATCGATCTGGGGCTCCATGCAAAATCTCACCTCGTGGGGTATCCTTGATCCTGAGGAAGGTGAGAGCTCAGCCAAAAACTACACGGGGGGAACTTGTTAATGTTCTCAAGTCAGCTGGGACCACAGTCACCAAGAAAACCATTGGTAACACATTACGCCGTAATGGATTAAAATCCTGCAGTACCCGCAAGGTCCCCCTGCTCAAGAAGGCACATGTACAGGCACGTCTGAAGTTTGCAAATGAACATCTGGATGATTATGAGAGTGATTGGGAGAAGGTGCTGTGGTCAGATGAGACTAAAATTTAGCTCTTTGGCATTAACTCAACTCGCCGTGTTTGAAGGAAGAGAAATGCTGCCTATGACCCAAAGAACACTGTCCCCACTGTCAAGCATGGAGGTGGAAACATTATGTTTTGGGGGTGTTTCTCTGCTAAGGGCACAGGACTACTTCACCGCATCAATGGGAGAATGGATGGAGCCATGTACCGTCAAATCCTGAGTGACAACCTCCTTCCCTCCACCAGGACATTAAAAATGGCTCGTGGCTGGGTCTTCCAGCACGACAATGACCAGAAACATACAGCCAAGGCAACAAAGGAGTGGCTCAAAAAGAATCACATTAAGGTCATGGAGTGGCCTAGCCAGTCTCCAGACCTTAATCCCATCGAAAACTTATGGAGGGAGCTGAGGATCCGCGTTGCCAAGGGACAGCCTCGAAATCTTAATGATTTACAGATGATCTGCAAAGAGGAGTGGGCCAAAATTCCATCTAACATGTGTGCAAACCTCATCATCAACTACAAAAAACGTCTGACTGCTGTGCTTGCCAACAAGGGTTTTGCCACCAAGTATTAAGTCTTGTTTGCCAAAGGGATCAAATACTTATTTCTCTGTGCACATTGCAAATAAATATATATCATTTTGACAATGTGATTTTCTGTTTTTTTTTTTTTATATAATCTATCTCTCACTGGTAAAATTAACCTAGCCTAAAAATTCTAGACTGTTCATGTCCTTGACAGTGGGCAAACTTACAAAATCAGCAAGGGATCAAATACTTATTTCCTTCACTGTATATTACTCTATTGTTATAATGCAGTTTATTGTTACTATTGTTACTATTTTTATAAGAGAATTGCCTTGTTTTAAATTTCACCGTAAATGCCGTTTGTGACATCACTTTCGCACTTTGACCTTTTCTCACCTTGGCGGCATTTTCTCCTTTTGAATCTAAATACCCTATGATATATAAGAAGCTGTATTGCATGTGATGTACATGGCCTGAGGAAGACGCTGGTTTAGTGTTGAAACGCGTCGCCACCATTGTTTATATTAAATAGATATATTTTAAACTATTCCGCTTGCTATTTCCCGTACTTTCTATCAGCCACATAGCAGCGCCTCATAAGATCCTTCCTTTTCTATTTTCGGCATTTATCTTGTCAAGCGGTGTATGGTTAACCGGTTTGGATCTTGGCAGCAGCACTTGGGGACTATCCTTGTGATTACCTTTTAATATTGTTCCTACACAATATCTAGGTGAGCATGGTATGTTACTACCTTTAGCTTGCCTAACCTGATTGACCTGCACTATGTGGCGCCGTGCTTTTAACTCTTATTTCCACTCTCCTATAAAATCGTCCTCGGAGAACGTGTATGTAAGTGTGTGGCTGAGAGAGGGAACCGCTGAGAACAGTGATCATAGTAAGACTCTGTTAACACTGGTGCTCCATTCGGTTATGTCAGGAGTCCAGTGTTTTTGACAGCAAGAATAGCGTAGTCTGTAGCACTATTCGTACTATCAAAAACACCAGACGCCTAATGGACCCCATTAAAAAGTCAATGGGATCTGTTAAAATTTGTTAGGATACTTTTAAAAACTGATAAAGCATACTTGTCATGGCTCTGTTAAGTTTGGAAGCCATGATGGTATCAACTCAGTGCATTTTCTAGGTGGGTTTGTTAAATCTTGTAACAATAAAGACAATCTCTACCTTCCAATGACTTTGAGATGTCCGTGAGTCCTAATTTACCCAGTGGTATGTACTCTGCCCTTCCTCTGATTTCCCTATGGCAGTTTTCAGTTTATGAACGTTTTCAGCCACATTAGGTCTTCATCAGATAATTCTATATAAAACAGAACAGAAAAAAATAATAGTATATAACAACGCTTTTATGTCACATAATCATATATAAAGAAATATACACCAAAAACCAGCGTTCTCAAAAGATCATATAGATATGAGATAAGTGAATACAAATCGAACATCACCATAGATAATACGTTATAAATCCCATACAATGTATATTAATGTATTAATTGTGACATACATCTCTACTATTTCTAATCGAATGACCAGAGAAATACAAAAGATACGATTAGTTCTATCATAAATTTAAACAGATTTGTCCACACGTTGTGATCTGTATAAGAAACTTAAGTATAAGAAAGAACAATATATCTTGGAGGGTACCCAAATAGTAGAGATGTATGTCACAATTAATACATTAATATACATTGTATGTGATTTATAACATTTTATCTATGGTGATGTTCGATTTGTATTCACTTATCTCATATCTATATGATCTTTTGATAACGCTGGTTTTTGTTGTATATTTCTTTATATATTATTATGTGACATAAAAGCGTTGTTGTATACTATTATTATTTTCTGTTCTGTTTTATATAGAATTATCGGATGAAGGACTAATGTGGCCGAAAATGTTCATAATATATGAGTGGATTGCATAATAAAATATATTTACTCCACCCTAAACCTGAGTGCCAAGTTTTTACATTACATTACTGAGGAGTGGAACCCTACTTGAGCACCACCTTTCATCGGAGTGCCATATATTTCCTAAATACTGACGTTTTCAGTTTATTGGCACAGTACTGAAGTCCTCAATCACCACCTAGGGGCTTCTAAGACCCAGTTCTCTCCAGCGTAAAGGTCTTAAGATGTGACAGAATACATTTTTATATGAGATGAGCTTTATTCTCAGTGCATGAAGCTCTGATGCCACATCTGCCTGCACAACTTAGTAAGAGAAATCCAGTGGTTGAATGTGCATTTTTTATTTCATAGGTAGACGTGCTAAGAAGCTGCCAGACACCTCTTAAAATCCAATATGTCCAATGATATGTCCAATGTCCATCACCAACCTTGATCTGGCCCTGGCCATATCTTTACAAAAAAATATTATAAAAATGAACTTAACATGAGGACACCTGGTTTTGATGCACATAATAAAAAATATTTCATTACCTTCCTTGGTGCACAAAAGGGAAATTTTGCTTTTGCTTTCACACGAGTGCCTAGTAACAAAATGCAAGAAGTTACTAAAAAAAAATCATTTAGATAGGACATTAGACAACTATTCAAATTAAAATGAATAAAAACGTTTCATAGCTCTCCCTGTTACCAAGGCTGTGTTCACATCAGCGTTGGGCTTTCCGTTCATGGGTTCCGTTGCAGCTTCCCGTCGGAGGAACCCATGAACGGAAAGCCAGACCGAAACTAAAGCTTCCGTTACTATTGATTTCAATGGTAATCCTTCCGTTTGCCTTGGTTTTTATTTGTTTACGTTCCGTAAAGTTTCTGTTTTTCTCGCGGAAACAATAGCGCAGTCGACTACGCTATTGTTTCCTCAAAAAAAAGCTAAAACCTTACGGAACGACAACAATCGGAAACCAAGGCAAATGTAAGCATTACCATTGAAATCAATAGTAATGCAAACGAAGCTTTGTGAACAGGCCCTAACATCACAAAAATGCTTCATATTTTACAGTATATTTATAATTCAAGCTTAATGACTCCCAAACATCTTCAAGATTTCTGAAAAACATCAGAAAGGATGATTGTGGAGAAGGACGGTGTCACTCTCCATGGTATTTCTTTAAATATATAGCATAATAAAAAAAAAATTTTATGATTTTTCGATTGCAGACAAAATGTGTACGATTTTGATGATATTTTAAGTAATACTTAGAATCGAGGATGATTCTGTACACAAGATAATACAAAATACTAAAACTGTATGTAGGCTCCTGCACGAAATTCTTTTGTAAATCCCAAACAACTTTAGACTTCATGCACACAGCAAATCTAAGGGTACGGAGTATGTATGGCGGCACACAGTGCCCCAGCGAGTCTCTATTATGGAGTCGTAGGCACTCTGTATGCTGGCATACAGTGCCATTGTACTACACCGTCATCTCTCTTAGCAACAATCCTTCTAGGGGAGAAAGCTTCCATAATACGGCATGCAATGCAACATGCCATGATTTTCCATATAAATCTGTGTGATAAAACCTACATATGAAATCAGAGGTACATTGAGATACACTATAGGCCCATAGATTTGCATGTGTTCTGTATTAGGGCCGCGTACTGTCAGTACTTACTTGCATAAAAGTAGATGAGATCACTATTGTTTTCATTTAACTATAATTTAGGGATTAACTTATATGAACCAGGTACTGGATCTGTCAGCATGATCTTTAGAACCTTGGCCTATGGACTTCATCATCCTAGCATTTGGGGATCTAGGGAATCTGCCAGGATAAGATTAGAAGGCTCATTCTTTATTGTTTTCTGATGTTTTGATTGAATTTGACCTAAAAATACTGTATATATCTGGGAAATAAAGTATTCACAATATATAAATAGATATCTACTTTGCGCTATGTCTCTTGATATTAACCTGTTTTTGTTTTAATGCATGATGGCCTTATCCTAATACAATTAAATTCTTCTCTTTTCATTTGCCAGTCATTCCTATTGAAAGTAATGCATTTGCCAGGTATTCATGACTGACTGGATGCAAATGGTTTAAATAGGTTCACTATTTACTTTTTATGGAAAATTTCAATTTGCCCTGTTTATTAAAATGACATTAACCAGGTATTTAAATTTTAAGCCCAATTTCCTATACATTTATATTAACCATGTTAATTGAAGAACCTAACTAATAAAGCTAGATGACTAGATTATTGAGTTGTTAGGAATGTAAACATTAAAATGGTAAAGATTGATTTTAGAATTCAATCTATTTCTTAGTAGGAGTTTAACCAATCCTTTATAATTAAAACGTACCTCTAGTGGAAAATAAAAACTTTGCCGTGCTCTAATATCCCCATGTTCAGTACCTTTTGTGAAGTCTGTCTGTCTCTGTCTGTCTGTCTCTATCTATCTATCTATCTATCTATCTATCTATCTATCTATCTATCTATCTATCTATCTATCTATCTATCTATCTATCTATCTATCTATCTATCTATCTATCTATCTATCTATCTATCTATCTATCCTATATGTACAAAAGCATTGGGACACCTACAGGAAAGGGCCTAGTTTCCAAAAATATGAGTATGGGGGTAGAATACTGTATGTTTTTTTTATTTTATAATTAATTAGATTAATTAATTAATTTCTTTATTTGTGTACGTAGAAAGTGTGAAAATTGTTCCAAACTCCCTGGCAGCAAAAGGGTTAATATCCGGATCACGCTCAATCTGCCTCTGCATATGTTACTCCTACAAAACGGCTTTTCAGTCTTTGCACACAGATCCAGGTTTTACTCAAACTCAACGGTCCACATTTCTATATAATGTTTCTTGGATGTTGGAACATCTGGTTCTTGTAATTTCCCACTTACATTTGTTGCCATGGTAAAATAACAATTAAACAATTACATTACTGGAAATAAATACAAATTAAATCAACTAATGTCAGTTTTTAACCGTAGTGGAGTTCATTGTGAATGACAGAAACACTATTGTTTTCTCTAAAAGAGCTGAAATTCGGCAAAATATTCTCTGCAAAAAATATTGTTACTCCATGAAAAAACAAGAACTGCTTGCCTTTAGACCCCTACCATATAAAAAGGGTCATGAATATTGTGGATAGCCACATAAAAGTGAGATGAGATCAGAGTTTAAGAATTTCATACTTTTTGTTAGGAGGAATTAACAGAAACAAAGGATCCAAAAATGAGAACAATGTATATCTAAATCTTCACTCCTTACCCTGGTAACAGTAGTTCATGAAAAGCAGATCCGTTGTGCGTCTTCCACTCCGGGTTTAGATGCAACACATTATTACTCTCTGAATGACGAAAGTCGATGATAGGTGTAACCACAGTCATAGAGGGACCTCTAAAAGACAGTAAAAGTTGATCGTTAGCATGATGAAGTGTTTAACAGGAACATATGGACCACCTAGACCAAAAATATTGGCTGCAATGGCCAAATGATAAAGGTTGTGAAAGATGATAAACTAAAGGGGTTTTCCAGTCCTAAGGAATTGATGGCCTATCCTCAGGATACCCAATACCTGATCAGTAGGGGTCTGACTCCCAGCACCCCCGCCAATCAGCTGTTTTGAAGTGGTCGCGGCGCTCGTACCTTCATTCCTTACTTGCTCGTACTGTGAATCGCCGACACACTTGTAGTGGCAGTTCACAGTATTACAGACGGTTCCATTCGCTTAAAGAGGCTCTATCACCAGATTATCTCCTACATAATCTGATCGGTGCTGTAATGTAGATAACAGTGGTTTTTATTTGGAAAAACTACCATTTTTGAGCAAGTTATGAGCAATTTTAGATTTATGCTAATGAGTTTCTTAATGACCAACTGGGTGTGTTTTTACTTTTTACCAACTGGGCGTTGTAAAGAGGAGTGTATGACGCTGACCAATCAGTGATCAGCGTCATACACTTCTCATTGTTCCAGTGTGATTGTGCAGTGCAAGGAGCTGGGCTGGAACAATGAGAAGTGTAGGACACTGATTGGGGGTCACTGATTGGTCAGTGTCATACACTCCTCTGTACAACGCCCAGTTGGTAAAAAGTAGAAACACGCCCAGTTGGACATTAAGAAACTAATTAGCATAAATCTAAAATTGCTCATAACTTGCTCAAAAACAATCATTTTTCAAAATAAAAACCACTGCTGTTATCTACATTACAGCGCCGATCAGATTATGTAGGAGATAGAGCACATATAATCTGGTGACAGAGCTTCTTTAAATAGGAGACGGCTGCAATACTGTGAACTGCAGCTACAATTATGAGTGCTACAGCCCCTTCAAAATAGGTGATCGGCGGGGGCGTTGGGAGTTGAACCCCCACCGATCAGGTATTAATGGCCTATCCTGAGGATAGGCCATCAGTTTCTAAAGACTGGAAAACCCCTTTAAAACTGGTTGATTATAAAAGTAATGTACAGGTGAGTATCCTGGGGCCTGAAGGGTAGGAACATTGTTTGATTAACCCCTAGCAACTTCAGAGGCACAATTAAAGGGTATTACGCTTTCACCAAATAAATATTATATTTATGCAATTTTCCAAAATACTTTTTTAGATTAATTCCACACTGTTTTCAAGATCTGTGCTGCAGTCATTTAATAGAAGCATTCATTGTTTACTTCCAGCGGACAGAATTCTATCCTGGTTATTATCACACAGGGGCATGTCTCAGTTTCAGTACAGTTATCATCACATGACCGGGACAGATTTTCTATCTCTGGTAGTAAACAATAAAAGTTACATTTGCAAGACAGCAAGCAGAGGTCTTGAAATATGTGAGGAATTGATACAGAACTTTGTATAGCTTTTTATTATACAAAGAATTTGCTAGAATGTTACAAAACATAGGTTTTTTTTCTAGGAAGAGTCCCTTTAGTGCATTCCAAAAAGATTGGAACTTGGTCTTGTTGGAATAAGAATTGTTTGTTTTTTGGGATTATTACTATGTACAGTATTATAAAAACATGGCTGCTTTCTTTAAGAAATAGCACCTCATCTGTACATCTGTGTCTTGTATTGAAGCTCAGCTCCATTGATGTGAATGAGGCTGAACTGCAATATCACACACAACCTGTGGACAGGGGTGGCACTGTTCTAGTAAAATGAAATGATTTTTTCAGCTCACCGGTGTCCAGCGTCTTCAGTGATCCAGTGCACGGACCTCGTCCTGGCTCAGGCGTCTTCTACAACAGCAAACACATGGTATGATCCAGCACTTCATGAAGCAATCTTAGGACATTATTGTAGAAACATTTCAAATCCATCCAGCACACGAAGACAGAGGACCAGTACGCCTACGTGTTTCAAACGCCAACGCTATGACTAAGAAAACAGTTGCCGCTTGAAACACGTAGGCGTACTGGTCCTCGGTCTTTGTGTGCTGGATGGATTATTAATGTTTCCACAATAATGTCCTAGGATTGCTTCATGACATGCTCGATCACACCTTTTGTTTGCTGCTGTGGCACTGTTTTAGGAAGAAAGTAGCCATGTTTTTTTTTTTTAACCCTGTACAACCACTTCAATTGTTTTGAGCTTAATATTAAAACATAGTGTCACAATACATTGTACACCAGTAGGACTTCATGGCACGCGCATTCTGTCGTCTTTCTTCAAATGATCAATATTGTTGTCGACTAACAATTATTCTCAAAGTCAGTAAGAATAACCGCCTCGACAACAAACATGACATTATATAATACAACTTGTTGCAAAGGGTCTGTAAAGTGAACTCCATGTGTTGAGTTCCCTGAAGGGCACAGACAGATTCGGACATAAACTTTAGGATTCACTGCTTTTCTGTTACAGAATACCCTATAAACTTTTACTACAAAATTCAGTACCCATTATATAAATTGTACCTAAATTGATGCAACACAAAGCCTTTCTCTTTATGGAAGGTTAGGAAATGTCCGTGCGTCTGCATTCATTGTACAATATCTCAAAAACATAATGGAGCTTTACACATAATTCCGTTAGTTAAGGATAGCACAACTTGGATGACACTACCGCAAAGACAAAAAAATCTTGGCACAAATTACAGAAATAACTGGCAGAGCTGACTAGTCCCTGGTGCCCAGATCTTACTCCATATTGGACGATGTGTTTCTTATATTCCCTACCAGGCTTATTAAACGATGATCACACTCGGCTTTTGCCAGCGTCTGCATGGGTATATACTAAGAACTGTTTAACAAGAAAGAAAGTTGAACCGCCAGAAGCCATGTCTACGATGCAGACGCCGTGCCCTTGGGCTCTTCTATAGACTACACTGCATCTGTGTCTAGTGTCTCAATATGTAAATGAAAAATGGTAGAATTCATGGGGAAGAGCACATATGAAAAAAGAAGCTAGCTAAGTAAAGGTATCAAATAGCCAAACACACCCATCTATTAAAGGGAAGTCAATAACAATCCCCATTCAAACGCACTATTATGTCATATGGACCGGAACGGGGAGACACAAACAAAGAGTTCTCACTGTGACTGAGCCAGCCTGTCCATTTATTACATTGCTGCCCACTGAAACCTTTTGTCACCTTTGCATTTTACCTGACAAAATGTGAAACATTTTCATTCGTAAAAAGTTTACCAGACACAAAACCCTGTACTAGCATTGAGCAGTTATACAGCGCCGTTATACTTCAGTTTGTGTCCAAATGGCAATTTTTTTTTTTTAACTAAATAGCGGAAAAAGCCATTGCTCCTTCACTGCAGTCACTTTGGCATTACTAATGCTGTCCTCGCTTTAAAGAGCTTGAAGGGGGTTGGATACCGTCTATGCCTGTGGGGGAGGAGGAGCCCAGTCAAAAGTTTGTGATGGGGCCCAGGATTTTTGAGTATTATTACTGTAGTTGTTCTTTGCTGAGTTATAGTGTACAAATTAAACATTTCAATGAAGTGGATGAAATTTGAAAATGAGGAAATATTAATACAAGTTATTCTTTCTTCATGACCCAGAGTATTTATTCTAACTACCAACTACTGACCTTACCCTAAACCCATTTGCCTGCAGACCCATTGAGATAACTCTTCTTCCCATTCATCAGCACAAACTTGATAGTCAGATGCTGCTCTGTGAATTACCAGGGATGACAATGAGCTTACATTGTTTGAGGCAGAAACTGAAAAATAAAATGCAAAATAATAATGTGGAAGTTTAATCAATCAAGAAATAACAATGTTGGCATTTCTAGCAGCACCCGCCACTGAACTACCTACAGTAAGTACTGGGTAGCTTTCTTTTCAGTGTGTCATCTACCTTTTAAAGAGTTCCAAAGGCAAATACAAATTACTCCAGGTGTTGTGTGCAAAGTCCACGTTTACCTCGTTTCTGCCCTACGTTTATCGTGTATGTCGGGAAAGCTCCTGACGTACACAATAAATGTTTCCAGTGGGCTCCATCAGCCGGACAGAGGCCAAAGGAGTGTTGTTTTGGCCACCAATGTGCTGGTATACATCCCTTTTTTTTAAGGATGGAATTTCGTAGCAAACTACACTATTCCATCCTGCGGAATTTAGAAAAAAAACGTATAACTCACGGTATATGTTTTAAACATAGGAGCCTATGGGTAACGGATGCCTATATATCGCATCATCACAGATATATGTTAAACGAATACATCGGGAAGCTATATTGGCGTAACTGTTTATATATGGACAGTTATGTCACTGGAGCTTTCTGCACAGGGCCACAGGTAGCACCGTTATCCTCGTCTTTGCTGCCCACACTCCGACCTCCCCAAACCAGAGGGAGTCAGATGATTTACCTTTTTTGATTTCCCCAACCCCATTACCGTGGCCTTTGTACCACACACCCACCCCACGACAGCCTAACTATACCCCCTTCAAAGCAGCTGGAGTCCTTGGCTGCTTTTTATGTCCCGTAGGGTAACCCTAGTGAAGTTACTGTCTATAGTTTTGTCCATGAAGCTACCACATTGAAGCTCTGCCCGGGGACTCAAGCCCTGAGAAAGCACCAGACGTCACTGTGCATATATGGATAGTTACATCAGAAGCTTCCCCAGAGCCAGTGTCATGGGCAGAGAAAGCATCAGGAAGCACTTTGCCTGGGGTCGCCAGGAGCTTCCCCAGGGCCGCTGTCAGCCGAAACCATCAGTCAATCTAACCATAATACCAATCAAATAGAAGTTCATCAACTTAGATTTGAATAGTAATAGGAGTAGATTGTGTGTCAGAGGCACACAGGACCTGCTGTCAGTCCAGCTGTCAGACGGATTTGCTTACTGCGGCGTCATGCTACTTTTATGTATAGTTGATACATAGAAGCTGCAGCGCTATAATGAAACATTTTTAATAAAACTACAATATATTAAATAAAATTATTAGTATGCAAAACCGCAGCAATATTTTTCATAACCTTTAAGACAACCTCAGTTCATATAATGCAGTCATATGATTGATATTGGGAACTTATTTTAATTGATTTTAATTTAAATATTAAGCAAGTAAATACACTTTAGTAGTAAAGGAAATTATTTTATGCATCTAATCTACATCCTTCTTACCACAGTTCCATTCATCAGAAGTGTCTGTACAGTCCACTTGCCCATCACACCACATATTCCGTGGGACACACTCATGATTAGCACATTCAAGTTCCTCTTGTGTGCAGGATGCTGAAAAATTCATAGAAAATGAAGACTTTACACAAATCAAACTTGTGTGAATGGAAAGGAGTTTAACTTGTTCTTTAATATTTCCAAAACTTACAACAATTCTTCTCCTCTAACTCATCAGGGCAATCTGGAAAGCCATCACAGATCATGGAATGTTTGATGCACATCTTGTGTCCGGGACATTCCCATAGGCCTCTCTCTGTGCAGTCTTTAGAAAATAAAGATGTTGTACTGTAATAAACGTTCAGTAGCCCTACAGTAAATGTTTTGCAATATATACACCATAGAGGAAATACGTATCCCAGACATATGAGCAGGGTTAACATAAAGAAATGTCTGGGCCAAATCTTAAGTATAAAGTCTCGAATATTTAGTTCTGAAGAACAATGCACTGAACTTCTGTTACCTGTTAATAAGATTTTAAAGCATTTCCACCAGGGTTGCAAGTCAATTGTAAATTAATGTTTAGTCCCTAAAAATAGTGAACTTTTGGCCAGTGCCCATGTTGTCAAGAATAAAAAGGAGGGATCAGTCATGTTTTTAGAAGGTGCGGTTGGTTCTGTAGATGCACACAGTGGGACGGATTTGAAGCGACTCTTTAGTACTCTCTACTTATCAAAACAGGGAAGGGCATACCGCTATTACTCTACTGGCACTATGTCTGGTATTATAATATTGGTACTATGCTACAATTTTATGTCTAGTTCTATAGTTAATGGGCACTATTGATAGCAATATTTCAGTTAAATAAATTGCAGACTGAAAGAATTTAAAGTGCTGTCAACTTATTTCTCATGCATCTCCCTGATATGCAAGGGTAGAGGCTCTTTTACACGGGCCAATTATCGGGCAAACGAGCGTTCTCGATCATTGCCCAGTGTAAATAGGGCAACGATCAGCCCATAAAATGTTATAGTTGTCGGCAGCACATCTCCCAGTGTAAACAGGGAGACGTTCTGCTGACATCATAGAAATGTATGGGCTGTCTCGTTGATTGGCTTTAGTTTACACGGCACACGTCGGGCAGTGTAAGAGGACCCTAAGTTCACCTTTGGTCTACCAGTTAACATATCATATAACCTGTACCTGCAAACATATTGCTGAAAGTAAACTTTAGTGATTTGATGGTAATCTAAGAAACTTTATCCCATAGTGAATGGGTAATTTCTGGACTTTAAGCGTTCTTCCACTTTAAGCTAGTGTAGGGATCACATGACCATTATTAACAAAATGACTCCTATAAACAGCAGTCTATAGCTTGATCTTCAAAAGGATCTGTCATTAAAATAGAAACTACAGATATGCTGAGCATTTACGCCAAACGGGACAAAAAATATATAATTTACCCAAAGATTAACCTGCTAGTTTTCCTATTAATAGTGGAGCCAAATATGTGTACATTGTCTAACATATGACATTTCCCTGCATGGTCCTATATACAGATCACTGATACCAATGATATAGTGGTAACAGACCATTATATCATTGTTATAGATCTGAATATAAAAGCATGCAGAGAAGACACAGACCCCGTAGCCTTTCTGCCAGAGGGTATCCCTGTGACGTCATCAACACTGTCACAGGTTTCCCTGGTAACCACTAGAATTCTGTTAATCGCCGACCCACTTGTAGCGGCAATTCACAGTATTACAGCCTTCTCCTATTGAAGTGAACGGGAGAAGGCTGTAATACTATAACCGCGGCTACAAGTGTGTCAGCTACTCACAGTGTGAGCAGTAAAGGAAATGAAGGGGTAACAGCACTCGTATGACCTCTGCGGCCCCTTCAATACAGCTGATCGGTGAAGGTGCCAGGAGTTGGACCTGGACAAATGAGATATTGATGGTCTATCCTGGGGATAGACCATTAATTTCTTTGGACTGGAAAATCCTTTTAAGTGTGGAATTAAAGAATAATGAGATGTCTGTATATCGTTAACCCTGCCAACACGGCAACTGACAGAAATAGGAAGGGGACATTTTGTCATCAGAATCTCTCAGTAGTGCAGATTTCTTTGGATAGTTAAACTTCAAATCGAAGAAAGAAAAAAAAAACTGACTTTCTCAATGACACTGCTGTTCTCATACGGTGAAATTATTCACATCAGAGAGTGATTTGTGCGTTCCTATGTTTTTTTACCACTACAAAATATCTGCAACGCGTTTTGGAACCGGGACCCAGGGAAGGACTTCGGGCAGCACCTTTAACCCTACTAAACCACAGGCTTTTTAGGATGTTGTGCTCCATGCACAACACTTGCAGATGAGCAGATCCACTTTTGCTTAACCGTTACTTTTTAATTTATTGCCCTAAGTTCACTTTTGTGTCTTTTTATCAGACTTATAAGATGTAACTTATAAGTTTATACATTTTTTATATTTTCATCCTGTAGGTTTCCTTTAATATATACTATACAACATTTCACTTAGGCCTAATTCACACGAACGTGTTAAACGTTCAGCCGTCATACGAACCTATAAAATTCAATGTGGTCGTTCGCACGGCCGTTGTTTCAACGGACCGTGAGAAAATAGGATATGTCCTTTTTTTTCACGCTTCACGCATCCCTATATAGACTCTAGTCTATGGGGGATGTGTCATATCGCATCCCGTAGCGCAGAGCACAGATGCACCTCTTACGTGAAAAAACTGCAGTTTTTCACGTCCGAGATGCGCCACGCCCGTGTGAATCTAGCTTTAAAGGGATATTGGTTGGTAATTAGGCTAATTTCAATGTTTTGAACCTGTCAATACAAGACTATAGTATTTTATTTGTCTTTATATACCGCAGCAGCTGTTACATCCTGCACAATTAGTCAGATTGCACTTTAAGGGTATGTGCACACGATGAGAGGCTTTTACATCTGAAAAGACAGACTGTTTTCAGGAGAAAACAGCTGCCTCGTTTCAGACGTAAAAGCTCCTCCTCGCATTTTGCGAGGCGTCTGTGATGCTCGTAAATCTTGAGCTGCTCTTAATTGACTTCAATGAAGAACGGCTCAAATTACGTTGCAAAGAAGTGTCCTGCACTTCTTTGCCGAGGCAGTCATTTTACGCGTCGTCGTTTGACAGCTGTCAAACGACGACGCGTAAATTACAGATCGTCTGCACAGTACGTCGGCAAAGCCATTCAAATGAATGGGCAGATGTTTGCCGACTTATTGTAGCCCTATTTTCAGGCGTAAAACGAGGCATAATATGCCTCGTTTACGCCTGAAAATAGGTTGTGTGAACCCAGCCTAAGACATTTCAATGATCTCTCTTTTGATTTGGATATTATTCATTATTATTATTATTATTATTATTATTATTATTATTATTATTATTATTATTATTATTATTATTATAAAATGGCTTGATTCTAAATACAAATATAATAATAGAAACATAAATCTAGTTTTGGACTGTTCTACAATAGCCAGGAATAACTGTCTTTTTATATTGCTGTTTTGCAACTTCAAAATATTATATCAAATAATAGAATTCGATATCAATCTATCTGGATCCTTTTATGGTAACAGAGACAGGGCCAGTATCACCTCAGCTTATATGAGATAAAAATTTATGAGAAAGCTGTTACACTATCTTGCATAAATGGAATATGAATGAGACCTTGAGCTGCGAGCAAGAAACATCTCTGCAGAACTTCTTGCTACGGTCAAAGTAATGTCACTTTGACACTGGAAAATTTCCAGCTTCTGTCCTTTTCCATATTTATAAAAATTGATAAAAATTGATTGAAAGGGGAAGCAGAAACAAGGCTTTCAAAATAAATTTGATTATCCTCCCGAGAGCAAGTTTTATACACAGTTCTGTAAATAACAGCATTTCATTTTCATGTTATGTATCCTGTACAAGATGGGAGTTAGCGACATATGGTTTAAAAAAATATAAATACATATTGGGTTTTTTTAAGAAAAAAAGTGTGTATGTATGTATGTATGTATGTATGTATGTATGTATGTATGTATGTGTGTGTATATATATACACATACACACTTTGTTTAAGATTTAAAAATATATTACACCTAAATGCAAAATTAAGCAACTTTCTAAAGAACTTTCATTAAAAAAATCTCCTACCATTTTGCTGCTGTAGAGTCTCTGCAACTCCCGTACATAGCTGACTGACCTACAATTTCTAACATAAAATTAACAGCGCTCTTATCGGGAATCTGACGTCTTCTGCTCTCCCACTCCCTTCTCTCAATGTTAGAGATAGCAGTAGGGACGGGAAGGAGGTTATACACAGAAGATCAGAGTGTCGAGAGGGGGGAAAGCATTTAAGTTTTCAGGAGGGCAAATTACTGAGACTATCAGTGTAAAGAGAAAGGAGAGAACCCACAGACTGTGCAGGAAGAGGGAGGGAGAGAACACACACTCCTCAGCATGTCTGTACAGCCTATATAAAAAAAACATCTGGAACTGTTAAATATAGGTGGTGCAACAAAAGTCACACACTCAACAAAGTTAACAATACATACAGTACATATACATTATGCACAGGATGGGTGCTTTTGAAATACTTTTCACCATGGTTTGTTCATGCTTTTGCATATTGACTTCAATAAAATGAAATATTTTTGCATCATGATTCCTTTTATATACACAGGTTTTTTTTTTGTATATAGCATGTTGGCACAGGAAAGAGGAGATTCCATTGTGGGCTGTAGAATGGGAAAGCAGTACAGGAATGAAGCTGTGCAGACACATGAGAGCTAGTGAAGGCAGCAGCATCTTGGACACACAACTCACATCCACAATGTATTACTGAGAGAGACAAGCCCACATGAGAATAATCTGAAACTAGGAGCAGGTTGTTTACTGCATATCAGGGAGTCTGAAAATGAATGAAGCAATGAAGTTTTAAATAAAAATATACAAGTTTTACTAAATATTTTCCCCCAAAACTATATAACAATCTGCTCAGCTCCTTCTGCTCTACAATGTGCTGCCCGGGTTCCGGACACCGTGTTCAACGAGAGAGGGGGGCAATGAGTCATCAAAGTTGAGAGCAATTATAAAGAGTGTCTTTCACTCTGAAGAACTTATCCTGTTCTCCATAACACAGACAGCTCATTGACTTGATGAGCACTGTGTAATGCTTAATGTCCCCTGTAGTGGCGCAGCAGGGAACTGGAACACTTACTGCCTGGTTTTCCCACAGATTACAGCTGATCGCTGGGGATCCCAGCTGGGGGACACTGGTGACTGCCCAAAGCAAACAACCACTTTAAAGAAAACTTGTCACGTTGATTATGATGTCCAATCTGCGTGCATTATGTTACTGAGCAGGAGGAGTTAAGCGGATTGATATAAAGTTTTGTGGGAAAAGATTCAAGATAACCTGTAATTTATTTATTTAACTCCCTGCTTACTGTGAGCTAGAAAGTCCAGTGAGCGGTCTCAACCATTGATCGATGGACTTCCCTGCATTTGTGGGCGTACAGAAATAACGACCAATCACTGAGTGAGACCCCACCCCCCCCCCCACTGGACTCTTTAGCGCACAGTGAGCAGTGATTTAAATCAATAAATTCCAGGTTATCCTAAATTTTTTCCTACAAAACTGCACTCCTCATCATTGAAATTGCAACACCAAGGAGGATACGTTTTGAATTGTGGAAATCACAAGATCGATGGACATGTTAATGATATGCAAATGCAAAAAATGAAAATAAGATATTCCAAACAACTTCATTTATTTAGTATCGAGTATGAGCGACACGCGCAGAAATGCACGCACTTACACGCCTTGGCATGCTATCGATGAGTTTATTAACCCCTTCCCATCACAACCATTTTCTGGATTTTCATTTTTTCCTTCCCACATTCCGAAAGCCATAACTTTTTAAATTTGGCGTCGATAAATCCTTGAGGGCTTGTTTTTTTGCGGGACGAGTTGCAGTTTTTCAAAGCACCATTTATTGTACCATATAATGTATTGGGAACCTGGAAAAAAATTATTTGTTGGGTGGAATTGGAAAAAAACTATGATTCCTCAATATTTTGAGTGGTTCTGTTTTTACGGCTTTCATCGTATGTTAAAAATGAAATGTTAGCTTTATTCTACCGGTCAATACGATTATGGCGATACCAAATTTATAGAGGTTTTTTTTTATGTTTTACTACTTTTACAAGGATGAAACTAACTTTTTTATTTTTCTGGCGATTGAGCGATATGAGTGTTTATTTTTTACAGGGAAAGCTGTAGTTTCTATTGGTACTATTTTGGGCTATATGAGACTGTTTGATCACCTTTCATTTCATTTCTTGTGGGTATGAAGTGACCAAAAAACAAAGATTCTGTCATTTTCATTTTTTATTTTTTTACAGCATTCACCGTGCGGGTTAAATAATGATGTATTGTAATAGTTTTGACTTTTACGGATGCGGAGATACCAATTTTTTTTATTTTTTTATTTTTGACATTACTTTAGAGGAAAAATGGGAAAAGGTTGTTTTTTTTAACTTTTTTTTTTTTTCTTGTACTACTAAAAACATTATTAAACTTTTTTTTTACACATTTTATTCATCCCCATAGGGGCCTTGAACTAGTGATCATTTGATCGCTGGTAAAAATACACTACTACACTGCAATACTAATGTATGTAAAAGGAGAGGAAGAAAGGCAGCCCTGGGGACATTAATTAGGCCCATGGGCTGTCATTACAGCCATCGTCACCACACTGATCGCGTTGCGGGGGCGTTTTGAGCTGTCAGAGGGGGGCGCGATCGCTGTTCCTGGCCGTTAGTCCCGGGTTTCAGCTGTAATACACAGCTGACACCCACTTCGTGCGGAGCAGGCTCGGTGGGTGAGCCCGCTCCAAATATCATCCCCCCCACCACGATGCAATAGTATGTCATGATACAGATAGGGGTTAATGGTTGTCTGAGGAATGTTATGCCACGCTCAATGCACTTGGGCATGCAAATCATCAAGATTGGCTTCTGACAGTTGCCTTTGAAATTGCCAACCAATGACATCCCAGATGAGCTCAATGGAAGACAAGTCCGGTGATGCTGCAGGCCATGGTTTAGGCATGTTTAGGCAACGCAGGCTGTTCACAGTAGCACGGGTAAAATGTGGCCTGGTGTTGACCTGTTGAAAAAAGGCTTCTGGGATACTTTGGAGAAATGGTCAAAACAGCTGATCGGCAGGGGTCTTGTGAGTCGGACCACGACCGATCAACTATTCATGGCCTATCCTGAGGATAGGCCATCAATTTTTAGGGACTGGAAAACCCCTTTAATGTCATTTTTTCACAAGATGGATTTAGAAATCGGTTTCACAACCTAATCATACAAAGTAGCAGTATTCTAGAAACCAGAACAGAATGTTCATGTCAAGGACAATCCAAGAATGTCATGGACTTGTTCTCAGATGGAACCAGTCACCAAATCCTTTCTAAAGACAAGTCAACTACAGGTCATATCAGTAACCTACCACAATTTGCTTCATCACTGTCATCTTCACAGTCTGCTTCTCCATCACATCTTCTGGAGGCCAAGATACAACGACCAGAGACGCATTTGAAGTGGCTGGGTGAGCATTCTGAATACAATGCATAAGGTCAATGCAAGATCAATAAAATTGTTAATTTTAGACTTGGTAGCAATACAAGATCAGATCACCAATGTTTTACTTAATTTATTTATCCTATTGACCACATGTGGTAGGCATACCATACAAACTAACTAACTAACTGAACAACCTACTGTATTTACAATACAAAGAACATTAGTAACTGTCATCCATGGATCATGTTTGTCAGTTCTAGTAATGTAGTTAAAATATTTTGCACAATTTTGAGTAAATTGGATGCTGGTTTGACATTATTGAATGTGGTATTGCTGTAAAAATTGTCCGACTTTCAACATGCACAGGCAAATGCATAAGCAACCATGTAATAAACGTAGTGTTTCAATAGATCCCCATTTTCAGGATCTTTTTTTGTTGTTAGTGAATTGAAACCTTCATTGATTACATTCAGAGTCTAAAAAACTCTACTGACAATGTACTTCTTGCACTGCTGGTGAGCTTTGCTACATTCTGTATTAATCATTATAGAGACAATCCTTATTTAACTAAACACAATGGCAATGCAAATCTCTCTCCTGGACTCCAGACTGGTAGCTCTTTCTTACAAAAATAGCTTGCAACAACTCCATCAGCTGTGTGAGCAGGACAAAGTCAGGCCAGACTCTGAACATTTCAATTCACTGACAGCAAGCAGAGATGAAACATTTAAACACAAAGTCTAAATATAATATAAATATATATATATATATATATATACAGTCCAAAAACAAATGAACACAGCACTCCACGGATCCAGAAAATCAGGCCATGTGCTCGTCACCAGGAATCAATTCCCCTTTTTTTTAGATAGGGAAAAACAAAGAACGCAGTAACGGCACCAGGACTTCAAGGTAGATGATAACAGGGTGGATTTATTCACCTCAAAACAGCGACGTTTCGGTTCAACAGGAACCTTTCTCAAGCTATCACAAACTAACAATGGTGTCAGGTATAAATAGGAGGAGCATGCATCAATTAGCAATCAAACTATTAAATGTACAGTTCCCATTACATATATATAAATAGATATTTCACAGCATATTTCAAACATTAGTTAAGAAGTGCATATCTTTATCTTTGAAAAGCCAGCCATAGGCAATATTTTATATATATATATATATATATATATATATATATATATATATATATATATATATATATATATATAAGTGATATATATACATCATAAATAGTGAGAATAAGGGCAATTAGAATGATTGGGAAGGAGGCAGAGGCCAATTATATCTTAATATAGATCAATAAATTTACAGTTAACGATCTATCTGTAATATCCACACAGCCAACGTGTAGTGTCCGCGCGCATAGACTGCGCATGCTCCAAGATGACGTCCAAACTGGATATTCAATCCGGTGGAACGCATCGAGCAGAGCGGTCCGGTCCCATTGCGCAGGCGCCAGTTTCGACGCAGATAAAATATATATATAGAGGGTATAGATATATAATAATTGCAAATGAACAAAGTCCAGAGGATTAAATGAGAACTGTAGTGCATCATCCAATAGATCTAATGGATTTTGCAGTACAGTACTCATAACAGGAAAAACGAGACTGTCAGTGGTGATCACCATAAACTTTAGAACCACAGAGTTTCAAACCACTCAAATCCTATTGAAATATAATGTGACTATAGTCACCATTAGGGCAGATAGAGCAACCATAGTTAATAGAAATATTATCATCCCAACCAGGGATGTCAAATATGTCAAACATGAACTAACAAGGGAAAGAGAACCGCATATTCCACATATATTAGTCATGCGTTTATTATTAATAAGGCACTCAATTTTTAGAAGAATACAAGGTTCAAAATATGGAAGAAAAACTCCACTCTGGACTACAATTCAATATTACAAAAAAGTATAGACATTTAATACACTACATCGCTATGGTCTGAGCTGGATATTAAATTAAAGATATATAATTGTATATTTCAATTTGAGACTCAATAATCCCAATAGATAGGCCTCTGCTGCTTTCCAACATCCTTCACAGTGCTTGACAAAAATGCGTGTATCTAAAAGTGTAAAAAAAGACAAACAAAAATCACCAAACAATATTTGTAAATACAAAAATAATACAATTAAATATAAAAATGTATATGTAAAAAAGAAGTCAAAATAGGACTTCAGACTATATATACATAAGACACAAACTATACCAACGGGAGCGTAGACCGATCAAATCCCTCAGGCTTCAGGGCAAGTTACCCCCCACTGCATTAAATATGTGGGCCACGGGGATATTCTATGTTTAACCCCTTTGGAGACATAGTATCTGACCTATATATCCACTCTAGCTCTTTCCTTTTAAGAGCCAAACCTCTATCACCACCGCGTCTCAATTGAGGCACTGAATCAATGATTCTTTATCTCAATTGTGACAAACTATGATTTTTTTCAGCAAAATGTCTTGACATTGGTAAATCCTGTCTCTTTGTTTTGATGTTTGATTTGGGATTTCTCTTCCTGAGGCGCACTTCAATTGTGGTCTCACCGACATAATGTAAACCACAAGGGCAGCTCAGAAGGTAAATGACGAAGGATGATTGACATGTAAAAAAGCCCTTGATCTTTATTACTCTACCAGTTTGTGGATGGTTGAAAGGCCACCCTTGATCCTATTGTCACAGATATTACATCCCAAACACGGGAAACAGCCATTTTTGGGGGGTGCCAGAAACATTTGACTCTTTCGATTAGACCCGATATCAGCTGTGACAACACTATTTTTAATCGTTTTACCTCTTCTATAGGCCATCATAGGTCTCTCCTGAAATTCAATTATCTTTGGAAAGGCTCTGCTCAAAACCTTCCAGTCTTTCCTCAGGATTTCACCAATTTGTGAGCTTAGTGAGGAGAAAGTGGAAATAAAAGGTAATCAAACCTTCTTTTCTTTAATTAGTTTCCCGCCTAGGAGGTCCTGCCTGTCCAATAAATCAACCTTCCGTCTATTTAACTCCAAAATGTGATTTGGGTAGCCCCGATCAGAATTTTTTTTGCACATTTGATCAAGTCGTGAGGATAGTTGGTCTTCCTGACTTACCACACTCTTGACTCTGATCAATTGGCTATAGGGCAGTGATTTCAACATTGTCCTCGGATGTCCACTGGTATAATGTAAGAGGTTATTTCTGTCCGTTTTTTTAGAAAACAGATCAGAGATTAGCTTGTTACCAGCAATTGAAATCCGAGTGTCCAAAAACTCAATGGCAGCAGTGGAGTAAGACATGGTAAATAGAATTGTAGAGCTTAAACCATTAACCCCTTAATGACCAGCCTATTTTAAACCTTAATGACTAAGCCATTTTTTACGTTTGTCCATCGTCGCATTCCAAGAGCTATAACTTTTTTATTTTTGCGTCGACATAGCTGTATAAGATCTTGTTTTTTGCGGGACAAGTTTTATTTTTTAATAGCACCATTTTGGGGGATATATTATTTATTGATTAACTTTTATTAACTTTTTTTTGGGGGGGATTAGAAAAAATCCTGAAATTTTGCCACTCTTTTTCGCGTCTTAAATCTACACCGTTTACCGTGTGATAAATAACACAATAACTTTATTCAGCGGTTTGCTACGATTGCAACGATACCAAATTTGTATAGTTTTTGTATGTTTTACTACTTTTACACAGTAAAAACGCTTTTTTTTCAAAATTATTTGTTTTTGTGTCTACATATTTGAAGAGCCATAACTTTTTTATTGTTCCGCCGATGCAGTTGTATGAGGGCTTTTTTTTTGCGGGAAGACTTGTCGTTTTTATTGGTACCATTTTGGAGTAGATGCGACTTTTTGATCACTTTTTATCACATTTTTTTAAAGTCAGGATTCACAGAAAACAGCAATTTTTCCATAGTTTTTTATTACATTTTTTTACGGCGTTCACCGTGCGGGTTAAATAATGTTATAGATTTATAGTCGGGGTCGTTACGGACGCGGCGATACCAAATATGTGTAACTTTTTTACTTTATTTTGGTTTTATAATAGTAAAGCATTTTGTAAGGGGAAAAGGTGGGTTTTTCTTTTTTTTCACATTTTTTTTTAAATTAACTTTATTAAACTTTTTTTTTACTTTTTTACTAGTCCCACTAGGGGACTTTAATATGCGATTCTCCGATCGCTATTATAATACACTGCAATACTTTTGTATTGCAGTGTATTACTGCCTGTCCGTTTAAAACGGACAGGCATCTGCTAGGTCATGCCTCCAGCATGATCTAGCAGGCATTCGCTCCAGGCAGACCTGGGGTCCTTTATTAGGCCCCCGGCTGCCATTGGAGACACAGACACTCGGCGATCGTATCGCCGGGTGTCGGTGGGGGAGAGAGGGAGCTCCCTCCCTCTCTCCAAAACCACTCAGGTGCGGTGCACGCTATTGCGCACCGCATCTGAAGGGTTAAACGGGTGAGATCGATACTAATATCGATCTCACACGGCAGAGCAGGGACGCCCCCAGCCCTCAGCTGCCTCTAGCAGCTGAGAGCAGGGAGATTTGACAGCTCCCTGCTCTGTTTACGTTATCCTAAAAGCCCGTTAGTGGCCGCCGTTAAAAGGCGTATTGGCGGTCACTAACGGATTAACAAATCTTACAAAATCCTGTAATTGACTAATTGAGCCGGGCCAGGTGACATCGTCTATGTATCGCCACCACCGCAGTACTTGACTGAAGTGGTGGGACACATAGACAAGGTCCTCCTGCATCCGCCGCATAAAGATGTTTGCATAGATAGGGGCCATATTCGACCCCATTGCAGTCCCTCTCTTCTGCAAATAGAAATTATCTCCTACCAAAAAATAATTTTTCACAAGGATAAACTCCAGTAGTGATCTAATAAAATCAATCTTGTCCACAGAGAAGCCTGACCTTTCTAGATCGGAAAGTGAGGCATCAATGCCCATTGATACATAGACGATATCTTCCTCATCTGGACCGGCTCAATTAGTCAATTACAGGATTTTGTAAGATTTCTTAATGGTTTAAACTCTACAATTCTATTTACCATGTCTTACTCCACTGTTGCTATTGAGTTTTTGCACACTCGGATTTCAATTGCTGGTAACAAGCTAATCTCTGATCTGTTTTCTAAAAAAACGGACAGAAATAACCTCTTACATTAGACCAGTGGACATCCGAGGACAATGTTGAAATCACTGCCCTATAGCGAATTGATCAGAGTCAAGAGGGTGGTAAATCAGGAAGACAAACTATCCTCACGACTTGATCAAATGTGCAAAAAATGTTCTGATCTGGGCTACCCAAATCCCATTTTGGAGTTAAATAGACGGAAGGTTGATTTATTGGACAGGCAGGACCTCCTAGGCGGGAAGTTAATTAAAGAAAATAAGGTTTGATTACCTTTTATTTCCCCTTTCTCCTCACTAAGCTCACAAATTGGTGAAATCCTGAGGAAAGACTGGAAGGTTTTGAGCAGAGCCTTTCCAAAGATAATTGAATTTCAGGAGAGACCTATGATGGCCTATAGAAGAGGTAAAACGATTAAAAATAGTGTTGTCAAAGCTGATATCGGGTCTAATCAAAAGAGTAAAATGTTTCTGGTACCCCGCAAAAATGGCTGTTTCCCGTGTTTGGGATGTAATATCTGTGACAATAGGATCAAGGGTGGCTCTTTCAACCATCCACAAACTGGTAGAGTAATAAACATCAAGGGCTTTCTTACATGTCAATCATCCTTTGTCATTTACCTTCTGAGCTGCCCTTGTGGTTTAAATTATGTCGGTGAGACCACAACAGAAGTGTGCCTCAGGATGAGAAATCACAAATGAAACATCAAAACAGAGACAGGATTTACCAATGTCAAGACATTTTGCTGAAAAAAATCATAGTTTGTCACAATTGAGATTCAGAATCATTGATTCAGTGCCTCAATTGAGACGCGGTGGTGATAGAGGTTTGGCTCTTAAAAGGAAATAGCTAGAGTGGATATATAGGTTAGATACTATGTCTCCAAAGGGGTTAAACATAGAATATCCCCGTGGCCCACATATTTAATGCAGTGGGGGGTATCTTGCCCTGAAGCCTGGGGGATTTGATCGGTCTACGCTCCCGTCGGTATAGTTTGTGTCTTATGTATATATAGTCTGAAGTCCTATTTTGACTTCTTTTTTACATATACATTTTTATATTTAATTGTATTATTTTTGTATTTACAAATATTGTTTGGTGATTTTTGTTTGTCTTTTTTTACACTTTTAGATACACGCATTTTTGTCAAGCACTGTGAAGGATGTTGGAAAGCAGCAGAGGCCTATCTATTGGGATTATTGAGTCTCAAATTGAAATATACAATTATATATCTTTAATTTAATATCCAGCTCAGACCATAGCGATGTAGTGTATTAAATGTCTATACTTTTTTGTAATATTGAATTGTAGTCCAGAGTGGAGTTTTTCTTCCATATTTTGAACCTTGTATTCTTCCAAAAATTGAGTGCCTTATTAATAATAAACGCATGACTAATATATGTGGAATATGCGGTTTTCTTTCCCTTGTTAGTTCATGTTTGACATATTTGACATCCCTGGTTGGGAAGATAATATTTCTATTAACTATGGTTGCTCTATCTGCCCTAATGGTGACTATAGTCACATTATATTTCAATAGGATTTGAGTGGTTTGAAACTCTGTGGTTCTAAAGTTTATGGTGATCACCACTGACAGTCTCGTTTTTCCTGTTATGAGTACTGTACTGCAAAATCCATTAGATCTATTGGATGATGCACTACAGTTCTCATTTAATCCTCTGGACTTTGTTCATTTGCAATTATTATAAATCTATACCCTCTATATATATCTTTTATCTGCGTCGAAACTGGCGCCTGCGCAATGGGACTGGACCGCTCTGCTCGATGTGTTCCACCGGATTGAATATCCAGTCTGGACGCCATCTTGGAGCATGCGCAGTCGATGCGCGCGTACACTACACGTTGGCTGTGTGGATATTACAGATAGATCGTTAACTGTAAGTTTATTGATCTATATTAAGATATAATTGGCCTCTGCCTCCTTACCAATCATTCTAATTGCCCTTATTCTCACTATTTATGATGTATGGATATCACTTATATATATATATATATATATATATATATAAGATATTGCCTATGGCTGGCTTTTCAAAGATAAAGATATGCACTTCTTAACTAATGTTTGAAATATGCTGTGAAATATCTATTTATATATATGTAATGGGAACTGTACATTTAATAGTTTGATTGCTAATTGATGCATGCTCCTCCTATTTATACCTGACACCATTGTTAGTTTGTGATAGCTTGAGAAAGGTTCCTGTTGAACCGAAACGTCGCTGTTTTGAGGTGAATAAATCCACCCTGTTATCATCTACCTTGAAGTTCTGGTGCCGTTACTGCGTTCTATGTTTTTATAGGGAATATGTATATGTTTATTTTATATGTGTGTATATATATATATATATATATATATATATACACACATATAAAAGTGTGTATCAGTGTGATTGTTAAAACGTAAAAATTACTTTTTATTAAAAATAATTGTACTTTTTTAGATATAGCTGCTTTGTATCCTGTATACAGAGCAGCTGTATAGTTCGCAAAGACTTGAATCTGTGAGGTGTGCGGCACTGACGGGTTCAGAGAAAGTGGGTCCTGCAAGTCTCTGACATGCAGGATCCACCTGATATCGATTACGTATCAGTTATGAACTTGGATGTGATCGATAGCAACTCGATCACACGCAGGACCCCCTGACACCGAACCAGTCAGTGCCGCGGATCTGACTGATACAGGTTTCAGCGCTAGATACAGCTGCTCTGTATACGGGATACAAAGCAGTTGTATCTCAAAAGTAAAAAATATTTTTATTAAAACGTATTTTGAAAGTTGCACAAATAACACTGATAGATATTTTTATGAAAAAACAAACAAAAAAACAATTTCAAAGGTGTACATAGCCTTTAAGCTTTACCTACATACAACAGAAAAATTCCTAATTGTTCGAATTATTGAGAGAAGTTTAGTAATAATAAAGCAGAAAAATGCAGCAAGATAACGAAAAGGGCTGTAGAAAACAAGGGACAGTCATTAATGGGTAGAATTTAATTGGCTTTGAAATGACCTTTTGCTGTAATAAACCACATTCAATTCCCCTTGCTCTGGAAGGCTGGCGACAACAAGGGTAGGGGTCCTCTGAAAGTGTCAATGTCTTACTGTTTTCACTTACTGTTTGACTAGTTGTTCCTATTGTGCTATTTCAAATCACCATAGGATAGGTGATAAGTAGTAAATCGGTTGAGGTCCCTGCTCCAGTCATTCTATTCTGGCAGGAGGAGAAGCTGATAATGAATGGAGTGAAGGCTGCATATGCATTTAGCATTTCTGTGGGAGGTATGGATACAGGGGAGCTTGTTTGCCCCTTCAGCTATATTTGTATCTCTTATAGACTATAATAAGTGGCCTCTGCTTCATTCATCTCTTCCCTCTCCTCCCGGCCTAATTATAGAGAAGGGGGACACAGGATCGGTGGAGGTCCCAACTTTTGGATCCCCACCAAACGAATAGGCGGGACATTAAGTTAATAAAGAATTGTTCTCCTCCATGATTCAGCAGCACTTCATCTTGTCACAAGTAAAGTTCAGGCTCTGAAAATTCAGTTATCTAGACTTTACTTGAACACTACAGTATACAGTACATATGTAAGGATGGGTCATTTGCTTCCTTGCTCTTGTGCACAGTCTTGTATGCAGTTGCGGTGCACGATCAGCTCATACCTACAGTCGGAGCAGAAGCTCCAGAGTCACAGAGACACTTCATACGTCAATGATGATTTCCTCTATGACTGTTTCTCATTAAAACAGAGCTTATTTAAAAACTCTCCCTCCCCAAATCCCAAAAAGAAAAGGGTTATTCTATATTTTAATTTGAAGATAATTGATTGACCATATGGGACACAACAGGTGCGGTTGGTCAATCATGATTTGTAAATTGTGAGTAATAGTTCTTACCTTCCACATACTGGTCAGGCATCAAACATGTCTGATTATCGGACTTCTCATCAGGAAATTGACTACAGTCGGTGTCTTCTGGCCACTGTAACCCCACAATCCCTAATACAGACTCACATCGCTCTTTTGAATGTTCACAAAGAGATCTGGAATTATACAATTGAGGCATGACACTGCGTTATTAATTGCTGATTTCAGCAGGTTGGGACAATACGCATGTTAAAGAGGCTCTGTCACCAGATTTTGCAGCCCCTATCTGCTATTGCAGCAGATAGGCGCTGCAATGTAGATTACAGTAACGTTTTTATTTTTAAAAAACGAGCATTTTTGGCCAAGTTATGACCATTTTCGTATTTATGCAAATGAGGCTTGCAAAAGTACAACTGGGCGTGTTGAAAAGTAAAAGTACAAGTGGGCGTGTATTATGTGCGTACATCGGGGCGTGTTTACTACTTTTACTAGCTGGGCGCTCTGATGAGAAGTATCATCCACTTCTCTTCAGAACGCCCAGCTTCTGGCAGTGCAGATCTGTGACGTCACTCACAGGTCCTGCATCGTGTCGGCCACATCGGCACCAGAGGCTACAGTTGATTCTGCAGCAGCATCAGCATTTGCAGGTAAGTAGCTACATCGACTTACCTGCAAACGCCGATGCTGCTGCAGAATCATCTGTAGCCTCTGGTGCCGACACGATGCAGGACCTGTGAGTGACGTCACAGATCTGCACTGCCAGAAGCTGGGCGTTCTGAAGAGAAGAGGATGATACTTCTCATCAGAGCGCCCAGCTAGTAAAAGTAGTAAACACGCCCCGATGTACGCACATAATACACGCCCAGTTGTACTTTTACTTTTCAACACGCCCAGTTGTACTTTTGCAAGCCTCATTTGCATAAATACGAAAATGGTCATAACTTGGCCAAAAATGCTCGTTTTTTAAAAATAAAAACGTTACTGTAATCTACATTGCAGCGCCTATCTGCTGCAATAGCAGATAGGGGTTGCAAAATCTGGTGACAGAGCCTCTTTAATATATTAAAACACTGCTATTGATTTTAATAACTTTTAATAAGATGTTCCCTCCTAGACTGGATATAACTGTACTCAGTTCTTAGTTGTGAGATATATTAGGTCCCTATTGGTTGTCTGGCTCCTAGCTTAAACAAATATGTTTCCTTTCACTGCAAGCAAAAATCTTGAAAATGGTGAGTAGTTGAAATGAATATTGTTTTGTCATTTTAGTGTAGTAAAGATTTTTATTTTATTCTTCATCATAACCAGAGTTTCTAAGAATTTACCACAATTGAAGAAATTAATATAGCTTCCAAGCACTGCAATGAAGAAATGCATTCTGGACACGTAAATCAGATACATTACCTGCAAGGGGGTATCCGTTGGTTTGTCTCAAGTTCACATTTTGGTACCAGAATAGTGCAAGCAAAGTACATGAGATATTTGTAACAATTGGTCTGAACAAGGGCTGGGAACAGAGATGACTCCCAACTTATGGAGGCTTCTTTCTGGGTTCTGTGGCCGAGATAATTTGGGAAATGTGTATAATTATAGGGCAGATTCATACATAGTTCCAGCGTTATCGGCTCACATTGACCTGAAAGTAAATTAATATTATCTATGGTTTAGAAATTACAGTTTCTTTTTACATTACAATAAACCTGGCTAATAGTTGCCACAGAGTACACAAATGTCATTTATTTTGTTCTCTATTCTCAGATGTAGCAAATACTATATATGCAACTTCATGGGAGAGGCCCATCCACGTCCTGTGTCGCAGCTGTTTCTCCAGATGGGCCGAGAAGGAGGAGGGCTGCTAATAACAATATTGTTTTCACGGCTAGTGCACTATTTATTACATCTGTGTATCGCAATTGTAATCTTTGGTCAAAGAACTCAGTCCTGTTGCATAACATGTGGACATAACTTGCAAAACGAGCAGTAAATCACACATATAGCTCTTAAAAAATTGTAGTGAGGTCTGTAGGAGATATTAGAGCCAAAAATCTAATTCAAGAAATCTGCTGATCCTTTAAGGAGACGTCTCTACATACATAAGAAAAAGTCTCTGAGATATTATTATACAAATGTAAACAATGCATATTAACGCTGGGCTTGGAAAGAGCTTCCTTGTACAAAAAGGTCTGACATGGAAACATATTTGAAAGTCTCAAAATGTATAATGGAAGACACAAAAGCCTCAAAGAGCTGTCATTGAACTTAGCAGTAAAACTTGAAGTTCCTGGGCTCTGTAGTAAAACCTATACAACATGACAACCAGTGATGTCACTGTATGACATCATCATTTTGCTATTAGCATTGACCTTCAATGTACTTATAGTGCTGAAGTTTTGCTATGTGGCATAAGGGCATGTAGGCTGCCCAATCTAGAGGCTCACATTGCAGAACCTATTGCTCTGCTACTACCGCTGCATACTTCCCCACAAAGCAGCTCCTGGAATCACAACCAAAACATTTAAACTGGCAAAAATACAGGTTGTTAACCAAACCGTATCAAGTACTGGCATAAACTATTCTCAAGTGCTTATAGTACATTCTCTTTAGTTACACCACTAAATTTACAACCTATTTAGTTCAATGTTGTTACTAAAACTGATTGGCTGGATTGTCGTCAAAATTGATTTGAACAAGTTGGCAGCATGTCTAATAGTTATCAAAATAATGGCAAATCATACCAAACAAAATGATAGTGAGGTTCAACTGTCTTAATGCTATACTCAGAAATAACTGTCATATTAATGAAAGATACAAAAGGTGATGAACATACTGCAGTTGGTTTTGTTTTGAGGTATTTCACAGTTGGGGTCATTGGCACATGGTCCAGGGCAAGCTGGTAAAATGCATTTTGAATCCCCTTCTTGACATGGCTGACCTGTGAATGAAATATACAAAGTACTTACAACTTCATCACCTTTCTACAGGAATGACCATTAGGGTATGTTCACACGGCCTATTTACGGACGTAATTCGGGCGTTTTTGCCCCGAATTACGTCCGAAAATAGCGCCTCAATAGCGCTGACAAACATCTGCCCATTGAAAGCAATGGGCAGACGTTTGTCTGTTCACACGAGGCGTAATTTACGCGCCGCTGTCAAATGACGGCGCGTAAATAGACGCCCGCGTCAAAGAAGTGACCTGTCACTTCTTTGGGCGTAATTGGAGCCGTTATTCATTGACTCCAATGAATAGCAGCGCTAATTACGCCCGTAATGGATGCGGCGTTCAAGCGCCTGCACATGCCGTTACGGCTGAAATGACAGGGATGTTTTCAGGCTGAAACATACCCGTAATTTCAGCCGTAACAGACGCCCTCGTGTGAACATACCCTTAGGGTATGTGCACACGTAGTGACCAAAAACGTCTGAAAATACAGAGCTGTTTTCAAGGGAAAACAGACCCTGCTTTTCAGACGTTTTTTGAGCAACTCGCGTTTTTCGCTGCATTTTTCGCGGCGTTTTCGCTGCGTTTTTTACGTCCGTTTTTGGAGCTGTTTTCATTGGAGTCTATGAGAAAACAGCTCCAAAAACGTCCAAAGAAGTGTCCTGCACTTCTTTTGACGAGGCTGTATTTTTACGCGTTGTCGTTTGACAGCTGTCAAACGACGACGCGTAAATAACAGGTCGTCTGCACAATACGTCGGCAAACCCATTCAAATGAATGGGCAGATGTTTGCCGACGTATTGTAGCCTTATTTTCAGACGTAAAACGAGGCATAATACGCCTCGTTTACGTCTGAAAATAGGTCGTGTGAACCCAGCCTTAGGCCTCATTTACACGAGCGTGTGCGTTTTGCGCACGCAAAAAACGCTGCGTTTTGCGGGCGCAAAAGGCATTTGACAGCTCCGTGTGTCATCCGTGTATGATGCGCGGCTGCGTGATTTTCACGCAGCCGCCATCATAGAGATGAGGCTAGTCGACGCCCGTCACTGTCCAAGGTGCTGAAAGAGCTAACTGATCGGCAGTAACTCTTTCAGCACCCGCGACAGTGACTGCCGATCACAATATACACCAACCTGTGAATAAAAAAAGACGTTCAAACTTACCATGAACTGCCTGCTTCCTCCAGTCCGGTCTCCCGGCCGTTGCCTTGGTGACGCGTCCCTCTCTTGTCATCCGGCCCCACCTCCCAGGATGACGCGGCAGTCCATGAGACCGCTGCAGCCTGTGATTGGCTGCAGCCTGTGCTTGGCCTGTGATTGGCTGCAGCCTGTGCTTGGCCTGTGATTGGCTGCAGCTGTCACTTGGCCTGAATTGTCATCCCGGGAGGTCGGACTGGAGGAAGGAGCCGGGACTTATCGGTAAGTCCGAACTTCTGTTTTTTTTTACACGTATATGTATATTGTGATCGAAAGTCACTGTCCATGGTGCTGAAACAGTTTAAGTCTTTGAGCACCGTGGACAGTGACTGTCTCCTGACGTCGCGTACCCGAACATTTTTTGCCAAGTTCGGTCAAAACGAGTTCGGCCGAACCCGGTGAAGTTCGATGCGCTCATCTCTAATTTGACACTCCGTTTGGATGTTTGTAAACAGAAAAGCACGTGGTGCTTTTCTGTTTACATTCATCCTTTTGACAGCTCTTGCGTGATTTTCGCGCATGCAACGCAGTAGCGTCCGTGTGGCATGCGTTGTTTTCACGCACCCATTGACTTCAATGGGTGCGTGTTGCGTGAAAAACGCACGATTATAGAACATGTCGTGAGTTTTACGCAATGCACTCGCGCTGCGCAAAATTCACGCATCGTCTAAACAGCCCCATAGACTATTATAGGTGCGTACGACACGCGTGAAAAGCACGCGCGTCGCACGCGCGTATAATACGCTCGTGTAAATGAGGCCTTATGTATCATCATTATCTTTCCAAATAGTAGAAAAGTACCAGAAAAGAGTTAGCAATAACAAGAAAATGAAAAGATTTCTGTTCCCTCTTGCCTACAACTTGATTATTCCTCCCATTTTGAGTTCTTATTGTTGGTAGAAAGTTACTATATTTCGCATTAAGCAATGAAATTTGGAAGTATCAGGATTTTAGTGCAGGGAAAGGGTTTCCATAGTAATTTTAATAATGTATGATAATATATGGTACACAGTGTCGAACATCAAGTTCTACTACTAAGGGAGGATTTACACGAGCGTGTGCGTTTTGCACGCGCAAAAGGCACTTAACAGCTCCGTGTGTCATCACCATATGATGTGCGGCTGCGTGATTTTCGCGCAGCCGCCATCATTATGACACTCTGTTAGTATGTTTGTAAACAGAAAAACACGTGGTGCTTTTCTGTTTTCAATCATACTTCTTACTGCTGTTGCGCGAATCATGCGCGTCCCACGGAAGTACTTCCGTGTGGTGCACGTGATTTTCACGCACCCATTGACTTATTGGACATGTCGTGCGTTTCACGCAGTGGACACACGCTGCGTGAAAATCACGGACTGTCTGTACGGCCCCATAGACTAATATAGGTCCGTGCGAGGCGCATGAAAATCACGCGCGTTGCACGGACGTATATCACGTTCGTGTAAATCCGCCCTAACACTTTGCGTTAAGTTAGACATTGTTAAAATTCTTCCATTTAATCTAGCTACAAAATTAACTGTGGGTGGAGGGCGGGGGTAAGCAGCTGCAGGTTCGTCCTTGTGATCCTTTGCATGGATGAGCTAGCTACTTTGACAATGAAAGAATGCTCATCCTTGCAGCGGCGCAAAAAGTTGAACCTGCAGCTGCGCTCACAGCTCCTGGCTCCCCCGTACATTTTGTATTGGCTGTTGGTGGCAGAATTTGATAACACTTCATGTGCTGACACTTCGCATACATTTACATTAGTATGAAACACCTTTAGGCACAATATCTCAATCCCTCCCACATCATGTTGGTAAAAGTAATAATAATAACAACTAAAGTTTAACTATCTATTTGCTGAACCTTATTTTTTATCCCTGTAAGTTTTATTTCACGATACATAGAACAGTTTCCCTGTCTTCTTATGCAATCTGATGTTATCTCTGTAATTTTTTGTGAAATTGTTTGACCCTTAGTGACTTTTATGATATATCCTTTGTTTATCTCTGCATAGTATTTCTACCTCATGCGTTAAGTTTAGTTGATTAATCGCTTAATGACCGTTAATACACCTTTTTACGGTAGTCATTAAGGGGCTTTATGCCACAGCGGCATCTTTTTGCAGTGCTGTTGCAGAAGCGTGTGATCGGCTGTCAGCTGGTCTCCTGCTCTAATGGCCGGTATTGGAGGAATATCTGATCCTTGCCTTTCAATCCCTTAGATGCCACAGTCAATAGCGGCCACGACATCCAGGTGGTTTCAAAGGGAGGGGGCTCCCTTTCTCAACCCATCAGCCCACCGCAACATAATTGCAAGGTGCTGATGGGTCTCCATGGCAGCCAAAGGCCTGCCATCGGTGTATGCTAAATAGGCGCTGACAGAGAAAGGGTCTAATAGGATGTCTGTCAGTTTTAGGGCTTATTCAGACGAGCGTATAATACGTTGTTAGTCAATGGGGCCGTTCAGACTGTCAGTGATTTTCACGCAGTGTATGTACGCTGCGTAAAACTCACGACATGTCCTATATTTGCCCGTTTTTCGCGCATCACGCACCCATTGAAGACAATGGGTGCGTGAAAACCACGCACGGCACATAGACGCACTTCCGTGTGCCGCACGTGATGCGCGCTACAGTAGTCAAAACTATGAATGAAAACAGAAAAGCACCACGTGCTTTTCTGTTTACAAACAAAAAATAGAGTGTCATAATGATGGCGGCTGCGCGAAAATCACGCAGCCACGCATCATATGCTGCTGACACACGGAGCTTTTATGGACATTTTGCAAAATGCACACGCTCGTGTGAATCCGGCATTACGCTGAGAGGCATAATATACTGCAATACAGAAGTATTACAGTGTATTATAAAAGTGATCCAACGATTGCATTGTGAAGTCCCATAGTGAGACAAAAAAAATAGTCAAAAATAAATGCTTTTTTTCTTATAATAATGTAAAAATGAAAAATAACTGAGCATAATTGGATTTGCCACATCCATAGCGAATCCAACTATAAAATGATCACTTTATACCGCATGGTGAACAAAAAGACAAACTAAAAAACTGTGAGAATTGTTGTTTTTGCACATCCTGCCTCCCAAAAAACGATATAATAAAAAGAGATCAAAAAGTTGTATGTATCACAAAATGGTATCAATGAAAATTAAACATTGTTCTTCCAAAAAATAAGCCCTCATACAACTACCTTGATGGAAAAAGAAAAATGTTATTGCTCTGAGAATATGGCGAAAACAAATTTTTTTTTGAAAAAACTGTTTTTTTAGGCAAAAGTTGTAAAATATAAAAAAACTATAAAACTTTGGTATCGCCATAATTATACTGACCAAAAGAATAATGTTCTCATTTATTCTTATTTATAGCACACAGTAAACAGCATACGGTATATTTAAAATGCAAAAAAGAATGGCAGAATTGCTGTTTTTTTTCCATGCACCCCCAAAAATTTAATAGAAGTTAATTAATAAACCCCAAACTGATGCCATTAAATGAACTGTTTGTATTTGTGCATTCAACAAAGAATATTCACCATGTTCACTGCTTCTGTCTTAATTTTAGCTGTTATTTTCTTTTAAAGCAGTGGCGGAACTACCGCTATAGCAGCCATAGTGGCTGCTACGGGGCCCGTGGTATGAGTGAGCCCGTACCGTCCAGCATGGGCCCCCTCATGCACAATGGCGTCGCTAGCACCGGGCATCCGGGGCCCTGGGCGACTGTCACATTCAGTTGTATCTGAGTGCTTAGGACGCAGATACAATTGAATACTACGACGGAGCAGGGAGCTAGGGGGCTGGGACAAGGGGCTGTGTGGCACTAACTACAGGAGTGTGTGTAGCACTATCTACAAGGGAGTGTGTGGAACTATCTACAAGGGGGCTGTGTGGAACTATATACAGGGGTGTGGTGTGGCACCACCTACATGGGGCCGTGTGGCACTATCTACAGGGGTGTTGTGGGACACTATCTACAGGGGTGTTGTGGGACACTATCTACAGGGGTGTTGTGCGGCACTATGTACAGGGTTGTGGTGTGGCACTACCTACAGGGGGTGTGGTGTGGCACTATCCACAGTGGGCCAGGTGGCACTATCCACAGTAGGCCATGTGGCACTATCCACAGCGGGATGTGCAGCACTATCTACAGGGTTGCGGTCCTTACTGTCCCGGTGTTTTAAGATTCGGGTTAGTTTTTTTTTTAATAACTATTATGACTATGAAATAGCATAGTTGAGTGATACACTTTTTAAAAAAAATATCAGTACTTAACTGCGTGTAAGAATTTTTATAGCCATGTAACTAAAGGCTAATAAGAGTACACTTGGCGGCCTAGCTGTATTTTTACATTGCACACAGAAATTATAAATGTTAATTGTCGGGAGGGCGGGAGTTGTGGGGTATGGGGGTCGTTGCTGGCAGGCGAGGGGGGCCCAGTCAAAAGTCTTCTATGGTGCCTAGTCTCTTTCCTAGTTATGCCCCTGTTTCAAACCTACCACCCAGTGGCGTAACTACCGCTATAGCAGACATAGCGGCTGCTACGGGGCCTGTGACGTGACGGGGGCCCATGCCGCCAGCCGACACAGAACCCCCATGCCTGGAGGCTCTGCTAGCTGCCACTATGGTGGTAGCGACACCACAGTCAATAGTGTCTGCGTCTATATAGATTCTATTAAACACTATAACAGAGCAGGGAGGTATCTCCCTGCCCTGCCATAGGCTACTGTACAGTGGCGTAGCTCTAGAGGTCGAAATGGTCACATTTGCGACCGGATCCCTAAGCCTGGTCCCGCTTCCTGAATGCTGGAGCAAGGAGCTGACGACTCTTTTCTCCAGCATTCACTCTGCCGTGAGCGGCGCGGCGCAGGCAGGCGCGATGTTGTGACGTCATCGCGCCTGTCTGCGCCGAGTCACTCGCAGCACAGATGGGGCACTATGGGGCATTATACTGGGCAGGGAAGGGGGGCTGATATGGTGGCAGCTATAGGAGCATTTTACTATATGAGAGGCATTATACTGTATGGGCGGCATTATACTGTGCGGACAGCTATGGGGGTCATACTGTATGGGGGGCATTATACTGTATGGAGGGCATTATACTGTGGGGACAGCTATGGGGGCATTATACTGTTTTGGGGGCATTATACTGTCGGGACAGCTATGGATGGCATTATACTGTGGGGGCAGCTATGTGGGCATTATACTGCGTGGGGCACTATGTTGTGGGGGCTGCTATTGGGTGGCAATATACTGTGGGGGCAGCTATGGGAGGCATTATACTGTGTGGGGGTAGCACTATCTACAGTGTGGGCTGTATAGCACTGTCTACAGACTTCAACAGTCTGACACTGTTTCCCCTGCCGCTCTGCTATATTCACACGACAGTAAAAAAAAAACGCTGTTATAATGCATCAAACTGTCCGTTTTTTACTGTCGTGTGAATAGACCCTTACTCATGGTGGTTTGCACTTTTCTCATACACCAAGACCTGACAATAGGCAGGATGGAGGAGTAGACATATTTATTTCCCACACTGCTGTTTTCCAACTGATTCCCCGTTAGCCTCACTAACATTCCCTGACTTTGAGTTCCACACCCTCAGACTCTTTTGCCCATTCACTCTGTGATTGGCAGTTGTCTACAGCCTCCTGGAACACCTCAACAAATCCTAGATCCCTTTGATGTCTAGCTTCCTCATTTCCGATCAAGTGAAATACCCACTCATATTATGGGAGACTTTAAAGAGGACCTTTTAACTCTACTGACTTGCCTGTTTCAGTAAATATTTGTATTCCCCATAAAATAACAATTCTGAAGCATCTTTTCTTAGAACTCTGCAATGAGTCGTTCCTCTGTTATTTGTCTTGGAAATGTATGAATAAATTGACAACTGGGTGTTATCTTTCCCCTTGTCAAAGGGGTGAGTGCCTACACAGTCCGGTAACACCCTTTTTTCAATTTATCCATACATTTCTAGGAGGAGTAACAGAGGAATAGTACAAGGAGTTATAAAAAAAGGTGTTACAGAATATATATTTATATATCATATATATATATATATATGAGGAATACATGTATTTATTAAAACAGACATGCCAGGAGAGCTGACAACCAAACTTCCTCATCTGCCTCTCAACTTCTATCTTTAACCTCCTCACTGGGCTTTTCACAACTTACAAATTCTCCTACACATGAAGGTGGGAATTCACTTGATATGGGCTTTTCCTAGCTCTGCTGAGGTCTCAGACTTTATTAACTCTCCTCTCCCGCTCTCTGATCACAACCTTTAGGGTATGTGCACACGTAGTGACCAAAAACGTCTGAAAATACAGAGCTGTTTTCAAGGGAAAACAGCCCCTGATTTTCAGACGTTTTTTGAGCAACTCGCGTTTTTCGCGCCGTTTTTCGCGCCGTTTTCGCAGCGTTTTTTACGTCCGTTTTTGTAGCTGTTTTCATTGGAGTCTATGAGAAAACAGCTCCAAAAATGTCCAAAGAAGTGTCCTGCACTTCTTTTGACGAGGCTGTATTTTTACACGTCGTCGTTTGACAGCTGTCAAACTACGACGCGTAAATTACAGGTCGTCTGCACAGTACGTCGGCAAACCCATTCAAATGAATGGACAGATATTTGCCGACATATTGTAGCCCTATTTTCAGACGTAAAACGAGGCATAATACGCCTCGTTTACGTCTGAAAATAGGTCGTGTGAACCCAGCCTCACTCTTTTACTCTCAAAAAGTCTCTGTCTTCTCAGGATATACCTACCCCTGCCACATGCAGATTTATGCCATTAGCACTCACCAAATTATAGACAGTAAACAGTCCTCATTGTCCCTTCTTCCCTCTACTATGCTAATCTGGCTGTTAAAAATTACAATGAAACTCTTGTAGTGCCCTGAAAGAACAAGCGCTACTTATACTCCAAATCTCCCAACACATACGGTGGTAACTTTGGCACATCCCTCAATCTCATTTTATACAATGGTGCTCGAGGTGTGCCAAGTGTATATGGAGAAAATCACATTTGGCAGCAGAATTCAAAATTCACACTCAACACTTACAACTCTGCCCTTCACCTTGCCAAACAAATGTATTTCACCTCCCTTATCTCTACAGTATCTAATAATCCAAAACAGCTCTTGATGCTTTTTACTCCCTCCTTAGTACTAATTTTCAGACGCCTATCACAGATCTCTTAAGACCTAGCCGCTTATTTAAATACGGCATAAAATTATCTTCCAGTTCCCTAGAAGTATTGATCCCGTTCCATCCCACACTCCCTCTTCTTCACTTTCAGCATTTGACCCAATAGCAGAAAAAATAAGTCTCTAGGCTCCTCTCTTCTTCTTGTCCTACTACCTGCATTAGCAATCCTGTTACCTCACAACTCGACAACTCGTTCAGTCACTCTCCCGGGCTGCCACTACTCATTTAATCTCCTAATCTCCATTTCATCTCTAAAGACCTGGGAGGTTTGGTATGCGCTCACCTGATCCTCTATCTCTCTGCTAACTCTCTTCTCAACTTCTTCCCCTTGCTGTTGGGTTTCCTCAGGGTTCAGTCCTACGTCCTCTAATCTTTTTTTATCTACACAGCGCCATTGGACAAACGATCAGCAGCACTGGCTTTCAGTAGCATGTATACTCTGATGACACCCAATTATATACATCTTCCAATGACATCACCCCCGCTCGAATACAAAACACCAGCTTTGTCAGCTATCTCTAACATCATGTCCTCACTCTGAAAATAATTTTTTTATAAACTGAGCTCCTTGTGCTTCCTCCATCTACTAACCTACCTAAAGCTGATGTCTCCATTTCAGCGTGTGGTACTACCATAACTCCTAGGCAGCGCACCCACTGTCTCAAGGTTATGTTGGACTCAGATCTTTTTTTTGCTACTTATATTCAATCACTTGCACGCTCCTATCATCTTAACCTCAAAAACATCTCCAGAATCCGCAATTTCGTACTGTGGAAACAGCCAAAACTCTTATTGTCGCTCTGATTCATTCTCATCTTGACTACTGTCTGGACTACTCATTACTGATCGGTCTCCCCCTCTCCAATCTATCCCGAATTCCACAGCGGGGGTCATCTTTCTTTCCAACTGCTATAGAGGTAAGGTGACCAAAAAGCAGCAATTTGCATGTTTTATATATTTTATTTTTTTACGGCGTTCACCGAGCAGGTAATACAATGTCATATTGTATTCGGACTCTTACGGACACGGCAATACCAGTTATGTTAACTTTTAATTTTTTTAACATTGCTTTAGGGAAAACATGGGAAACGTTTTTTTTTTTTTAACTTTTAATATTTAATTTTTTTTGGAACATTAAAAAAACCTTTAACAGTTTTTTTTAACTTTTTTTTATTAGAGCCAGAGACAGGGCTTCAATGGAGTACAAAGATGGCAGACTGGGGGCCCCCAGGCTGCAATAACAACCATCATCACCTTCCGATCGCGTCTTGGGGGGGGCGATGGCACGTTGGATGGTGTCGCCCCCCTGATTCTAACAATTTAAATGCCGCAGTCGCGATTGACCTCGGCATTAAAGGTGTTAAACGGGCAGAATCAAAGTGATCTTTGATTGCTCCAGTTGCAGTGAGGTGTCGGCTGTTTTATACAGCCGTCACCTGCTGTGTATGAATGGAGCTAAGCCTGTGAGCCTGCTCCATACTTCCCCGTAACGTTTGTCACGTACTAGTACGTGACATGTCGTTAAGGGGTTAAACTCTCGTGAGCAAGGCCCTCACTCCTCGTTTGATTTGTTAATTCATTTTTTCACTATGTAATGTCTGATTTTGTCTGTACATGTTCCCTCTGAATTGTAAAGTTCTGCGAAATATGCGTCACTATACAAAGATTATTATTATTATAAACAGAAAATAAATTATTTCTACAGCTTACCCTTATTTTCAGTGCAATTTTCTTCATCACTGCCATCTTTACAGTCATTATCTCCGTCACAGAGGAAGGCACTAGGAATACACTGTCCATTCTTGCACTCAGAGAGACCTTGACTATGACAAGCTAGAGAAATTAGATCAGATATAGATTAGTTCTATGAAATTCAAATAACAGAATTCATACAATTCAAATCTTATGTTTCCAGTCAGTTATACAGAGATTCAAAAAGGAGGGTGCAAACGTAAAGGCCTGTAGTTAAAGTAACTTCAGTGGTAAGTGGCCAGTGACTGAAAATCAAAGCAAAACTGTCTAAGATGCCCAAAGCAACCAATCACAGCACAGCTTTCATTTTTAAGAGCCAAATTTGGAATTTGCCTACATAGTGTGACATAAGATGGCGTCATTTAAGCAAAAAAAAAGATTTTTGTGTGTTGGAATTTGCAAGAACAGGGTCTGTTGTGACGGTACAGCGAAACTTTCAGAATAAATTTGGTAAATGTGCTCCGCATTAAAACTGCATTTTGCGTTAAGTGAAGCAATTCAAAACCAATGGGTGTTTATATCATGGGAAAAGTTTGGGCCGCCCAAACACTTCAGAAGAGACAGTGAATAGGATTTGAGTTGTATACGAGCGTAGACCTATCAAGTCGACCAGGCAAACTAGTATGGAACTACAGGTGCCAAAAACATTTGCGTTGTAAGCCATACAGATTACATCTTCTTCAGGAGATGAAACCAGGCGACAAACTGAAACGCCGTGAATTTTGCATTGACTTGCAGGGCTGTTTGGAAAAGGACGAATTCGCTGACAGGCTGGTGTTCAGCGATGAGGCTGCCTCTCACCTCAGTGGGAAGGTCAATCGCCACAACATTAGAATTTGGGGCTCAGAAAATCCATGTGTCCTTATCAAACACATGAGCGACTCACCCAAAGTAAACGTGTTTTGCGCAATGAGCAAGCACAAAGTCTATGGCCCCTTCCTTTTTACCGAGGATACGGTCACTGGCCACTCCTATCTGGACATGATAAAGGAATAGCTTATGCCACAGATAGACTACATTTGGCAGATTTTCCCTCTATCAGCAGAATGGTGCACCTCCACATTTCTTTTTGGATGTTCGATGATACCCGAATGAAACTCTACCAGGAGGTTGGATCGGCCACGCCGAAAACAACGATTGACCAATGTTGCGCTGGCCTCCACAATCGCCAGATCTAACCCCCTTCGACTTCTTTCTGTAAAACTACAGCATGGACTCAGTGTATCTGCCCCCCCCCACCAGCCACAGGATCTGAACGACCTGAGACAATGCATCACTGAAACAGTGGAGTCCATATCCGAGGATATGCTGGCACGTGTCTGGACACGACTGGACTACTGCCTAGAGATCCCCGTGTTACCAATGGAAATCCCTTTGAACATTTGTAGTGTATAGATTGTGTGTCTTTTCATGTTAATACATCGAGATCGCAGCATCTGAGGGTTTTTTAGCCACCGGCACCCCAGCAACGCAATCGCTGGGGTGTCGATGGTTGGTATGGCAACCGGAAGCCTAAAAATCAACCAAAAAATAAAAAAGTTATGGCACTAGTAAAGCGGAGATGGAAAAACATCCCAATGTGCAGGCCGGAGGGGAAGATTCCTTCAGTTTCAGGGCCATAGTATTTAGGAACTAGGAAGGGAAGGGACATAGCATATATGCTGGAAGCGAGGGTGCCCGTATTATACCAGGGCAACACTTTTCCCAGCAAAATTTCCCAAACTACAAAGGAGGAAAAGTCCCCAAAAGGTGCGGAGTGTTACAAAAGGGGGATAAGAAAGAAAACCGTTTATCAGTGCGACACCGGCCTGCGCATAAAGGATTGCTTAACAGCGTACCACACATCTATGGATAATTTTATTATTTACTGCATTATTATACCCTCTTATTATGCCCTTATGTACTCTGCACAGATTACATATGCCTTCGTATTATAAACTGAAATACCAGTAATACTCAAACAAAACTACTACCAAGCAAAATCCACGCTCCAAATGGCACTCCTTTCCTTCTAAGCCCTACAGTGTGCCCAAACAGCAGTTTAAGTCCACATGTAAGGCATTGCCATACCCGGGACAACCCGCTTAACAATTTATGGGGTAAGATTCTCCAGTGGCACAAACTGGGCACAACATATTGAGCGGTGGAATGGCATATCAGTGGAAAACTTGCGATTTTTACTTTGCATCATCCACTGCATATTAATTTCTAAAAAACACCTGTGGGGTCAAAATTCTCACTACACCCCTTGATAAATGCCTTTAGGGGTGTCGTTTCTAAAATGGGGTCACTTTTTTTGGTACATCAGGGGTTTTGCAAATGCGACGGTGCCCGTATACCATTCCAGAAAAAATCTACGCTCCATAAGTCAAATACCACTCCTTCCCTTCTGAACCCTCCCATATGTCCAAACAGCAGTTTATAACCACATATGGGGTGTTACCATACTCGGGAGACATTGCTTTACAAATGTTGCGGTGCTTCTTCTACTTTATTCCTTGTGAAAAAAAAAAATGCTGATATAATACTACATGTTATTGCAAAAAAATTATATTTTTCATTTTCACTGCTTAATTCTAATTAATCCAGCAAAAAACCTTTGGGGTCAAAATTGTTACTATGCCTCTAGATGATTCCTCAAAGGGTGCAGTTTCCCAAATGGAGTCACTTTTGGGGTGTTACCACTCTACTAGTAGTACATGGGCTCAGAAAATGCGACATGGCACCCAAAAACCATTCCAAAACTCAAATGGCACTCCTTCCATTCGGAGCTGTGATTATTAAATTAGAAAAGGTAGCCGTAACTAACTGTCAGTAGAGAATTGAAGTTTAAAACATAGAAAGGAGCCCCCCCCCCGACATATTTCGCTACGAACGTAGCATCCTCAGGGGTTCAGATGGGACTACTGTCGGGGGGCTCCTTTCCATGTTTTAAACGTCAATGCTCTACTGACAGTTAGTTACGGCTATCTTTCTAATTTAATAATCACAGCGCACTGCAGGCGCTGTCCTAATACATGTATATCGCACCGCACTGACAATGGATTCTTGGCAATTTGCCACGCAAATCTCTCATTGCCAGTGAGCATTGGCTAACTTTTAATAAGTGTGATTTTTTTGTTTTGGTCTATTTAATTGTATTCAAATAAAAGTTATATTTTACTTTACATCGTATTAGCTAGCCGGAAATAAGGGCATTTATTTTATTTTTTTTGCTTCATTGCAAATCAGCCTAGGTCTAAGGGCTCCTATTGTACAAAAAGTGGAAAGACCTCAGCACTTCAATTTGAAAAAATAAATAAGATTTTCTTTATTCAGCCAAAAAACACGTTGCAACATTTCAATCCCTCATGGGGTCTTCATCAAGCTTGATAAAACTCTGATTGAAATGTTGCAACATGTTCTTTAGCTAAATAAAGAAAATAATATTTATTTTTTCAAATTGGAGTCCTGTTATCTTTCGGCAAAGAACCCTAGTGATTTCAGCGTACAGATGTAGTGAACACAGAATTCACATTACAGGAGTAATGAATGCAGCGATATAACAGAACAGGGGTAATAACCACAGTGATAATGCACACAGTGATATGACAGCACAGAGGTAATAAATAGTCAGTACAGTGTATAAACATTGGTATTTCCTTCTGGCCAATGTTTATTACAATTATATAAAAATAATACATTATAGATATTAAAAAAAAAAAGACTACAAACAATGAGCCAAATGTATCAATATTGCAATTTTTTTAGTTTATTTTACAACAACTCAATCAAATATCATGTCCCATTTGTTACATGTGTTGCATTTTATATGGGAGAAAGGGAGGGGTTTTTTTTGGTTTAGGTTTGTGACTTACTGTACATTTTATGCCAGCCTGCTGGTGATTGGAAAATGCTATTTTTTTTTTAAGTCTAAAAAAAGTCACATTTCATAAACATAACTAAAAATAACTGCACATAACCATGTCCACATGAATCACAAAGTGGCACGTGTGATGCAAACAGTAGATCCGAATGATTAATAGACAATTAATCAAGCGCACACAGTGTACGCCATTATTTCCACCAAAAATAAACTGAAAAAATTGGTCACATATCAATAGCTTGATACATAGGAGCCAATTAATTCAACTATGTAATATAAATATCTTACAGCAGTTGACTTCATCAGACTTGTCAGCACAATCGTGATCTCCATCGCATACCCATTTCAATGTAATACATCGTCCATCACCACAACGATAACTTTGTGCAGGGTTACAGTCTGAGGATTTGAATATCAGAATTAATACCCGGTCATAATCTCTGAAAGTTTGAAGCATAGTATCTCAGAAGTAATGAACAAATAATGATAATATTCTTCAGACTATTAATAATTGACACCACAATAAAGATGAAATAGAAGAAGAGAATAAAGGACTAGTGGAAGAAGATCATGGCACCTTATACTACCTTGGTTCCTGTCAATCTATAAATATTCTCTCCCAGCTACACTCCTTTTTTTATACTTTATCCCATCATCTTACTAACAAATGCAGCGGCGCTAGATTTTTCATTTGAAAAACACCTGCATTGTTATCCATGCAGACTTTGTCATAAAGCTGGCCATATACATAAGATAAAAGTTGGCCAAAATGGCAGAATTTGACCACTTTGACCGACCATTGTTTTTAAAACTTTACACATTGTTCACAATGGAGGTTGCAAAATGTGATCTGTTAGGTTGGAAGATTTTGCCCATAAATTGGTTGAAACTAGATGTTCATGGCATGTCTATTAAGGCCGAACATTAGCCACTTTGCAATGTTTTTTTTAATTATTATGTGCTTGGTTTAGTCTGGCATGTTGCTGGTGGGACTATTCGTACAAACATTCGACAAACAATTGTTTACAATCCTATGTGTATGGCCATCTTAACAGCATCTGCATGGAAGATGACTAAATTAGCAACACATCGTTACCCCTCCCCTTATCAGACTTTGTCTCCTATACAGTCTGACATTGTCAGCACTGATTGGACATTGTCAGACTGTGTAGGGGCACGCACCGTTAACACTTAGTTGTCAATTTAATCCCAAAAATAGGAGCCGCACTGTAAAAAATGGTTCGGAGAGTAGGAGAAAAATGCATGCAGTGTTCTGGTCACAGTGCCTGGCTGGTAAGTATTGAGTAGACGTAGATTGTCATAAGATAGATCTTTTTTTTACAGACTACGCATTTCAGGACCCCACTGGTCCCTTAACATATAGTTTGCACATGGGTAGTACACGATTTTACATAATAAAAACCGGGAAAGACAAAGAAAAGGCAGTTCCACGTTTTTTTTAAAACGGGGAGGGGTGAGCGTGTATTCTGACGTCACAAAAACCTTTGCGGTGTATAAAGTCTTCAACTTAGAAAGTGTTTATGGAAAGATAAGTATTGTCTTATTTTACAGTCTGTATTCAGCTGAAGTATTGTTCAGTAAGGCTGGGTTCACACACCCTATTTAGGGACGTAATTCGGGCGTTTTAGCCCCGAATTACGTCCGAAAATACGGCTCCAAAGCGTCGGCAAACATCTGCCCATTCATTTGAATGGGTCTTACGATGTTCTGTGCCGACGGTCATTTTTTTTACGCGCCGCTGTCAAAAGGCGGCGCGTAAAAAAGACGCCCGCGTCAAAGAAGTGGCTTTCACTTCTTCAGACGTAAATGGAGCCGTTTTCCATGGACTACATGGAAAAACAGCTCCAATTACGTCCGTAATAGACGCTGCGAAAAGTGCCTGCACATGCCATTACGTCTGAAATTACAGAGCTGTTTTCTCCTGAAAACAGCTCCGTAATTTCAGCCGTAACGGAGGCTGCCGTGTGAACATACCCTTAGAGTTGTAAGGTATTTGTTGTATTGTCTGTTTTGCTCCCGTTATTTATCGGGATTCTATTTGCTGTTCTGGCTTCCCTGGTGGCTATGGAAATCATCCTAAGAGGTCTTTATCTAAGTTCCTTTTAGAAGGGAATAGATCTGAGCGAGACTTACAGGCAGTTTACCCTATTATATTGATTTTTTTTCTCTATCTCTGCTTTCTAGATTGTGCGACCTGTCTGGAAGAGAAGAAGTCTCTACTCCGTGGTGAGTATTGTTGTAGAACTGTTTATGTTTAACTCGATTAACATAGTCTTATTGGATGTTCCTGCTGTGTTTTTGTTTATATTTTAGTGTTGTTAAAATTTTCGTAGATCTCATCTGTGCGCTTAGTACATTGTAGTTACAAGTGAGTTCCGTAAGTACTTTCTTAAAGAGGACCTGTCATCTGCCCAAAAAAACTGCAGTTGACATCTCTGTTAGATTACAGGCACCTCATAGATTCTGTTGCTTTTTATTTTTTTCGTCTAGCCCCCACCGTTCCTGAGATAAGGCCTTTGACTGTCAAGTGGGCGGTTACCCTTTATCAAGTGACTGGTGTTACCCGCCCACTTGACAGTCAAAGGCCTTATTTGCATATCGGGCACCAAAACTAACAGCACCGATATCTCAGCAACGGTGGGGGCTAGAAGAAAGAAATAAAAACCAGCAGAATCTGTGAGGTGCCTGCAATGTAACTGAGATGTCAGCTGCAGTTTTTTGGGCAGGTAACAGGTTCTCTTTAAAAAATTTGTAACAGTAGGGGTTATCACTGTTTTCATAGTATGATGATAAATATACTATGATGATAGACATAGAAGGGTATTCAGGTCAATTATACATAATGTGTTTTTTTTTACCGGTCCCTGCAAATACTTGTAATAGGAGCAAAAATGACAGTTAAAACTTGCAATTAAAGAGGGAAATAGTTTCAAAAAAATTAAATAGATTAAATTACAAGGGTGGTCGTGCGATCTGCAAGGGAGGGTGGTTTTGCGATCTACGAGGGTGGGCGGTGCGATCTGCAAAGGGGGGTAGTATCTACAGGGCGGTGTGGCTATATACTAGGAGTTTCTGCTTCCCTATGGAACTGCTGTTCCGTACTGTATCATTTTGTTCACAACGGAACAGCAGTTCAGTGGGGAAGCACAGATAGAACAGGACACAGCTTGTCAGACGGGGCAGATCAGGCAGTGATGAGGCGGCGGGGCGGAGCTTCCTCCTGCAGCACAGCGCCACTAAAGAATCGATTTAATGATTCTGTTAAAAAACATAATCGTCAGAGGCCTTGAGGGTGAATTAATCAAATTAATTTTATTAATTGCCTAGCCCTACCTCCCCGTTTAAAAGTGTAACTGTTTTTTGCTTGTCTTTCCTTTCGTTTTATTATATAAAATAGTGTACTACCTATGTACAAACTATAGGTTAATGACCTGATGAAGGGAACAGTTCGGTCCTGTAACGCGTAGTCTGTCAATACTTACCAGCCAGGCGCCGTGACCCTGCATGCAATTTTCTGCTATTCTCCAAACCATATCTTCATCCCTCAACCTAGGACTTATCCTCCAAGGGATCTCAGTAGGTGGCAGCCCGCCAGCATCGGTACTACATATACTCACGGATGCAATGCAGTAGTGTTGTGCCTACTACAGCACATCTGCACTAGGTGAACAAAAATATTGAAGATTTTTTTTTACAGTGTATATGCCATGCACGAAACAATATCACCTTAGAGGAGTGCCACTTCCTCTTCTTTTTTCTTCCAAACTGTTAAAAAGGCTTGTATGGCAGGTGCTAGCCTCAGGGAATTTGACTCTGTCCCCTTAAACATCCACAAAAGAACTCCAATGAGTTGAGGCTGCACTACAAATATTTGGCAGTTGTCAATTTATTCATACATTTCCAGGAGGACTAACAGATGAACAGTACAACGCATAGTTCTAAAAAAAAAGATGCTCCAGCATTGTTATTAAAACACACATGTCAGAAGAGCTGACAGATTCTCTTTTAACTGAAGGTCCCACCTAAAATAATTTATTTTCTGGACAGTATCTAAAAAAATTTCAGGATTCTAACTGATGGACTTATGTAAAATACCTTTTAACCTATTACACCTTAATGCACCATGATGCAAGTGCATCATGGTGCAGGGGTTAAAGTATAGTGCGTGATCACTCGCTAAGCCTGCTCCACAGGCTGCGGGTGTCACAGCATCTAACTCATTAGAAAGAGGGGGCAGTCCATCGGGTGTCACAGCATCTAACTCATTAGAAAGAGGGGGCAGTCCATCGGCCCACCTCTGACAGCTTATCCGCCCCCCTGTGGCACGAAAGTTTTTTGGTCACCTTAGCGCTAAAAAAATTTTCCGAAAAAGTCATCAAAAATCGGATGTTAATCATATGTATAAAAAAAAAAAACTACAGCTCGTCATGCAAAAAATAAGATCTCCCACCACTCAATCGACAAAAAGATAAATAAGTTAAAAAATAAATACGTTTCGGCTCTCAGAATATTGTGACACAAAACTATTTTTGTTCTAAACAAATAGGTTTTTCTTTGTAAAAGTAGTATAAGATAAAAAAAACTATATAAATTTGGTATCGCCGTAATCGTATTGACCAGAACAATAAAGTTAAGTTGACGTTTTTAACGCACGATGAAAGCCGTAAAACAGAAACCCAAAAAACAATGGAGGAATCGCAGGTTTTTTTCTAATTCTACCCCACAAATAATTTTTTTACAGTTTCCTAGTATATTATATGGTACTTTTAATGGTGACAATAAAAATGACAACTCCTCCCGCAAAAAATACGTCCTCACACCGCTCATTTGACGTAAAAATAAAAAAGCTATGGCTCTTGATAGGTGGGGAGTGAAAAACGAAAGCGGAAAAACGAAAAATGGCTTGGACTTTAAGGGGTTATATCCCCCTTTTTTGGGGAGTCCCTTGAATAGCTTAGTAGTGAGCCTGACTGCAAAGTACTGCTGTCAGGCCAACCTCCGCCACATCTTTTTTAATCTCATTCAAAGCAATCACCTCTCTGACAGCAGCTGCAGAATCTTCCATGAAGATACTGTTAGATACCGGGTCTATGACAAAGTCTGCAAGGATGATAATACAGGTGCTATTGAAGAAGTGGCTGCCAGTTGTCCTAAATGGCAAATTCAGCTTTATTTGTTATTAAGGTGATGGTATATAAAAAAGGAAGAGGTGGAGAAATGACAAGTCCACTTTAAGTTATTATCCCTTTTGATACATTTTAATTTACCATTCAATAAGACCATTGACAATTTCACAAAACTCATTAGAGATTTGGAACCTACCACAATTCTGCTCATCACTCAGATCTCCACAGTCATCATATCCATCACAAACAAAGCTGTGGTTAAGGCACTTTCCAGTGTTACACCGGTAGAGATTCTCACTGCAATCTGAAATTAAGAAATATCAGTAAACGTTTTACTATACATGTGTGTATGTGTGTGTGTGTGTGTGTGTGTGTGTGTGTGTGTGTGTGTGTGTGTGTGTGTGTGTGTGTGTGTGTGTGTAAGGAACCACGTAGGAAAGAACAAGCACATAACTATAAAGAGGGGTCAAATTCACTTCAGCTAGAAATGCAATAAATCTGTCATATACCCAACTGCTTTTAATGAAAACCTTAAGAGACACTACTGCGACCTGTGTCAGTGGGTGGTTGAATAATAAAAAAAAAGATTTATATTTTCTGTAAGATTATGATTTCCTTACGCTAAACCCTCCAGTTGCAACATACACTTTTACCATAAAAGTCCCATTATTGCCGATTTCTCAAAGTCTAACACATGGTAAAACTCTGACCATCCAAAGGCTTTTACCATTTTTTCCCTCTATGTGTATGAAGATTCCTATTAATCCAAATAATTGAATAGAAAGAATGTGAAGTCAAAATCAATTGGACTTGTTTAGAAACCTTAAGCCCTTAAGGACATGGACTAGTTGGCACATTCAGGACGCAGCCTTATTTTTCAAATCTAACATGTGTCACTTTATGTGGTAATAAGTTTGGAATGCTTTTACCTATCCAAATGATTCTGAGATTGTTTTCTGGTGTACTTTAAGTTAGTGGTAAAATTTGCTCGATTACATTCAGTATTTTATTGTGAAAAAACAAAATTTAGCGAAAATTAGCATTTTCCTAAATTTAAATGTATCTGCTTGTAAGACAGGTAGTTATACCACATAAAATAAATGCTAATTAACATTTCCCATATGTCTACTTTAGATTATCATCGGTTTTTGAACATCCTTTTATTTTTCTATGACGTTACAAGGCTTAGAAGTTTAGCAGAAATTTTTCACATTTTCAAGAAAATTTCAAAAGGCTATTTTTACAGGGACGAGTTCAGTTGTGAAGTGGTTTGAGGGGCCCATACAATGCAAACCCCCATAAATCGCCCCATTTTAAAAACTGAACCTCTCAAAGTATTTAAAACAGCATTTAGAAAGTTTGTTAACCCTTGAGGGTATGTTCACACACTTAGCAAAAAACGTCTGAAAACAGGGAAAACAGCTCCTGATTTTCAGCCGTTATTTTTGGCAACTCGCGTTTTTCGCAGCGTTTTTCACGGCCGTTTTTTGGAGATGTTTTTCAATAGAGTCAATGAAAAATGGCTCCAAAAACGGCTCAAGAAGTGGCATGCACTACTTATTTGCGTGCGTTTTTTTTTACGCAGCCGTTTTTCAAAATGGCCGCGTAAAAAAAACAGTCCGTCAGAACAGAACGCTGTTTTTCCCATTGAAATCAATGGGCAAATGTTTGGAGGCATTCTGCTTCTGACTTTTCAGCCGTTTTTCTGGACGTACCCTTAGGTGTTTCACAAGAATTACAGCAAAGTAGGGATAAAATTTACAAATTTCATTTTGTTTGCAGAAATTAATTTTTAATCCTTTTTTTTCTGTAACACAAAAGGTTTTGCAAGTGAAACTGGCAAACTGATTCTGCAGTTTTTAGAAATATCCCACATGTGGCCCTAGTGTGGTAATGGACTGAAGCACAGAACTCAGAAGCAAAGGAGCACCCAGAGGATTTTGGGGCCTTCTTTTTATTCGATTATATTTTAGGCACCATGTCCGGTTTGAAGAGGTCTTGTGATGCCAAAACAGTGGAAACACCCCCAAAAAGACACCATTTGGCAAACTACACCCCTCAAGGAATTTATCAAGGGGTATAGTGGGCATTTTGACCCCACATTTTTTTTGCAGAATTTAGTGGAATGAAGCCCTGAAAATGAAAATCTACATTTTCCTATAAAACGTAGAAATTTTCAATTTTTACAAGGCATAAGGGAGAAAAAACATCCCAACATTTGTAAAGCAATTTCTCCTGATTACGGCAATACCCCACATGTGGTAATAAACGGCTGTTTGGACACACGGCACGTCTCAGAAAGGAAGGAGAACTAATTGGCTTTTGGAGCTCAAATTTTGCTGCAATGGTTTTGGGGCGCCATGTCGCATTTACAAAGCCCCTGAGGGACCAAATCAGTTGAAACCCCCCAAAAGTGACCCCAGTTGACAAACTACACCACTCAAGGAATTTATTGAGGGGTACAGTAAGCATTTTGACCCCACAGATTTGTTGCTGACTTTAGTGGAATTAGGCCATGAAAATTAAAATCTACATTTTTTCTAATAAATAAATAAATAAAATACGTATTATAGGAAAAAAGGCAATGTTTGTTTTTACTAACTTGAAACTTTTCTTTTAACACTTTTATTCAACTTTGTTTTTTTGTCCCACTAGGGGATTTGAGGGCCTGCACCTCTGAACTTTACTCTAATGCATTGCACTACCCACATAGTGCGATGCATTAGAACTGTCAGTCATTCACTGGCAGCAAGCCTATTAGGTCCTGTCTGTGGGCAGGGTCTAATAGGCAATCATACGTGGCAGACCAGGAGGCCATTGTTAGGCCTTCGGTTGCCATAGCAATGATCAGCATAATCACGATCACATTGTGTCGATGCCGATCACTACAAATCACTAAGATGCCGCAATTTTGATGGCAGGGATCGGAACTAGCTCCGTTCCCTGCCGTTACAGCATGGTGCCAGCTGTAACGTACAGCTGACAACAGCGGCTGATGTCACAGGCTCAGCTTCTGAGCCTGTGCCATCTTTTTACTGCGGCCGGATGCCTTTTAGGCCCCGCCTCTGGCCGGGACCTAGCAGGCTTTCATACTTGGCAGACAGGAGGCCATTGTTAGTTAATTTCATTGCGGGGTTCCGATCTGCTTGTAAACACCATAGATGCAGCGCTCGCTTTTAATGCCGCATCTAAGAGGTTAATCGGCGGGATCGGAGGCTAGCTCCGGTCCTGGCCTTAAAGCAGTGACAGTGTTAAGCTGCAGACACAGTACCCTGTTAACGCTCTGATGTAATAGTCCGTTAGTTTGCATTAACAGGACAATGCCTATGACGGACTATTACGTCACATAGCGTTAATTGGTTAAAGACCTTTCACCACTCATTGGAATTTATTTTAAACTAAGTGGTAGATTCTGCATGTAATTCAACCACCCTAAGGCTGTGTTCACATCAGCATTGGCTTCCGTTCATGGGTTCCGTTAGATCTTTCCATCAGAGGAACCCATGAACGGAAACCAAACGCAAATCACAGCTTCCGTTTGCATTACCAATTATCTCAATGGTGATGCTTCCGTTGCAGTTGCTTTCTGTTTGTTTCCATTTTGTAAGGCTTCCGGTTGTTTTTAGCGGAAACGATAGCATAGTCGACTATGCTATTGTTTCCGGAAAAAAAAAAAAGGAGGGCCAAGGCGGTCCTTGAGTGCCTGGGCTGAGGGTAACGTCTTGGTTCTGTCTGCTTAGTATTTTAACAAAATGAATGCATATTTCAGTGGCATTATATTGTAAATAATAAACTTTTGTTTAACCCCTTTAGGACACAGCCTGTTTTGGCCTTGTGGACACAGCCTATTTTTTCAAATCTGACATGTGTCAATTTATGTGGTAATAACTCCGGAATGCTTTTACCTATCCAAGCGATTCTGAGATTGTTTTCTCGTGACATATTGTACTTTATGTTTGTGAAAAAATTTGGTCGATAAATTCAATATTTATTTGTGAAAAACTTCAAATTTTAGCAAAAATTTGCAAAAATTAGCATTTTTCTAAATTTAAATGTATTTGCTTATGAAACAGATAGTAATACCACACAAAATAGTTACTAGTTAACATCCCCCATATGTCTACTTTATGTTTGCATCATTTTTTTTCACATACTTTTATTTTTCTAGGACGTTACAAGGCTTAGAACTTTAGCAGCAATTTCTCATATTTTCATTAAAATTTCAAAAGGCTATTTTTTCAGGGACCGGTTCAGTTCTGAAGTGGCTTTGAGGGCCTTATATATTAGAAAGTCCCCATAAATCACCCCATTTTGAAAACTGTACCCCTCAAGGTATTCGAAACCACATTCAGAAAGTATTTTAACCCTTTAGGCGTTTCACAGGAATTAAGGCAACGTAGAGGTGAAATTTACAAATTTCATTTTTTTTGCCGAAATTCATTTGTAATAAAAAAAAATCTGTAACACAGAAGGTTTTACCAGGGAAACGCAACTCAATATTTATTGCCCAGATTCTGCAGATTTTAGAAATATCCAACATGTGGCCCTAGTGTGATAATGGACTGAAGCACCGGCCTCAGAAGCAAAGGAGCAGATAGTGGATTTTGGGGCCTCCTTTTTTTAGGAATATATTTTAGGCACCATGTCAGGTTTGAGGAGGTCTTGTGGTACCTAAACAGCCGAAACCCCCCCAAAGTGACCCCATTTTGGAAACTACACCCCTCAAGGCATTTTTCTAGGGGTATAGTTAGCATATTGACCCCACAGTTTTTTTGCAGAATTTAGTGGAATTAGTCTGTGAAGATGAAAATCACCTATTTTTCTGTGGAAACATAGAATTTTTTCATTTTTACAAGGAATAAAGGAGAAAAAGCACCCCAAAATTTGTAAAGCAATTTCTCCCGATTATGGCAATACCCCATATGTGGTCGTAAACTGATGTTTGGGCCCACAGCAGGGCTCAGGAGGGAAGGAGCGCCTTTTGGATTTTGGAATGCAGATTTTGCTGGATTGGTTTTCAGTGCCATGTCGGGTTTGCAACGCCCCGGAGGGACCAAAACAGTGGAAACCCGCCAAAAGTGACCCCATTTTGGAATCTACACCCCTCAAGGAATTTTTCTAGTGGTATAGTGAGCATTTTGGCCACTCAGGATCTTTTTTAGAGCTAGGGTGACCAAAAAACAGCGATTTTGGCGCTTTAAATTCTTTATTTATTACAGCGTTCACCGTGCGCAATAAATTACGTTTTAATTTATTCTGCCGGTCGGTACAATTACGCCGATACCATATGTGTATAGTTTTTTTTAAGTTTTGCAGCGTTTGCACAAAAAAATGAAGTTTCTATAAAATAATTTATTTTCTGGGACACGCTATTCTGAGCCGTAACTTTTTTATTTTTTCGTCAAAAAAGCTGTGTGAGGTCTTGTTTTTTTCGGGACGGGTTGTAGTTTTTATTGGTACCATTTTGGGGTAAATGCGACTTTTTGATCACTTTTTATTCTATATCTTGGGAGGGGTGGTGACCAAAAAATAGCGATGCTGACAGTTTTCCGTTTATTTTGTTTGCGGCGTTCACCGTGCGGAAAAATTAACATTATAGTTTCATAGATTGGGTCGTTACGAACGCGGCGATACCAAATATGTGTACTTTTTTTTAACGGTTTCATTTTTTCCCTATAATAAATGACTTATTATAGGAAAACAAAACCTTTTATTTTTACACTTTTATAAAACATTTTGATTAACTTTTTTTTACTTTTTACACTTTATATTTTTGTTTATTAACTTTCTTTTTACTTTTTACACTTTCTTTTTTTGACCTGCAGCTCTGATCGCTGCTAGAATACATTACACTACCTAGGTAGTGTAACGTATTCCAACTGTCAGTGTGACGTCACAGTCACTCTGACAGTTGGTCTACGAGGATCAGCAGAGGCTGATCCTCATAGGCTGACATACATGGCAGACTTGAGGGCCGTTGTCTGGCCCCCGGGTGCCATCACAAGCATCAGAAGCCCCCACGATTGCATGGGGGCTGCTGATGCGCTACAAACCCGCTACATGCGGAGATCACAATCGAGCCCCGCATGTAACGGGTAATTGCCGAAATCAGCGGCGATGAGCCGCTGATCGGCAACACTGGAGAGTGTCAGCTGTCGGGGACAGCTGATCTCCAAGTTCCCGATGCACACTGTCGCCGACAGTGTGCATCGGGAACGGCACAGTGACTTTCTGTCACTCTGACAGGAAGCCTATCAGGACCAGCCGAAGGTTAGTCCTGATGGGCTTCCGTCCATGGCAGACCCGGAAGCCATTGTTTGGCTTCCGTTTGCCATACTAACTATCGGCAGACCCCGCGATTTCGGACGGGGGTCTGCCGATATGTTAGAAACCCCTAAAATTCGGCGATTGCACCCGATCGCCGAATTTAAGGGGTTAATGCGCCGAAATCAGCGGCAAAGGACCGCTGGCCGGCAAGAGGGGAGTGTCAGCTGTCGGCGACAGCTGACCTCCTGGTTCCCGGTGCACACTGTCGCCGACAGTGTGCACCGGGATTAACTCAGTAACTGTACGTCCTCGTGCGGGAAGTAACTTCCCGCAACGAAGGACAGTTACGTCCTGGTGCGGATAGGGGTTAATAATATTCAGGTGTTTGAATAACATGTGGTGGAGGTCCCAGTGAAATTGCCCCATTTGCCTTCTCTTTAATCCGTCACTCTGGCTATTGTTATTCCAAAGTCATCATTTGAATCAACTAAAATTTGGATTGTTTTTGATAAGTAAAGTTCTGTCTAGTATCTGAGACACCAGTGTGAAGTCAGGCCACTGAACCTCGAACATGCCATTTTAATAGAAAATAAAAACTAAACTTTGAGGTCCCAAATTCTTTAAATATTATAACCAGCCCCATTGAAAACATTTTTTTATGATTTATCTAACATTTCCCTCATATTTAGACCAGCTTAAAGCGTATCCAACTTTTCAGGTGACTTTTTAGAATAAGCAACACTATTTCTGGCCATTATATGTTTTGTATTCTGCATTCTTTAGCATATTTCCCCTTTGCAGACTATCTCTAATTCTCAGTTTTCTCTTAGCTAGTGGGTGAAGCCCAAACGCCATCATGTCTTCTATACACTGCACACATAGAAGAGGAGAATCCTGCTCTCCTATCGATATCCATCACATATATATATATAGAAGTTGCAGCAGCATGGAGGAGATTATACAGCAGTACAGACCAGTGTAGCTGGGGGGGACATATAACTATTACTAGAATCTGCTATATGTCTGTTTGTGTTTATCTCTCTCTGCTTACTCCTCCTGCATCCCCCTTCCCACTCCATAGACTTCTATAGGCAGTGTGTCTGTGTCACTCTGCTCCCGCTCTCTCCTCCGGCTCCCCTCCCCTCTACATAGAGTTCTATGAGCAGTGTGTCTGTGTCTTTTTCTTCTCCTGTTCCCTCCTCCTGCTCCCCCCCCTGCTGCTCCTCCCTCCCCTCTACATAGACTTATTTGGGCAGTGTCTGTGTCTTTCTCTCTCCCAGCTCCCTCCTGCTGCTCCACCTTCCCCTCCCTATAGACTCATATTGCAGGTAGTGAAGAGACACAACCCGACTTCCTGCAGTCCATATTCTCTGCTCTGTAAATAGGGCCTAGACAGCTGATTACAGGAAGGGAGACACCTAGTGGCAGTAACCAAACACATTTTTTACACTAGGGTAATGACAAAGCTGATCTATATCAGGTATACTATTAGATACGTTTTTAAAAATATTTGTGACCATTTAACATCTTGTTTGCACTAAATTGAATTTAAGATTCTAGGAATTCTTAAGAGATAGAAGTGGAAAAATTAGTATGGAAGAGAGTAATGGTAATATGAATTATTGAGTGATATCACTGTATACCTCTTTTGAGGTTAAGTGCATTTACCAATATGAACAAGAATGACTTACTGCAATGTACCTCGTCGCTCCAGTCATCACAGTCATTGTATCCATTGCACGTCAATTTCTTGCCTATGCAGACTCCATTTCTGCACAGAAAGCTGTCGTGTTCCCCGCACAATGCTAAAAAAAGAAGTACAAATATGGGAAACAGAATGCATCATTACATATTGAATAATAGTGTAGTATTTAATGGCTCCATCCCAGCTTATAGTAACTCAATGGGTGAAATAAACATGTATATATTTATATCAATGCACATATATAAGCCACTTTAAAAATATAAAATATGGCACTGTTACATGTTTAGTACTAATAAATGGCTGTAAGTGAAGAATCACAAGACTCCAGTGTGTCTTAATGGCAAGGAAAAATCATATGTCCTTGATAAAGTTTCAAAAGTAAAAGGACTCAATAAAGTATGTTCTTCGAATAAAGTCAAAGGAATTCATGGAGAACTTTCCAAGGACTTTTGGAACCAAGGGTTGCTAGAGAACAACTTTGTTGTTTTTAGATAATTACAAGACACATCCAGCAGCGCCAGACTGTTGCAGAAGATGTTTGCTATTGCCTTGTCTGCAAATGTGAGATGGTTCAGATAATGGACAAGAAGCCATTCAGACTCTCAAACTGTGTTTAGTGGAAGCCATGTGTGCAATCTTGTGACTCTTGTAGTATCCATAAATTTCAGGTTTCATTCAATGCTGCTGCTTTGACAAGAAAGATTTAAGGGTGGTACACATAGTCAATTTAAAGTAGTCAGCATACCAAGAAGTTCCTCAGGCAACATAGTAACAAATCCTTTAGACATTCCAAATGCCAAGGAGTAGATTAAGGCTTCATTCAGATGGTTGTCATGCGGCCACATTTTAGCATCTGTATTATGGCCGCAATACCTGGACTCCCCATGGTTCAAGTGAACCGACCTTAGATCACCAGAGGTTTCTATGATGATTTAAGTCTAAAATACAGAAGAATTATGGCCATCTAAATGGGGCCTAACTCTGCATATCAAGGATATAGCTGAAAAGTTAATTTATGAGCCTATGAGCAGCTAAGGGTGCTATCCACAAGCTGCAGAACACTAAGAAGGGGAACTTAGAAAAGTCTCCATTTAGTCAACCAATTTTTCATGTTAATGTTTTTGAAAACCTAATTTCTATGGCCATTGGCAGACCCAGCAGTGCTGGGAAGGAATATCAGCCATGTTGAATATTTTCGGATAGTCTATTGTTTCCCTAAGATGATTTGTTGTATAAAACAGCAATTTACCTCTCCTGCCTACACAAAAACAACATGCGCATTTATCAAATTATGCAACGTCCGTTTCAGAGGCGTAAGATTTATTTATTTTTAAGAAAAACAGAAAAATCTACTAATGCTTCTACTATTAGGGTATGTTCACACAACCTATTTTCAGGCGTAATTCGGGAGTTTTACACCTCGAATTACGCCTGAAAAGACGGCTCCAATATGCCTGCAAACATCTGCCCATTGCTTTCAATGGGTTTTACGGTGTTCTGTTCCCACGAGACTTAATTTTACGCGTCGCTGTCAAAATACGGTGCGTAAAATGACGGCTCGTCAAAAGAAGTGCAGGACACTTCTTGGGACGTTTTGGAGCCGTTTTTCATAGACTCTATTGAAAACAGCGCCAAAAATGGCCGTAAAAAGCGCTGCGAAAACGCTGCGATAAACAAGAGTTGCTCAAAATACATCTGAAAATTAGGAGCTTTCCCTTCAAAACAGCTCCGTATTTTCAGACGTTTTTTGTTAAGCGTGTGAACATACCCATACTATCACTACAGAGCAATTTTGTGGTGAATTTTCAGTATATGTGGAAAAGCAATATGTAGTTTAACATGGAAGGGTCCTCAACATTGGTGTTTTTTGAAAGAGAAAAACAGAACTAGCATAGAGTATAGTATTGAAAAGGAAGACAAAGTAGATTATGTGTACAGTTCTTTTAAAAGACACTAAATAATATCTGCAAATAGATATAGATATTTAGATGTCCAAGCAGCTAAGATACAATTTCTTCAATGGAAATCTTCCTTTAGAGTATACAGATAAACATAGAGAAGATATTATTGAGACATGGCTTGATTGACCACACATGTCAGGAATTTTGAGAATTTGAGAAGACGCCTACAAAATGTATCCAACTGCGAAAAGGCACCTTTAAGATCACAGTATTTTTGAAGAGCAACACTACCCTTAGAATCCCGCATAAAATTTTAATCCAATTCCTTCTATAGGACATCTACATAAATCATTGTGTCTACAGCTAGTTTTGGGCTTTTTAATATACATGTTGCAAAATGATCAATTTTAATAGTACTTAAGAGTCAACACTTTCTTTTTTGGAGGAAAATAACAAGCATTTAGAGAGTAATCCTAATAGGGTAATGATGTTTAAATAGTCATCTGCCAGATGTAATGAAAAGAATGAAAGTATTAGCAGGCAATCGCACAACAGGAGGGGGGGGGGGGTCGCTCTCAAAGCAACATAACTTGGCAAAACCATTTGCTCCCTGAGGCCATCAATTCTTCACAGTTTTAAATAGTAAACTTAATACGATCGGTAACAGCATCTGCAGAATGAAATTTGGATGTAAAAATAAGAATCTCAAAACATGTGAAAAATACAGTATAGGAAAAACTGGGCTCTTTAATTACTCCAATGTACAACTGTCTGCGCTGGCCGGATTCCATGGCAGTGGGTTGAGTTTCTCCTGTTGTCAATCTGTGAATCAAATGGCCATTTTTGGGCAACATTTTAACTAGGCATGGGAGATATCTTACAGAGGAAACATGTCATGGTTTATCAGAGTATCAAAGAAGTATCAAAAACGTTTATTCCACCATAATAGCGACGTTTCGACCCCAATGTGGATCTTTCTCAAGCCACGTCTGCTGCGGTCTCTTTACTTTCAGTATTTGCATTGGAGTTGGATTGGCTACGACTCGACACGGCATGCACCGAATGTATGCCTTATCTGAACAAAACTATTTCCATAAGTCTCTGGGACTCTGATGTGCTGCTGACCTATTTTTCTATATTGTATGTTATATATACATTCTTAACATAATAGCAAGATTTGAATATGATTATTGTTTGAAAGGTAAAATTAGGGGAATTAATTTTATATTACTCTATTGAGACAGAGTACATCAGCATTTGACATTCACACAGCAGTATTTTAGTCAGTATTTTGCATGAGTTTCTGTAAGGCAAAACCAAGAGTGGAACCTACACAGAGAAAAAGTTAAATGGAAGCAATTGTACCTTTTCGGTGCTTTGGGTCCACCCCTAGTTATGGCTTACAAATCCTGATGCAAAATACCAACCAAAACACTGCCATGTAAAAGCGACCTTAGTCATTGAACATTCACCTCTCCATGGCATTCAAAAAGAATTGCTAATTATGACATTTGGAGGTTTTAAACACTTTTTTACTATAAAACATGCATTTTACAGGTATCTGGTGACCTTTAGACGGCAACCAAATAGACAAGTAATTGCCTCCTCAGTGTATGTATCAGTCTCATTAAAGATGCAAAGGAAATCATTTTCAGCAAAAGCCAAATCTATTTTATTACATAAAACCAGACTTTATGCTTTTTTACACATTTTTTTTTATAGTACAATGTATAAAATGATTAAAACAATCCATTCAGCAATTTCTTATAAATATGTTAAATGATCAAAAACCATCTAAAACTCAAAATGAAAGAGCTCCTCCTCCTAAAAATCCCTAAAACGATTTCAAAATTATATCTGTTCTAGTACAGTTCCGTGGCAACCATAAGGGTGGCCAATACAAATCCCATAGAGAGTATAAGCCATATTTCTTACGTCTGGAAGAGTAGCTGTAATGGCGGCTATATTGATTGTCACGAAGGTTTTCCAATTACAGATACTCTGAACTGTAACTATGAATTAAATATGCAACTCAGCTCTCTACTCACTGAAATATCTCAACAAGGAGATGAACAACCGGAGCAGGTAAAAAAGAGGTGAAATCCTCAACACCACAAAAAACAGAGACAAAATGATAGTTTTTTACCGCTAAGACGGTTGTAGATGTACTGTCTGAAGTGTCCATCAAGGGTTTGACCTTCCCCCAGCTAGCATGCAGAAAAAACGATCCAAATTTCCACTGGTGTGTATATCTCGCTGGTACTTGTGGTTCCACACAGAAGTGAAACTGCAGAAATGCAACTGCTTGCTGTGTATATCCTCGTATGTGATGTTCTAAATCTCCAACAAGGGAGAAAAAGGAGATAGTGCACTACCTTTTGGAAACTGCAAATTCCACGACTTTATTCCATACTTACAAAAATGGATATAGATAAAAGCATAAGATAAGCTCTTGTAACACGCCAAATAATGCAACCCGACCTTGGGTTTCGCCCTTCTGGCTTCCCAGAGGGAAGTTGCCCCAGAGGAAGCCAGAAGGGCGAAACCCAGGGTCGGGTTGCATTATTTGGCGTGTTACAAGAGCTTATCTTATGCTTTTATCTATATCCATTTTTGTAAGTATGGAATAAAGTCGTGGAATTTGCAGTTTCCAAAAGGTAGTGCACTATCTCCTTTTTCTCCCTTGTTGGAGATTTAGGACATCACATACGAGGATATACACAGCAAGCAGTTGCATTTCTGCAGTTTCACTTCTGTGTGGAACCACAAGTACCAGCGAGATATACACACCAGTGGAAATTTGGATCGTTTTTTCTGCATGCTAGCTGGGGGAAGGTCAAACCCTTGATGGACCCTTCAGACAGTACATCTACAACCGTCTGAGCGGTAAAAAACTATCATTTTGTCTCTGTAACTATGAATTGTCTGAAATACATTTTCTGTAATTTAACCCCTTAAGGACACGGCCAATTTTGGCCTTGAGCGCTCATAACTTTTTTAATTATTTTGTACGATGTAGTTGTATGATACTTTGTTTTTTGCGGGACGAGTTGTACTTTATGTAGGTACCATTTTTTGGTACAAATACATTATCGTTTAATTTATATAAATTTTTACTTGGGCGAAAATGCAGAAAAAAAGCAGTTTCACTGCAGTTTTAATATTTATTTTTTTACACCATACACTGATCATCATAAATAATGTTATATATTTGTTGTACGGGTTGTTACGGTCGTGCCAATGCCAAATATTTCTATATTATTTCATGTTTGGGACTTCTATTTTAAAAAGTTTATTCATTGTAAAAAATAATATTTCTGTGTATTTCTTTTTTTTAATCCCATGGAGGGATTTTTCATTTTGATTTAGATTTTTTAACTGTAATGTACTGGCATATATCTATATGCCAGTACATTAGCCTGTTTTTACACAGGCAGTTGTTAGGGCATACCTGGTCATGCTCTAGCAACAGGGAATATGGTCATACAGCCCAGGGGTTCTTCAACGGACCCTAGGCTGTCTGGCCATGCAAGTTATGTGCATCGATCGCATCACAAGGATTTCATGTGACGCGATCAAAGGGCAGTCCACCCTTCTCTTATTCACTTTGAATGCCGCGATCAGCTTTGAGCAGGGCATTCAAGGGGTTAACGGCGGAGAGAAGAGGTTTCTCTTCTTTCCGCCGTTAGAGTGGGGCAGCGGCGGTGTTTTTCAGCCATTGCCCCACTCCTAATCGCGCGCGGTCACTGGCTGTCACACAGGTTGCGAATTTTCGTTCTGTGTCGGCAACCAGTTAATAGATGATATTGAATTAAGGTTTTATTTTTTCTTTTGGAATACATACTCTAGAACAGTAAAACACCACGAGCCAAGTGGTTTATAAACATAAAAAAACGCCAAAAGACCCATAGTGACGTCATGAGTGGCAGTAACAGCAGCCACTCAGGCGTACATAGGAGAGATGCAGTTAAAGGGAACCTGTCACCAGCATTTCACCTATTAAACCAGCAATACCAGGTGGTAGTGGGTGAAAAATCATTTCTATATAACCTATAATTGTCTTCTTAGTCGGCTCTATACCTTTAGTATTCCGTTTTTTTGTGTTCCCACACCGTATGCTAATGAGCATAAAACAGTCATATCTTCGTTTGAAAAGAGTCATATCTTCATTCCTCAAGTCTTTCAGAATTTACCCGCCTCCTTACTTTTGATTGACAGCTCCTCGCCTTCCTCCAGCAAAATCCTGCGCTTGTGCATTGATGTTCTCTTCTGGTTTGTGCGTACAACGGGAAACAGGATTATTATGATAAAAGGCGCTAAATGTTTGCAGACCGTTATTTACAGTTGTAGGAGGAGTTCAGGAGAGGGGATAACGGCAATGAACTTTTGATAGCAGTGGCCAGTGAGGGATAAGTAAAGTTCAATAGGTGAAATGCTGGTGACAGGTTCCCTTTAAGTGGAACAGTACAGGCAGTGGTTTTCAACTATAGCACAATATTTTACAAAGGGGTGTGTGTGGCACCACCTACATGGGGGCTGTGTGTGACATTACCTAAAGGGGGACTGTGTGTGGCATTATCTACAGGGGTGTATGTGTCACTATCTGCAGGGGGCTATGTATGGCTCGGACCTTCACCTCATGTCAGACCCCGGTAATTATACCTTTGCTAAAAGTAGTTGAGTACCCCTGCCCTAGAATAAGATTTGACATTTAAAAAGTAACATGAATAGAAGAAATCTATTATTCAAGGAGTGTCAAATTAACTTGAATTCTAACTCTATGTAGTTTTGGAGACATTAGGTAAAAGGGCCACAAGATATATTAGCCGGCAGAGATAAATATGTGACAGCCTCTACTTTTATGGTTATCTAAATGAAAAGGAGAACAAATGTTTATAGAGCAAAGTCACTTTTGTGTTGCCCTATGATGATATGTTTGCAGCATGTACTATATCCTTTTACTCCCACTTAACATTTTGACCTCTTGTATTAATACAGTTACAAGTTCCTGCCAAATGGAACGTTAATGCCAGTGTAAATAAAATAAAGGCTCAGCAGAGTTTTATTTAGGCATTCTTTAGTATCCAATGGCCTGATTATTATTTCTGTTTCTTCATTTCGAATTTAGAAGCAAAGTTAGTATTTCAGCTGTTTAAGTTTTCAATAAAACAAATGTTATTCATAAAAACGGTACAAAAATGCCCTCCAAACCTTGAAACATTTTGTTTTATCAATGCCTAATGTAAAATAGGTGTTTGCTGAGCATATTCAGGTCATACCAGTAAGAAACAGTTAAGGAGGATTTCTGCCTAAACTGTAAAAATGGGTATATACTAATAAATGAGAAGAACAAAACAGAAAAATGACAGTAAAACTTATGACTATTACGTCTAATTTACTAGAACATTTAATTATTTACTGACCCATTTTTACATTTTGATGGAAATTCAATTTCATTAAAAGGGAATAGGGTTTTTTTAGTTTTGTTTTTTCCTCCCGAATTTTTACAAAAGTTATAACTTTTTTATTTTTTAATCAACATAGCCGTGTGAGGGCTTGTTTTTTTCAGAACCAGTTGCAGTTTTTAAGTATTTAATTTACCATATAATGTACTGGGAAACAGAAAAAAAATTCTTTGTCGGGTGAAATTGGAAAAAAACTGCAATTTCTCCATTGTTTTTTGAGTCTTGTTTTTACAGTGTTCACCGTGTAATAAAAACAACATGTCAACTTTATTCTGTGGGTCAATTTGATTACACAAATGATAGTATGATGATATTCTACTTGTACAAAGAACACATTTTTTTTGTGTCGCCATACGCTGAGAGCCATCACTTTTTTTTAATTGTTTCCGTCAATGGATCAGTTTGAGGGCTTGTTTTTTGTGGGACGAGCTGTAGCTTTTATTAGTACCATTTTTTGTGAAATATGACTTTTTGATCACTTTTTTGAACATTTTTTTAGGGGAGCTAAGATGACCAAAGAACAGCAATTCTGGTGTTTTTTTGTGGCGTTGCCCTTGCGGGTTAAATAATGTTAAAGGGACATTCCATCCAAAACTAAACTTTCCCATGTGTACCATTATGGTATTCCACGTATCAGTATTTCATTTGTTTTTTTTCTTTTTCTATCTCTATATATCAGACTGGGATGGTTACTTATTAGCAGTGATTCTATTGAGAGCTATGTGTCACCCATCACAGGCTTCAGCAGTTCCTGTACCACACTAGTTTTGGGGGATCATCAGCTTCCACTGATACTTAGACAGGTTCCTGTCACATAGGTATAATGTAGAAGAATATAGTGCAGCCTCCCTGTCTGTATACTTATGGGTTCTCAGCTTATTTAGGAGAATATATAAAGAATTATATATGGACTACACACAGAAAAGAGGGAGGGGTTAAGTATGAAAGTTGTTGTTTTTTTCGGCGCTGCTTTTCAGAGTGGAAATTCAGTCCGAAAAGAAAATGTGGTGCAGTTTTTCAGACGGAATTCCCTGCGGTGTTCATGGTGGATACGCTGCGAAGCTTGACACGGCGTATCCGCCCTGAACACGCTGCGTGTGTTCCTGCCCTTCAGTTGACTATTTTTTCAATAATAGCTCGCCTACACTGCCTCACACTCTCTTCATTTGAGAATCACTCTGGTCTACTCTCCTTCTCCTTTCAGATGGTGATTTTTTTTCTACATCTAACTTTTCACATACGGGTTTCCATACTCTATAATAACATTAATTTCCACATGTAATTACGTACATTGTCTTCCTTTCTCATGTTGTGGGGAGAAGCAAACACGACTCAAGTTGCTGTTATCTGTCTTGTTCTGGAACTGGGAGCATCTCAGGAACTCCGGCCAAGTAGAATTTACCATTTCCAGCACTGGCCCGCAGCCATCTTGAGCAGCCTCACAGAATGATCTGCATGGTAGTAAGGGATAACTGGGAAGTACAAGAAAGGGAAATAGATTCTTTTGTCAATACATTTTTATGTGCAGGAAAAATATAATTAATCAAAGAAAAATGATTAAGATAAAGCTACAAATAATATTTTTTGTGTACTGAAGATCGATCACTGGATTTATCTTCTCACAATGCTCATATTTTTTAATCGTTTGCTCCAAATGCAACAAGATGTCTTCATTATGTAGTCCTCCTATTACGTTGCGAGTCTGTAGGGCGAAACGCGCATCGAGGCATTTTTTCATCCAGTTCCTGAGTTTGCCATTTCCGCTCCCCATTATGTCTCAGGGTATGTGCTTACCTTCATTTTTTTACTATTGATTATTTCTGACGATAATTCTAGTACATCTTTCTGCCCTTTTGTGCCTGCATTTTATGCCAGGATTTCTCATGCTAACTTTCGTGTACTACAAACGCATTTAGGTAGCAATTTTTGTAACATGTGGGAATAGTATTTCTATGCTCACGCTTTATTCATTTCTCCCTGTGGGTATGTGAGTGGCTCCCGGCCACTGACGCTTGGTTGACTCTGTTTGCCTATGGTCTTTTACATATGACCTGTCTGTATCTCCGTATATGGTCCATCCATTTTATTCCGTAGTATGTTATTGTGTATTATATTCAATCAAGATTTTCTACTTTTGCATATACTTTTGCATATCATTTTTCTAGGGGCTATGTTCCCTTGTGGTTCAGGTTTAGGTTGTCTGCTTGTATGAAAGGGACCCCTGTTTACGCCATAGGTTTGGTTGGAGGTTCTTGTAGGTTGTTCAGGTAAAAAGCCCCTACTTTGCTTGTTGGCCAGGGCCCCATTTTCTGTAAAAAAAATATCTGAGTCTATTATACTTGCTGGATCATTTATAGGATTCTTTGTATGATACTGCTGCTTTTTATTGCAATGTTTTATGAATTATTTTTGGTAGGCATACATAAGTATACTGCACACAATTTCACTTACCACTGTCTACAATTTCTGAAAATGTGGCACACCCATAAAATATTCTTTCTGATCTTAAAATCTCTTTTGTATAAATGTGCCCATTTATGTTAACACCACGTTCGGGCTCCACATTCAGGATACCGTATGAAAAGTTTTGTGCAAATGGTATCATGCACAGTGCACATCTTATCAATTACACAATTGTAGGAAATTATGGTGACATCTTGATTTTACCTGCCAAAGTCATCTGCACACAAAGTAATCCTGATTGATGGAATGTGCTGTCAATGCATATTTACAAGGTCAGGTCGTGTTACATTAAGAAAGCTGAACTCTTGACTTCTATTACTAACATTTCTCAGGATTTTTTCACAACATTGGCGTAAGCTGAAAGTTACAATATCTCACCCAATCTGTTTTTAGAATGATTACAGCAAGTAAATTACCCTCACGGTTAAGATATTAAAATTAGAATTGGTTTTTCCCAAATTTCACACTGCATCATTAAGGAATTTGTCAATGTAGATAACAGCTGCTGCACTCCAAATGGCAGAGCTTGCTTAATATGCATGCCTCATTTGGATCACAGCACGAGAACAGATAATATTTAGCAAAGTCTACCACTTGAGCATGACCCTTACTTCTCGTGCCTCGAGTGGATTATATATACATTAAATTTACCACTTAGGTTTTCTGCATCTAATTATCTTTAAGTTCAGAATAGCTGCATCCTTCCAGATTGGAACTGAAATTGTTCCAAATGTCGATATTAAGAAAAAAAAATGCACCATTGTTGACAGTCGTATAAAACGTCCATACATTTTGCGAATTGATTTCTATTTTATTAATATTTATAGATTGTAAGCTCTTGTGAGCAGGGTCCTCACTACTCTTATTATAATGGTACGGCTTATCCTAGCAAAATGCATAACATTCTAAAATGGGAAAAAAAACAGTTTAAACCAAGACTATCTTTTATTTTATTTTTTTATCGACAATCACTATGTGAAAATAGCCACAATGGATCAGACCCCATATAATCTCCATAAAACTTATTCTGATGTAATACTTGTATTCATATGATCATAATGTGTAAACGATGATTACAATTTCAAAAATATAAAAAAAAAAATCATTACAGCAATAGAAAGGAATTTAGGCTGTCACAATGGGAACAATAGTTCCTGTTCTCCATGATAGCAAAATAAATGGGTAACTCAAACCAATGTAAACAGACAAATGACAGGGGCCAAAGTTTAAACCCGGCATTTCTGAAAACAAAAAAAGATTTTTCTCTCTTGGAGGAAGACATACCACATGGGGGAATTAGTGCTGAATATTGAGTAGGCACATATGAGAATGTCATTAGTTTTTTTGTTATATATATTTTTTGCCTGGGATTCATTAACATTTTTTATACACATGGATGTTTTTTTGATTATTGTGTGAAGTGAGAGATTGGCACATAATGAATACCAGTCTTTCAAAACAACATAAAAATGCCAATATAATCTATAAGAAAGTAGCATAAGTTTTACATTTATTATATACCCCAAAAGAGAAACATTGTATATATTCTTGTTATTATAGGAAAAGATCCAAACAGTACAAAAAAAAAGTAATGCTCACTTGCTAAAAATGTTTTTATCCCCTATGATTATGACTAGTATATCAGGATTGGAACATTATTCATTTTTACTTCAGGTTTTTTTTCCTCATACCTACTATATATGCAATCTCTTTTCTATAATGACATGTTACAGTTAAATAAGACATCATCAGTACATTATTAATAGTGTGAAATAGAGATTCTATTTATTCACTGTATTAGTAGTGTTCATGTTTGAAGTTGGTAGTTTTACAGTTTGAACCTGCCGCAATGCTAATAGTCTTGTACAGACAAAGCCTTCTTATTATGGGGCATGTTGAGAATTCTATTTGTTAGAGTTGTACTGACTAACCCCACCCCAGGAGTCACTACAACCCTATCAAATAGAATTCTACAGAAAACTCACTGAAATCACTGGGTACTCTGGATACTCATTGATTTCAATGGGCAACTGTAATGTTTCGTTTTACCCATGCAGGTAATGGCAGATTACAGGGGCTCCCAGCATCAAGACAGCCTAAAGTGAACTTTTTTGAGGGCAACCTGTGTTGCCCTAATTGAAAAGTAAATTTCTATTTCCAACTGTATATATTATTTTATACTTTTAGGGAAAGTGCTCCATATATGCACCAGTGTAGCTATATAACAAAATACTGTTTTTTCATATAGATATGCCACTACTTGTAGGTTCTTGATAGGAATATAACCATGGTTAGCTAGCACAGTTTTACCCTTACTTAAAGAGTTACTCCCAACTCAGACATTCCCAACTCAGACATTTATGGCATATCCACAGGACATGCCATAAATGTCTGATAGCTCTGGGACCCGCACCTATATCGAGAACGGGGATCACCTGACCCCGTTACACCTGCTGATGCAGTGGAGAGGTGGCTGTTCTATTCTGTTCTTTTGGAGTTACGAAAACAGCTAAGCAAGGGTGCTGCTTGGCTGTTTCCGTAACTCTCATAGAACATGACGTAGAAAGCCACGCGCCTACTCGTTCTTGATATAAGTGACCCGCATCTATCAGACATTTATGGAATATGAGTTGGTAATAACCCTTTGAAGAGGTTTTTCGATACTTAAACATTGATAGACTACCCATATAGGTCGCTGTACCTGTTTGAGTGAATGGGACTGAGCTGCAGTACCAGCCACAGCCAGACTTGAATGTATAGTGCTGCGCCTGTGTAAACAATGAAGGGAATGGCGGGGTCCCAAGGGTTGAACAGACACCAATCAAACATTCATCAAACAACTTAATGATGAGGAAAAGCAGATTTGACTTAAAAAAAATAAACAAAAACAAAATGTATATATATATATATATTCTGCATGTTTGCAATTTTACAGCTGGGTAAATGATGTTTGGTAACCTGATAATTTCATCTAATATGTAGGAATATTGTTATATGTGCAAACACAGAAAACCAGATGCACTGATATATTATATAGAAATGTGTATTCTACTTTACTGCTTTGAAATAATTCCCAGTTTATATAAAGCATGTATTAAATATTTCTTTTACAATCTTGGGTTATGAAAAGGGAAAAAAAACTTGGTAGGCAACAGTGCTTTTATATTGGCCAGTGTATAATTTATCTATACATCAGGTAGTATTACACATGTATCTTATCAGTTTGCTCCGGAGATCAAACATTAGACGTTATTTACTGTACATGATTGATCGAAGATGGTACGAGGAATATTTACTGGCAATAGCTAAGGATAATGGTTTTGAAATGCATATTGTGAGCTATCAGGGTACAGAGCCAACATGCAGTTATGTTGTGAGATGTCTTATGCCCCAGATATGTACTATTTCATAGTGGTTTGAAAAATAGAAAACAGACAAGAAAAATGGGCAAGGTCAAGTTATAAATGTACTTTTAGACAAAGGTTAGAAAAGCCGCAATTTTGTGGTACAAATGTAAGGTAACTCATTGCAGAAGTAATAATAAATTCAAACAGTTGAACATACAACATAATTGTTAAAAAATTAGGCGCAATTCTCAACAACTACCTCTCCAATTTTATTGGTGCAAAATATGCCATTATTAATAAATGTGGGCCATTATGCATACTATTTCAGTGATCCGTTTAGTTTTGTATAAAAATGGCTCTAAGCAAAGAAAAAACGTTCAGTTTCTTACATAATGTGAAACAGTGGAATTAAATGTCTTTACCATGAACTGTTAGGCCCCCTCCACATGGTCGTGCCCGTAATCAGGGTCTGTGATTACGGGCACGGCCGGCCGCTGACCGCCACCTGCATTTGCGGGCCATGCTCCCATATAAAGTATGGGAGCACGGTCCGTAAAAGCAAAAAATAGGAAAAAATATGTCCTATCTTTGCTTTCTACGGCACGGACCCCTTAAATATATGGGAAGGTGTCCGTGGGCAATAGAAATTAATGGGTCCGTATTACGGACCGTAATTACAGATTAATTTTTACGGTCGTGTACATGGGGCCTTTAAAGGTATCCGCTTATTACATCTAATCTATTAGTAAATTGTATCAATTTCAATTAATTTTTATTTGCCTATTACCACTGTGCCCCATAATGGATCACTGCAAAACAGCGCCATTTTGAGAAAATTGTAAACACATTTTGACCACGACGTGTGAACCTAGCCTTACAAGTAGGAGCATTATGATAATTACTCTGCAAATCTGCCATGAAATGTCAAAAAGTTAAACTTGCTTTATGATACACGTATTTCTGTAATCTTAAATTCTGAAATCAAGATTGAAAAATATTATTTTTCTGAAAGGGGAAAATTGTACTTAATAATGTAAGAGTGATTTGTTTGCACATTCCATCTGGATTTATATCTTCGCTCTGGTCTTCGGCCAAGGTATAAAAAAAATGCAATGGATGCCCAATTTACGAAACCTATACAATTTGTCTGTTAGTTCCATGAGGAAGGAAAGTCACGCTCACGTAGTGGATTCTGTTAAGTGTTATTTGTTCTGTGCTGTGATCCCGCGGACATTGAGCAAGGCTTGTTATTTTGGAGGCAGCAGCTGTTATATTCAGATACAAATTCCCTAATGATGTAGTGTGAAATTCGGGAGAAACCAATTCTAATTTAAATTTTAAGCATGATGGTAATTTTGCTATTATAATCATGCCACAAAATTACATGGGGAAAAAAAAACAGCTGGCGTATTAATAAAACTCACTCTTATCGAACACACACACACACACACACACACACACACACACACACACACACACACACACACACACACACACACACACACACACAGTACAAATAAAATATAAATTACATAAACTGTGATTTTATTATGAACTTTGACATCTTCTGGACACCTATCCTAACATGGTTTATTTTACTTGTAGAACCAGGACCCTATTCTTATGAATACCAATGCTGATGGGGTAATTTCCATGCTACACAGTATTATGTTATACAGATCATAGTGTAGAATTATTTACCCTGGGACCTGGTCACACATGACAAATAATGGGATAGGTTAGAAAAGACAAAAATTAAGCGTCCTCAGTAATTTAAATGGCGGAAGGAAGATTTTGACAAATAGCAAAGTTTTGGAGACTACTTAGGTCTCAACTTCAGGCATGGTTTAACACAATATCTCAGGAGTCCCATATTTATACACATAAGGATAAACAAATAGTGCAGTAAATAAGACAAATGATATAACGCATAGTCATCAATATGAGGGGCGTAAAAAATTGCAGCAGTAAATAGCTGAGGCAATTCATAGATAAGGAGTGTGAACATTTTATTGTCCTCTGATTGAGATCTGGTCTATGGTTGTGATGCCCCCGAACATTTCTTGAAGAGAACCTTTCACCTGCCCATACATGTGCAGCTGAGCGCAGCATGTAATAGGCAAGGCTTCACAAAAACTGTATCACTTTAAAAATTATTCCTATCTTCCTCCGTTATTTACATATCGGTGCCGTTATATTTGGCGCCCGATATGTAAATAAGCCCCTGAACTGTCAATGGGGCGTTTCTATCTAACTAAATGGCAAGGGGGCGTGATGTCTTCACTCTGACACTGTCCAATCAGCTACGGACAGAGTCACGGCAGCGTGCGCTGTGTTCCCTCCCACGAGAACACACAAAGGCTGGTGGTTCTGCAGAGAGCGCTCTCTCTGTATGTGTGTGTTCTCGCGGGAGGCAACACAGCGCAAGACACTGTCCGTAGCTGATTGGACAGTGTCAGAGGGAAGATAACGGCACTGATATGTAAATAATGGAGGAAGTTAGAAAAATTATCTCAAGTGAGACAGTGTTTGTGAAGCCATGACTATTACATGCTGTGCTCAGCTTCACATGTATGGGCAGGTGAAAGGTTCTATTTAAGTTATATAAAATGACTTAAATCCATGTGACATTAATTTATGTTCTAAGAGTGTCCAAGATTGTCATGCGTTTGTACTCCCAGTCCCAGACTCTATCTCCCTGAGATTTAACGTTTGTTTTTAATATTAGTATCTTCATATCTGAGATAATGTGGCTGGGGCTACCGAAATGTTTTTCCACATGTAGATCTGTTGTTTTTTCTTTTATTGTGTGATTATGAGAGTTCTTTCTCGTTCTTAGCTTTTGCACATTTACACCTACATAGAGACCCCCTCCAGACATTTAGTACATACAATTAAAAGGGTTCTCCAGGCATTTTATATTGATGGCCTATTCTTACAGCAGAGCTATGTACACATCAGTAGCGGTTGTGGCTGGGATTGAAGTTTCCGGTTCCATTCAAGAAAATGGGACTGAGCTGTAATCCCAGGCACAACTGCTATTGACGTGTACGGTGCTTGGTAAACACTGAAGAGGCCGTGGCAATCAATGTCACGGCCACTTTAGTCAGCTAATCGGCACTGGTGCCAGGAGTCGGTCCTCCACCGGTCTGATATTGTTGGCCTATCCTAAGGATAGGCCATCAATATAAAATGCCCACATAGCCCCATTTAGTAGATTACATTTGCTGTGGTGCAGGTCAAGGTTCCCATAATCTTGTAATACCGATGTGTGTTTGGAATGTTTATCTTGTCTGTGGTCATTATGTATGGACAAGTTTTACATTTTCTCTGGTTGTAGGGAAATGTTCCTGTAGTTATTGGATGGGACAGTGAGCTTCTGACAATGATGTTTCTTAGATTAGTGGGCGGCCTTTAAAAGGTTATCTTTTGTAATATCGGAAGCCATTTCTGTGCAGCTCCCCTCAGCATCTCAAGATGGGGAATGTTGGTGACTACCATAGGTGCCCGATAGTTTTTTAGTTTGTTTTATAAGAGATCGCTTCTTGGTATTCACAAATAGTTTAAAGGAGATGACAGAATATTACAATAGAGCATCTAGGCTATAGTATATAGCTAGTCTAATTTGGTGGTTGGTTTTCTATAGCACTGGTTGACTTTAGTGGCACTTGGTTTCTTCAAGGGCTTTTGCAGCTGTTTTATTTCTAAGCAGGAAAGTCTTCAAGAAGACAATGAATGCTACTCATGATCCAAAGTGTAGTGTAGATATGGCAGCAAGTCAATGAGGTCCATAGTGAGAAGGGTGGCAAGATGCAATCATGTCCCAAATTATCCAAATAAGTCAAGTGCTTAGGAATCCAAGAAATAATGTAAAATTAAAGCAACTGACAATGGATTCCAACCTTCTGACACAGTGTCATACAGGAGGGTAGGGACTGAATTGATAATTTCAAGATGAAGGCAGTTTCAAATCTGATAGACTATAGTTTAAAGCTGAATAAATGTTTTAGCCCTGTAATTTTGAGGAAAAATTTAGTTTTAAAGGTATATGGTTTTAACCAGAGGAAAAGATCATAAGGAACTAGGCTAGGTAGATGCTATTGAGATTTCTCTGATAATAGCTTTTCTTTTAGTGGAAAATATGAATAATATATTGTATCATTAATAAATAAATAAACTCCCTTATCATAAAAAAATAAATAAATATTTTTCACAGAACAAACCACATAATGAGCTTGGAAAGCTCCTACATTTTCGTTCCCTACAGAAAGTAGAAAGATTTATAGGACTATGATCAACAAGAGATGAATCATTGTTTGAAATGCATCAAGCTTGGGCTTCCCCTATTCCTCTACCTGACCCAATGCTCTGATGTCTCTTTTTTGTGTGTTTTTGAAATTATTCAGGGTTTTTTTTTTGTCCAGTTTACTACATTTTTCACCAACTGAAAAATATACGTTTATTCCCCAAGGACAAAATATCACTCTATTTTTCACTTAAACAGCACCATATGTTATATGGTTAAAACATAACCTTTAATATTTATTATAAAATATTTAGCTGGAAAATGTTTCAAAAAATATATATTGATATATATGTGAAAAGCTCATGCTAGCACAGGTTCTTTTGACACTATTGTGTTGGTGGGTATTTTAAACAGATACTATACATTTATTAATTAATTTATTTATTAATGTAGAGCCTAATAGCTCCACTATCATCATCCTTAAGTTGGTCCCCCATTTTTGCCCCAGCCCAATATGTGTAGCTATCTTTTCCTGCCGCTTAGTGGCGAATGAGCATTGGAATGAGTTACTAATGGAGTTGTAATTAGCAATACAGTGCCAAGGACTATCTCACTACAAATTGGTCTGTCTGTCAATACCCTTTCATTCCCACACGTTTCTTCACTCATGCAGGCAATCATCAGGGACTTTGCAGAGACGGTTCGGTTGTGAGTTAAGAAACGCATAAGGCTGAAAGGTTAAAGAGAGACAGACCAATTTGTAGTAGCCTCTGGGTTGCTCCCACTACGGGAGCGTTGTTGCAGTGGCAGTGGCCACCATGGGGTGCTGCAACCAATAGAGCAGGGACTCACTTTTAAGAGGTCACTGTGAAGTGGCAAGTGGGCTACAATTTGATCAAAATGTTAACAAAGAACCCCATGTTCTCGTTTATAAATTTTTGCCTTGCAGCTATACGTAGATCAAAGTATAAATTGTGGATGTGTGGTCCAGTACTGATATATTACGCAGCACATGCCACTTATTTTTCATGCCCCTTATTTTGTCTTGTTTTATTTGGCACCATCACTCTAAACATTTGGCCCAAGTAATTTTAATTAGGAAATTACCTCATAAGTGTTTCTGCTCTTGTGCTATCAGTTGGCCACTAGGAGCGCATGGTAAGGTGAGCTTATTACATCTGTTCACATATTGTAGTACTGTGTGGTGCTATCTGTTACTGTAGTGCTGCACTTGTGGGGGGACGTGGCTCAGAGCCAAGGAGGCTTGGCGTGGCCTGGCAGCATGGGTGCTTTTGGGCAACTTGGTTGCTCCCTCCGCAGGAGCGGTGTTGTAGTGGAAGTGCCCGCCATGCGGTGCTGCAACCAGTAGAGTAGGGACCCACTTTAAAGAAGTTGCCATGAAGTGGCAAGTGGACTTATACAATTTGATCAAAAAGTTAACCAAGAGCCTCATGTTCATGTTTATAAATGTTTGCCTTACAGGTATAGATCAAAGTATTTATTGTTGATGTGCGGTCCATATCTAGTCTCTCAATACTGACCAATTTGTAGTAGGATAGTCCTGGATACCTGGTTGATAATTACAACTCCATTAGTTACTCGTTCCCCTGCACTTTTGCTCTTAAGTGGCAGGAAAAGGTAGTGGACAGGAGCAATAATAGGGGTCCAGATTATGGCTGATCACGATAGTGGGGCTATTAGGCTCTACAGTAAATAAATCAATAAACAAATAAATGTATACTATCTGTTTAAAATACCCACCAAGACGATAGGGTTAATACAACATGCGCTAGCACAAGCTTTTCATATATATATATATATTGATATATTTTTATTGTTACTTGTTCCAGCTGAATATTTTAGAATAAAGTATTAAAGGCTATGTTTTAACCGTATAATAGTCCCATTCATGGTGATTGTTCAGTGAAAAAAAAAAGGACTACATTTCTACATTTTCTTATATACTTTACATTTTTATCTTTACTTTGTACTTACAATCTTTTTTTGTGCCAAATAAAATGTATTTTAACAGTACATCATACTTGATAAGGAGAAAATGGTTCCATGCTGTGTGCATCCTATAGGATAAATATTTTATAACATGAAACAGGTATGAATGTCTTTTAAGGACTGAGGTTCTGTACTTTATTACACAAAAATTAGGTATTTCAGCTTTGGGTAGAATCGTGAGTGTAACATGTAACCATTGGGCCCTATAGAAAAACTTGAAACGGGACCCTATTTCACCAAAATCCTCTTCAGGAACATGTAAGTTTAGGATATAAAAAGCTGGGCCTTTTCTTCCTTTCTTTGGCCTCCAAGTGATCTAGTGAGCATTATATATTAACTGGCGCCTTTCACTCTTCCTTTCTATTATCCTAGTAATCACTTACAACACCTCACTTAAAAAAGGAGATTAAACCCTTGATCGCTGGTTCCCATAGCAGATGCTATGCCCACTTTCCATGGCTAGAATTATCCTTTAACAATCATATCAGAATCCCCTACCAAAGTTTTAGAATACTTCAGTTTTATTAGATGTCTATGTTTCCTTTAGAAGCAAAACCATAACTATAGATTATATACAGAGGTAGCAGTCGCACCCAGGCCTGGTGCATCAGGGGGGCAAATAGCCCTCTGCCAGAAAAGGGGACATCAGTGCAATAAATGGCAAGTTATAGTTGGGGTCATGTTACAAAGTTTGTATCGTGGCCCAGGGTCTTTTAAGTTGCGGCTCTGTTACCAAGTATTACATAGATGTACATAAAATATATTCTGTAAGCAAAATAACCAAACATCAAGTTATGAATCCCAAATACAGGGTGGTTGTTGTTTCACTGAACTTTTGTGTATGTGTTTACATTGAGGATGGAAGCACGTTTCCGAGAAGGATTGCATATAGATAATAAACTTACACATCTGTGGACCATTATACGTAGTGGAAAGTTCTGTTTGAGAAATGCAGTTCCAACAGATGTTACAGAATATCTTGATCTGCTAGACACAGAACTTTCTCATGTAACAGGTTACACAAACCAACTGAGTTACTAGGGAAACCAAGTAAATACGGAAAGGATGCAGTCAATGAAATACTTGGGAATAAATGATATAAACAGGTAGTATAAAATGACCCAATGTTTATTTTTGATTCTTGGCTTGGGAACTTGGCAGGTTGGCAATTATAAGTAGTCTCAACAGATGAAGTCTAAAGTAGTGGGCTGAATGTGGGTACAAGGGAAAGATTTAGTAAGAATCCGGCAGAAACGAGCATAGGGAACTGGGCACGTATTTTAAGAGAGATATAGGTCCTTTATATGCATTGACCATGAAATATTTAGCATAATAGATAGAACTAGAAAAAAGTTTTTCTTACATGACTATGTATCTGACTATAATATGATTATGTTCTTTAGATTATTTAGAATCTAGTTACTTATTGGTTTTCATATTCAGTTGCACAATAATAAAAGATACTGGTTATGACCAGTAGTAATGTTTATGGTCGTAACAGATGATCAGGACAAACCCAAAGGGATCACTTTTCCCATAAGATTTTGAGTCATTGGTATTCTGTTGGTCCAGCTTCTACCCAGGATTATGCCCTGCATAAAGTTGGCTAGAAAGACCTAAGATGTAATTTATTTTCATGAATGCCCATAGTAATGAGTTTGATATGTACAGTCATTCAGGGTGTGTCGTGAGCAGGGGTTGATACAAAGTACCAGCTCAAAGGACAAACAGCGGGCACAAAGACAACAAATTATGAGACAAAAGCTAAAAGGCATGTCCAGGTATAAGTTAGCAACAATTGGAGAAGGGGTTAAGGCCGAATTCAGAGGTCGAAAGGTCAGATTTAAGAGCACACATAGGGTGCTAGAGACATTACCAAAATAATTGGTGCCAAAATACAGACTACATTAACATTGGCCGGCTCGTCTTGTGCATGCTCTGCCTAGCATTCTGGCCTGCAGCATTCTCCAATTATGAAGTCCAGAGCAGCAGATAAGACTTCTCTCTTTGGAGCCTCTGTGCTGATTCTATCAAATTCAACAGGTAGAATAGCGCTGCATGCACTGCTGTTTTTCCCCAACAAAACAATGGACACCTCTGCTGAACTCGACAGACCCCATTGTAAGTCAATGGTGTCGATCAGCTCCGCTGGTATCCATCATGCAGCATATCCGCCACTGTATCTTGGATTCTGCTAAGCCACGACGCATATGTGAACAGAGCCTAAGTTGTTTGCACAAGGCTGAATGTTCCAGTAGGCACAAGTAGCCAATACTACATTTGCTAAAAATTGAAAACATTTTCCAGGGACACTTAGTGTGTGGCGTCTTTGGTGGGTGTGCCTTATGGGGGCGTGGATTATCTAATAGGTGTGGCTCGTGGGGCGTGGCTTTCTTTCCAGAATTTCTACATACAAATAAACGGTCAAAAACTTCTGCACTAGTTTGGCTAACAACTATAGATAGGAAAAAAGGGGTAGATCCAGCGCTATTGTAGTTCAAAAGAACCTTTTTCCAAGTTTTATTTGTATCTGTTTAAAATTAGGATCAATGAAAAATAGATGATGGTGTCCTGTGATGCCAAGAGTGTGGATATTGAGTAGATGGCCTACGTGTTTCGAACGCCGCCTGATTAAGAACGCAGGCGGCGTTCGAAACGCGTAGGCCATCTACTCAATATCCACACTCTTGGCATCACAGGACACCATCATCTATTTTTCATTGATCCTAATTTTAAACAGATACAAATAAAACTTGGAAAAAGTTTCTTTTTAACTACAATAGCACTGGATCTACCCCTTTTTTCCTATCTACAATTGACTGATCGTGTGCCGTCACGAAGACCCGTGCGCAAGGACTACAAAATAAAAGTCCATACATAAAAGGTGAGCTGGAGGCATCCCTCTTTTCTTTTGTTGGCTAACAACTACTATGGTGGCCAGTACCTTACTCTGGTTAGCCAGTTGTTACAGGCAGGTGATGTCTCATTTTATCACTAGGTCTTGGCGATATGTGCTGACTACTACTGGTAGCGTAAAAACCAGCATAGATAGTGCCACACTCAGTGCCCCTTGTACATGGTGTTCCACACTGCCCCCATTAGATAGTGTCATGCACTGCTTCCTGTAGATAATGCCACATGGTCCCCTGTAGATAGTGCCACAGTGCCCTCTATAGATAGTGCCCTCTGTAGCTGGTGCCACACAGCCCCCTCTGTAGTTGGTGCCACACAGCCCCCTCTGTTGCTGGTGCTGCACAGCCCCTTCTGTATCTGGTGCCACACAGTCCCCTCAGTAGCGGGTGCCACACAGCCCCCTATATAGCTGGTGCCACACAGCCCCCTCTGGAGCTGGTGCCACAAAGCCACCTCTGTAGCTGGTGCCACACAGCCCCCTCAGTAGCTGGTGCCACAAAGCCCTCTCTGTAGCTGATGCCACACAGCCCCACTGTAGCTAGTACCACACACTCCCCTCCTCTGTAGATGGTGACACCCCGCCCCTGTAGCCATTGTGGCTCCCTCTAGGAGGGGAATCCCCAGCCAGAGCGTTGCCAACGCTCTGGTCAGGGATTCCTCAACTGGAGGAGCCCCTGTCGTTACTGACCATATATGGACAATGACGCCAAGGCTCCTCCAGTAGCGGAATCGCATTGCCGACGGAATCCCAGGCATCGGAAACGCTCTGACCAGGGATGCCGCTGCAGGAGGAGCCCTTGACTTCACTGTCCATATATGTTAGGGGCTCCTCCTGGAGTGCCGGAATCCCTGGCCAGAGTGTTGCCGACGCTCTGGCCGGGGATTCCGCTTATAGAGGAAAACCCTGATTATGTCAGTGTCCATATATGGACAATGAAGTCAGCGGCAAATTCGGGACTGTTGGCAGCTATGCAATACCCATGGGCAGCCTTGCACTTATGGGGGGTTCAGTTAGACAGAGTAGATTGCTTGTTTAGTACTTATATGTTGATGTGTTGAGAATTGCTGCAGTTCTTGCTCCTCAATGCATATATAGCGCTTATAGGCTTCTGAGTTTTAAATCTAGTAAGACTTATGACCATGTATTATTAAATCCAAAGTACAATTGAAAGCCATACTTTTCACCTGGATAGAAGCAGAGTTACTACTAGTGGTGTAAATGCTACATACAGCATTTTACAGAAAAATTACTTTAATTTTGAATGAAGGTGCATGATGTCTGTCCTACATCTATAACCTAGACACACAGCACAGGACACTCACCTGTTCAAACAAGCAAATGTGTTACAATCGCTCCCAGGGGGCTATGAATACATTTATTGTAAAATGACCACATACTATAAAAAGCAGTGCCAAAAGTTATGTTTAACATGTTGTCCCCGCGGGAAGGTGCTGAAAATGTTTAATTTAAGTGGCAATGGTGTTTGCACAATGGTTCTGAGTCCTTTTTGTTTGCTTATGTTTTAAATGAGATCACCAAGCTACGAGGTTAAAAGAACAATTAGGAGACGGCGAATAAAATAGTTTTACAAGTTACATAGCAATTTTCAGCTATTTAATGAGATTTGTCTGCAGTGGAATCATAATTATAGATACTATAACATTACATAACATCTCAGAAACAATGCTTGCTGCTGATGTCACTGTCCTAGGATGCATGGATTACTCAGTTCTTACGCTCATCATTAACACTTAATGAAACATAAAATGTATGAGATATGTAACACAGCAAGATTTGACTATGAACTAGTATAAAATGCACCAAGAACTGTCCTTCACAGAAAGTAAAAAAACACATGCCACAATAATAGGTCTAATTTGCGCCATCTTTAAACTACTAGTCAATGAAACTGAACTCATCAACAGTCAATAATCATTATTATTATTAATAATAATAAGATATCACCAATAACCAATAAACGTTATAAAATATTATCGTTGCTCTAATTCAAGGATCGCTAAAATCTAAAGTGAGCTTCCTGCTATTACAGAATTAAATAATATTGTTTGCCAGCAGCCAAAACTATGGAAGCTTAGGAGTTTACCGAAGACAGATTTATGATTAAGCTCAATGGGACCGGTATAAATTCATATGCAGTGAGTTCGCTCTTGTGGTGGTGCAAGCAGCCAGAATTTAACTGTATGGCATGTGAAGGAAAGAAAATTTGGAGCTCTGTGCCAGAAATGGGAACTCTGACCCCTTTAACTATTAAGATTAAATAAAAAGAAATTATATTGTATCATACATGCCATTCCCTTCTGCTGCGTTGTGCTCCTCTGCCAACCGCTATTGTCGGGAGAATAATAGCGAGGCTGCTCTGAACATCGGGCGGCACATGTAGACACGGCCGTCCTATCATCAGTAAAAGTATGGGCATACTGCCCACTGCAGACAGCCACTATGCTACTGAAATCTACAGGTTTTGAGTGTGCACAGCATGTTGTGTATAAAAATACTTTTTAATAATTTATACACATAACCTTCATGCAAATTTGCATCAAACAATGGTTATAAAAATACATTTAACAAAAATGTTAACTTTGAAACTAAAATGCATAGTTGAGCAGACCCCTTATGCAAACAAAATGTACTGCAAAAAACTGTAAGATGTGAGTTCATAAGGCCCTGTTCACACAGAGAATTTTGCAGGCAGAAAAAAATCTGCCTCAAAATTCCAAAATACTCCTGTTCACATTCTCTGCATATTTCGCCCACTGCCATTGAGAACCACGGGCAATGCTTTTTTTTTGTGGCTCCTATTGATATCAATGGGAGTTTAAAGGCAGAGCCGTGGCAAGAAAGGACATGCCACTTTTTTTTCTTAAAAGAGGCTCAAAACTGCCTGAGATAAAAACGCATCCGCCTCACATTAAAATCAATGGGAGGTGGTTTCGGATGTTTTTTGGCGCTGATTCTGAGGCGGTTTTGCATCAAAATTAGTGCCAAAATACTCTGTGTGAGCAGGGCCTTACACATCTATGTTCATAGGTGTTAAAGAAACAACAAAACTGCAGGCACTAACCAATTTTTGCTTGTAAATTAAATTGGTGATTTTATAGGTATATAATTTTCGCTTGTACGAACTCTAGCCCTAATCAATAATTGCATATCCCTAAACCTAATCTAATGCGGTAACTAATACTGTTTTGTTTATGGAAATATGAGGAAATGAGAAAAACAAGTACCGCTAGAGAAGCAGTCAGTCGCTTTTACTTTAAACATCAGATTAGACAGTGCAAAATGTAGAAACTGTATCACTATTTGTGTGTGTGTGTGTGTGTGTGTGTGTGTGTGTGTGTGCGTGCGCGCGTGTGCGGTGCAACTTATTGGTAAAGGTGGTGAAGTCAATAAACAGCCAGATGGGTGATTAGATGAGAAACTGCTTATCTTCTTATTACTTTTCTAAAAAAATAAAAAAAAGCATGATTGAAAAGGGTAGGGAGGTGATAACATGAACAAAAGTTCATGTTACTTCTTACTTGTTGGGGTTATCTAAAGCCATACAGAGACAGGAGGAGAATAACAGCTGTCAGCACATCCCCCGCTGGACCCCTTCTGCTGTTTACACAGGCTAAAGTGAGAGATTAAAGTATATGCCGATCCCACTTAAAACTACTCTAGCTCAAGCTAGATCACGATCTTGCTCTTTTTTTTTTAAAGTCGCAATTTAGCCTAAGCTAGAGCCTTAAGTAGCAAGGATATATTAAATACCTCCTTGGCAGAAAAAAAGTTGAAACTACTAAAGCAAGAAGATTATGATAAGGCATTAAATAATTAAAAAGAGAAAAAAGTTGTGCAAATGGCAAATAAAGGTAGCAAAGTTTGAAACAGAGAGAATCACTGCCAAAGAAAGCAAAAATAACCTCACAATATTTTAATATAAAATGTCACCTGCTTAACTCAGTAAGAAGTGCAGTGCTGCCTTAAAAACACTCAAATAGATAAGTAGCAGTGTCCGTATGGCATACACCCCAATACTGTGATAGACCATTATTTCTATTACCATATTTTACGGAATATAGGACGCACTGGACCCTAAGACACACCCATAAATTGTATCATAAAAGAGGAGAGAAAAAAAGTTTGGCCTTTAACTGCACATTTCCTGGGTAATATTGAGACAATAGGGTACCACAGTGCCCCAATACAATGCCAGCCACAGTGCCCCATAACAATGTCAGACACAGAAATACAAGATATTGGCAGCTATAGTGCTCTCAGCCTCCCCTGAACTCACCATACATCAAAGGTGTGGAGAGGCAGTGGTTAATGATGTTGAATCTGCTCTGTGCATAGGAGGGGCGTGGCTAGAAGGTCCTTGCAGATCAGGACCTGCACAGATTTACTGTGCTGTGTGTACTAATGTCTGTGTTATTTGCTCACTGAACAGTGAGATGACAGAATTCTGTGTGTAAGATGTGACTGTTCAGTGAGCAGATAACACAGAAATCTTTTACACACAGCGTAGGACATGCTGCTTCCATTACACTGCACTGCAAGGACCTTTGAAGCTCCGAGCTCAGTCTCCTGCTCCTGGCATCTGTTTGCCTTCAGGAGATAAGACGCAGCAGAAGATTACAGCTCAGATTCTAAGAAAAAAACTGCGTCTTATAGTCCAAAAAATACCGTATATCAAAATTCTATGATGACATGGTCTGTTCCACAGTACTGGTGTGTAAGGGGTTACTCCAGCATACATGGACGATAGCATCGCCCAGCACCACTTACACAACAGTACACTTGCGCTAAACTCTTTATTCTGTACGCGTGAACTGTTGGAAGCACCAGTAAAGCTAACTGGACATTCAAGTTGTTTATGCGTTGTGATAAGATGTTATTAACCCCTTCCCGCACTTTGCCGTTAATGCACGTCAAGGTGTGAAGTAACTTTGCGCACCTTGACGTGCAGTTACGTCTATGCTTTGACAGTTAACCGCCGCGCGGCGCTACACCGCAGTGGCGTTTAACTGTGAAGGGTGTCTGCCCTGCATTCCCTGTTGCCGATCAGCGGCCCATCCCCACTGATTTCGGCAGTTAACCCCTTGGATACAGTGGTCGATTGCGATCGCTGCATTTAAGGCGTTTAGAGCAAATCGTCAGCCCCCACATTAAATCATGGGGGCTGGCGACTGTTGCCATGGCAACCGGAAGCCAGACAATGGCTTCCGGGCTGCCATGTACAGAAGCCTATGAGGACCAGGCTTCCTGTCAGAGTGACTGTCACGTCACAATGACAGTTAGAACACATTACACTACGTAGCTAGTGTAATGTATTCTAGCAGCGATCAAAGATGCAAGTCTCGTAGTCCCCTAGTGGGACAAGTAAAAAAAGATAATAAAAATGTTTTATAAAAGTTTAAAAATAAAAGCTATAAGTTACATAAACAAAAAATGCTTTTTTTTCCTACAATAAGTATTTTATTATAGGAAAAAAATGAACATGTTAAAAAAAGTACACATATTTGGTATCACCGTGTTTGTAATGACCCAAACCATAAAACTATAATGTTATTTTTCGTGCATGGTGAACACCGCAAAAACTACAACCCGTCCCGCAAAAAAACAAGCCCTTACACAGCTTTTTTTGACTGAAAAATAAAAAGTTATGGCTCTCAAATTGTGACACAAAATAAATTATTTTATAAAAAAAAGTGATTTTATTGCACAAACTCCAAAAAACTACATGCATATGGTATCGCCGTAATTGTATCAACCTGCAGAATAAAGTAAAATTGTCATTTATAGCCATGGGTGAACGCCGTGAAAAAAAGAATAAAAAACATTGTCAGAATTAATAGGGGGGGGGGATACATGGAGCGGGCTCAGGCGCTAAGCCCGTGCCATACAATGCGGGTGTCAGCTGTGTATTAGAGTTGACACCTGGGACAAACGAACAGGAACAGTGATCGCGCTGTTAGAGCAACCTGTAAAAATGACAATATACTGTATTGCAGTGTATTCTACCAGTGATCTAATGATCGCTGGTTCAAGTCCCCTAGGGGGACTAATAAAATGTGTAAAAAAAAAAAAAGTTAAAGTTATTAGTTCAAAAAATTAAATAAATATTTAAAGTCCAAAAAAAAACCCTTTTCCCATTTTTTCGCTAAAGCAATGTAAACAAAATTAAAAAAATACACAAAATTGGTATCGCTCCGTACGTAAAAGTCCGAACTGTTACAATATACCATTATTTAACTCGCACGGTGAACGCCGTAAATAATAAAGAATTGAAAACGCCAAAATTGCTATTTTTTTGGTCACCTTAGCTCAAAAAGTTGTAAGTATCAAAAAAATTATACCAATAAAAACTACAGCTCATCCCGCAAAAAAAAAGCAATCTCACCTCTCACTCGACCAAAAAATAAAAAAGTTATGCCTCTCGGAATATGGTGAAACAAAACGTTGTTTTTTTTTTAACAATAGTTTTTAATTTGTAAAAGTAGTGAAATATTTAAAAAAAACTGAATAAATTTGGTATCACCTTAATCGTATTAAGTCTCAGAAAAAATTTAAGTTGTCGTTTTTACCGCACGGTGAAAGCTATAAAAACGAAACCCAAAAAACAAGGGCGGAATCCCGTTTTTTTCCAGTTTCAGCCTGCAAAGAATTTTATTTCAGTTTCCCAGTACATTGAATTGTACTTTAAATGGTGTCAATAGAAAATACAACTCCTCCCGCAAAAAATAAGCCCTCACACCACTCTACTGATGTAAAAATCAAAAAGTTATGGCTCCTGGAAGAAGGGTAGTGAAAAACGAAAAGAAAAAAGAAAAAAATGGATCAGTCCTGAAAGGGTTAATTAATTTCTAATAAAAAAATTATTTATGACCATATGTGGGGTATAGCCGTACTCGGGAGATATTGCTTTACAAATGTTGGTGTGCTTTTCCTCCTTTATTCTTTGTGAAAATTAAAAAAATCAACATTTTAGTGGAAATAATGTTGATATTAATTTTCACGGCCTAATTCTAATAAATTTGTCAAAAGACCTGTGGGGTCAAAATGCTCACTATACCCCTAGATAGATCCCTTAAGTGGTGTAGTTTCCCAAATGGGGTCACTTTTGGGGGGTTTCCACTGATTTGGTCTCTCAGGTTCTTTGCAAATGCGACATGGCACCCGTAAACCATTTCAGCTAAATTTGAGCTCCAAAAGCCAAATAGCGCTCCTTCCCTTCTAAGCCCTGCCGTGGGTCCAAACAGCAGTTTATTACCACATATGCGGTATTTCCGTAATCGGGAGAAATTGCTTTACAAATACTGGGGTGTTTTTACTCCTTTATTGCTTGTAAAAATTTTACATTTCTACTTTTTTTTTCGAAAAAAAGTAGATTTTCATCTTCACAGACTAATTCAATACATTTAGAAAAAAAACTGTGGGGTCAAAATGCTAGCTATACCCAAATATAAATTCCTTGAGGGGTGTAGTTTCCAAAATGGGGTCACTTTTGGGAGGCTTTCACGGTTTTGGTCCCTCCAGTTCATTGCAAATGCGACATAGCTGTAATTACAGGGATAGGGAAACAGACAAGTGAGCCCTAATCTACCCGCCACTCAGTCCCTGCCTACTTGCAACGACCCGCCCTAGGCGACGGGGTACAACTGGGCGACGGTCCCTACAACACCGTGAGCAACAAGAGTAGTAAACGAGCCGAGTCAAACCAGGAGAGTACGAGGTGCCAAACGCAGAGCAGGAGAGTAGTGAACAAGCCGAGTCAAACCAGGAGTGTACGAGGTACCAAACGCAGAGCAGAAGAGTAGTCAGTAAGCCAGGGTCAATACGAAGCAGGGACAAGTCGTTCAAGAAGCTGCAGCAGGGCCAGGAAACCAACAGAGAAGAATCACAAGCAAGGAGGAACAGGAAAGGCAGGTATAAATAGACCGAGGGCGGGAGCTAGCTCCGTCTGGCCAGGCTGTGATAGGCTCTCCCACTACTAAGCCTGCCATCCTGAGTGGTGGAAGATGGAGTCAGTCTCACAGACATAGAAGCAGGTGCAGACTGATTACCTATGGGCGTGGATACAGAAGCTGTGCCTGGCAGATCCTTAACAATAGCACTGAAATCTAATCCAGCAAAATCAGTGCTCCAAAATCCAAATAACACTCCTCTTCTGAGCCCTGCTGTGGGTCCAAACAGCAGTTTATTACCACATATAGGGTATTGCCGTAATCGGGAGAAATTGCTTTATAAATGCGGGGTGCTTTTTCTCCTTTATTCCTTGTGAAAATTAAAAAATTCTATGTTTTTTCACAAAAAAAAAGTAGAGTTTCATCTTCACAGACTAATTTAAATATATTTAGCAAAAAAACTGTGGGGTCAAAATGCTAACTATACCCCTAGATAAATTCATTGAGGGGTGTAGTTTCCAAAATTGGGTCACTTTTTTTTTTTTTTTTTTTATTGTTTTGGCACAAAACCTCTTCAAACCTGACATGGTGTCTAAAATATATTTAAGAAAAAGGAGGCCCCAAAATCCACAAAGTGCTGCTTTGCTTCTGAGGCCTGTGTTTCAGTCAATTAGGACACTAGGCCCACATGTGGGATATTTCTAAAAACGGCAAAATCTGGGCAATATATATTGGGTTGTATTTCTTGTGTAAAACCGTGTTACAGAATCAACTGTATTACAATGAATTTTGGCGAAAAAAAAAAATAATTTGTAAATTTCAACTCTACATTGCTTTAATTCCTGAGAAATGCCTATAGGGTTAAAACACTTTTTGAATGTTGTTTTGGATACTTTGAGGGGTGCCGTTTTTAAAATGGGGTGATTTATGGGGACTTTCTAATATATAAGGCCCTCAAAGCCACTTCAGAACTGAACTTGTCACTGAAAAATTGGCTTTTTGAAATTTTTGGGAAAATATGAGAAATTGCTGCTAAAGTTCTAAGCCTTGTAACGTCCTGGAAAAATAAAAGAATGTTCAAAAAACTATGCAAACATAAAGTACACATATGGGATATATGAAATAGTAACTATTTTGTGGGGTATTACCGTCTGTCTTACAAGCAGATACATTCAAATTTAGAAAAATGCTAATTTTTGCATGTTTTCCCTTAATTTTGGTGTTTTTCCACACATAAATATTGAATTTATCCACCAAATTTTTTTACTAACATAAAGTACAATATGTCACGAGAAAACATTAGCAGAATCACTTGGATATGCGAAAGCATTCCCAAGTTATTACTACATAAGGTAACACATGTCAGATTAAAAAAAATCGGCTTCGTCCTCAAGGCCAAAACAAGCTCAGTCCTGAAGGGGTTAACATGCTTTTATTTAAAGGTATTGTTTACAGGCAGGCATGCTGGGCTGGTGAGGTCTCTGGTCATGTGTAAAGCCGCAGTAGTGTGGCGCTGCCGTGGGCTCCATAATAGGGTGGATTCAGACTATATAAGGAGGTGTTTTGGCGCGCCTCGAGTTGAAAGTTGACGGTGCATTAAGAGCGTATAGAGAGCCTTTTAAGGTACAAGACAAGGAGCGAACGGGACTGACATTGCAGTGAAATCCAGAGTAGGTGTTTAGAGAGGAGTGGGCCCTGCCAGAATTTGGCGCTGAAAAGGCTCAACTGGACTGCTGAATTACTTCGGTCTGCCGGGGAGAGTGTTCCGTAACTGCAGGAGGCCGTGTGTAACCTGCAAGTGAAAGAAGTTCTCGGCACACCAGGTTGGAGTGAAATTCGAAGGGCTTTTTATGTATCCTGCAAGTGGCTTGGAACTACTTCCAGTGTGTTTCTATTTCTGGGTGGGTGAAAGCCTTCTCAACCCGGCCCGCAAGTGTGACCAAAGACCAGAGACTGAGACCGTGCCAAAGTCTACAGTGACCTCGGATTCACTAAGTTCCGTGAGTTGCTCTGTATGCCCAACAGAGACTGCAACCACCAAAGTGTCTATCTAAGACTGTAACCGCCAAGCTGTGTGCCACTATTTGTTATAAATACACATTGTGCCCAGCTAGAGTAAAGTTCTGTTCCATTGAACTGTACTGTGTCTGCCTCCATTACTGCACCATCCTCGAGTGGGGTAACATGTCAGGTTTGGGGGCCACACACAAAAAAACTGACTCATTTACACACACATAACAAATGTGGTGTCAATATTCAAAAAGGGATCAAAAAGTGATCCCAGAAACCATAGGCTTGTAAGTTTACCCTCCATTGTAGGTAAAATATTTGGCTTTTTTTAGATGCTATTATGGAGTATCTTACTGAAAATAACCTTATAATGCAGCATCAGAATGGGTTTATGAGAGAGCTGTCCTGTCAAACTAATCTGGTGAGTTTCTATGAGGAGGTAAGACTTCAACCTGGATAACGCTGTTGATGTGGTGTATCTAGACTTTTCAAAGGCGTTTGATACTATGCCACATAAAAGGTTGGTACATAATATTAGAATGCCGAGACACAAAATATGTGTAATTGTGTTAACAACTGGCTCAGTGATAGAAAACAGAGGGTAATGGTACACCTTTAGATTGGGTCACAGTTACCAGTGGCTTTCGGAGGGCTTATAGAGTATAATTTTAATATTTGCAGATGATACTAAGCTCTAAAAAATAATCAACACAGAAGAGGATAATATAATATTACAGAGGGATTTGGGGAAGTCCAGAGGCATGGGCAGAAAATAATTAAATGTAGTTTAATTTGGATAAATGTAAGGTTATGCACTTGAGCTGAAGAAACAAATTCCAAAATGATGTATTAGATAGTAAAGTAGTAAGTAGATTTAGCTTTAGTGCATATTTATTTATATTTAGTGGTTTAGGTGGCATTAGTGTTGCAGGGTGCTGTCACCATTCTATGTTTGCTGTATATCTGCAGTCATGGGTGTTCTTGCACCTGCATACATTTTGTATCATTTAGTTGGAATGTGCTGTTCAACTTTTTGTTGTGTTTATGTGATCCATATATGTGGGGTTAGTGACTGCCTCCACTTGTTGTTCTTGCTCTCCTCCCATTCTGCCCTGGGTGATTTTAATCAGTTCAATGCTGGATCCTACCATCCCCAGGTATATATGTAGGCTTAGTCCCAGTTCTGGGTGTATGTGCAGCGTAGGTTCCCACCTTACAGAGGTCGCCTTGTCGTGGCAGGTGGGCTAACACTTTTTGATCAAAATGTGCACTAAGAACCTCCCTATTTGTAAGTAGATTTAGCTTTAGTGCATATTTATTTATATTTAGTGGTTTAGGTGGCATTAGTGTTGCAGGGTGCTGTCACCATTCTATGTTTGCTGTATATCTGCAGTCATGGGTGTTCTTGCACCTGCATACATTTTGTATCATTTAGTTGGAATGTGCTGTTCAACTTTTTGTTGTGTTTATGTGATCCATATATGTGGGGTTAGTGACTGCCTCCACTTGTTGTTCTTGCACTCCTCCCATTCTGCCCTGGGTGATTTTAATCAGTTCAATGCTGGATCCTACCATCCCCAGGTATATATGTAGGCTTAGTCCCAGTTCTGGGTGTATGTGCAGCGTAGGTTCCCACCTTACAGAGGTCGCCTTGTCGTGGCAGGTGGGCTAACACTTTTTGATCAAAATGTGCACTAAGAACCTCCCTATTTGTAAGTAGACTTAGCTTTAGTGCATATTTATTTATATTTAGTGGTTTAGGTGGCATTAGTGTTGCAGGGTGCTGTCACCATTCTATGTTTGCTGTATATCTGCAGTCATGGGTGTTCTTGCACCTGCATACATTTTGTATCATTTAGTTGGAATGTGCTGTTCAACTTTTTGTTGTGTTTATGTGATCCATATATGTGGGGTTAGTGACTGCCTCCACTTGTTGTTCTTGCACTCCTCCCATTCTGCCCTGGGTGATTTTAATCAGTTCAATGCTGGATCCTACCATCCCCAGGTATATATGTAGGCTTAGTCCCAGTTCTGGGTGTATGTGCAGCGTAGGTTCCCACCTTACAGAGGTCGCCTTGTCGTGGCAGGTGGGCTAACACTTTTTGATCAAAATGTGCACTAAGAACCTCCCTATTTGTAAGTAGATTTAGCTTTAGTGCATATTTATTTATATTTAGTGGTTTAGGTGGCATTAGTGTTGCAGGGTGCTGTCACCATTCTATGTTTGCTGTATATCTGCAGTCATGGGTGTTCTTGCACCTGCATACATTTTGTATCATTTAGTTGGAATGTGCTGTTCAACTTTTTGTTGTGTTTATGTGATCCATATATGTGGGGTTAGTGACTGCCTCCACTTGTTGTTCTTGCACTCCTCCCATTCTGCCCTGGGTGATTTTAATCAGTTCAATGCTGGATCCTACCATCCCCAGGTATATATGTAGGCTTAGTCCCAGTTCTGGGTGTATGTGCAGCGTAGGTTCCCACCTTACAGAGGTCGCCTTGTCGTGGCAGGTGGGCTAACACTTTTTGATCAAAATGTGCACTAAGAACCTCCCTATTTGTAAGTAGATTTAGCTTTAGTGCATATTTATTTATATTTAGTGGTTTAGGTGGCATTAGTGTTGCAGGGTGCTGTCACCATTCTATGTTTGCTGTATTAGATAGTAAAACACTAGGTAAAACTGTAACTGAAAAAGACTTGATGATATTGGTGGCAGTAAACTTACCTTTAGCCAATGCCAGGCAGCTGCTGCCAAAGTAAATAAAATCAATAGGAATAGATGCAGGTGACAAGAATATCGTTTTGCCTCTTTGCAAATCACTAGTCAGTCTACTACATATTGTGCACAACTTTGGGCACTTGTGTTTAACCCCTTAGTGTCTAAGCCTGTTTTGGCCTTCAGGACCAGCCCCATTTTTGCAAATCTGACATGTGTCACCTTATGTGGTAATAACTCCAGAATGCTTTTACCTATCCAAGCGATTCTGGGAATATTTTCTCGTGACATGTTGTACTTTATGATACTGAAAAAATGTCGTCGTTAAATTCAATATTTATTTGTAAGAAACACCAAGATTTAGAGAAAATTATCTAAAATTAGCATTTTTCTAAATTTTAATGTATTCACTTGTAAAACAGATAGTAATACCACACAAAATACTTACTAGTTTATATTTACCATATGTCTACTTTATGTTTGCATCGTTTTTTGAACATTCTTTTATTTTTCTAGGACGTTACAAGGCTTAGAACTTTCGCAGCAATTTCTCATATTTTTAAGAAAATTTCAAAAGGCTATTTTTTCAGGGACCAGTTCAGTTCTGAAATGGCTTTGAGGGCCATATATATTAGAAAGTCCCCAGAAGTCACCCCATTTTGAAAACTGCACCCATCAGAGTATTCAAAACAGCATTCACAAAGTGTTTTATCCCTTTAGGCGTTTCACAGGAATTAAAGCAAAGTAGAGGTGAAATTTACAAATTTCATTTTTTTTCTTCAAAAATTCATTTCTAATAAATTTTTTATGTACCACAAAAGATTTTACCCAAGAAATGCAACTCAATATTTATTGCCCAGATTCTGCAGTTTTTAGAAATATCCCACATGTGGCCCTAGTGTGATAATGGACTGAAACACCGGCCTCAGAAGCAAAGGAGCACTTAGTGGATTTTGGGCCTCCTTTTTTTAGAATATATTTTAGGTACCATGTCAGGTTTGAGGAGGTCTTGTGCTGCCAAAACAGTGGAAACCCCCCAAAAGTGACCCCATTTTGGAAACTATACCCCTCAATGAATTTATCTATGGGTATAGTTAGCATTTTGAACCCACAGTTTTTTTGCTAAGCTTATTTGAATTAGTATGTGAAGATGAAAATCTACTTTTTTGGTGAAAAAACGTAGAAATGTTAAATTTTTACAAGGAATAAAGTAGAAAAAACACCCCAACATATGTAAAGCAATTTCTTCCGATTATAGCAATACCCCATATGTGGTAATAAACTGCTGTTTGGACCCACAGCATGCTTCAGAAGAGAAGGAGCACCATTTGGATTTTGGATTTCTGATTTTGCTGGAATAGTTTTCAGTGCCGTGTCGCGTTTGCAATGCACTGGAGGGATGAAAACAGTGGAAACCCCCCAAAAGTGACCCCATTTTGGAAACTATACCCCTCAAGGAATTTATCTATGGGTATAGTTAGCAACAGTTTTTTTGCTAAGTTTATTTGAATTAGTATGTGAAGATGAAAATCTACTTTTTTGGTGAAAAAAGGTAGCCGTTTTTGATTTTTACAAGGAATAAAGGAGAAAAAGCACCGCAACATTTGTAAAACAATTTCTCCTGATTACGTAACTACCCCATATGTGGTAATAAACTGCTGTTTGGACCCACACCGGAGCTTAGAAGGGAAGGAGCGCTATTTGGCTTTTGGAGCTCAAATTTAGCTGGAATAGTTTTTGGGTGTCATGTCGAATTTGCAAAGCCCCTAAGAGACCGAAACAGTGGAAGCCCTCCAAAAGTAACCCCATTTGGGAAACTACACCACTTAAGGTATCTAGGGGTATAGTGAGCATTTAGGCCCCACACGTCTTTTGCAGAATTTATTAGAATTAGGGCGTGAAAATGAATATCAACATTATTTCCACTAAAATGTTGATTTTTTTCAATTTCACAAAGGATAAAGGAGAAAATGCACCCCAACATTTGTAAAGCAATTTCTCCCAAGTACGGCTATACCCCACATGTGGTCATAAATGTTTTTTCATTCGAAAGTAATTAACCCTTTACGAACTGATTCATGTTTTGCTTTTTCGTTTTTCCTCCCCGCTTTCCGAGAGCCACTACTTTTTTATTTTTCTGTCAATAGAGTGGTGTGAGGGCATATTTTTTGTGGGACGAGCTGTAGTTTTTATTGGTACCATTTTTTGGTACATAAGACTTTTTGAGCACTTTTTATTACATTTTTTGGTAGAGCCAGGGTGACCAAAAAAACGTGATTTTGCAGTTTAAAGTTCTTTATTTTTCACGGCGTTTACCGTGTGAGTTAAATAATGGTATATTCTAATAGCATGGACTTTTACGGATGCAGCAATACCAATTTTGTGTATTTTTTTACATTACTTTAGAGGAAAAAATGTGAAAAGGGTTTCTTTTTGGACTTTAAATATTTATTTAATTTTTTCTACTGATAATAACTATTTACTTTTGTTTTTACATATTTTATTAGTCCCCCTGGGAGACTTGAATCAGCGATCGTTAGATCACTGGTAGAATACACTGCAATACTAATGTATTGCAGTATATTGTGATTTTTACAGGCTCCTGTAACAGCGTGATCGCTGTTTCTGTCCGTTAGTCCCGGGTATCAGATGTAATACACAGCTGACACCTGCAGCGTATGGCGCGGGCTCAGCGCGTGAGATGCTCCATATATAACCCCCCGCACCACGACATGCTATTAAGTCATGTTGCGCGAAGGGTTTAATGCGCAGCGGATGGTGCAGAGTGAAAATTAAAATTTTCCACTGATGTGTCATTTTAGTGCACTATATGTTGTGCCCAGTTTGTGCCACAAATACCACATAAAATATTAACAGGGTTCTCCCGGGTATGGCGATGCCATATCGGTGGACGTAAACGGCTGTTTGGGCACGCTGTAGGGCTCAGAAGGGAGGGACGCCATTTGGCTTTTGGAGCGCATATTTTGCTTGGTAGTAGCTCTGGCGTTTTGCTGGTATTTCAGTTTATAATGTGGGGGCACATGTAGGCTGGGCAGAGTACATCAGGGCCATAATAAGAGGGTATAATAATGGGGTAAATAAATAATAATCCACAGATCTGTGGCCAGTGTCGCACTTATAAATGGCGCCCGATCTTATCCGCTTTTGGAACACTCTGCACATTTTGCATCGCCATAATCTGGGAGCCGGAACTTTTTTTATTTTTTCACCACCGGAGCCGTGTGAGGGCTTATTTGTTGCGGGACAATCTGTAATTTTCATTGGTACCATTTTGGGGTACATGCGATTTTGTTGATCACTTTTTATTCAATTTTTCGGCAAGCCAGGTGACCAAAAACCATCAATTCTGACAATGATTTTTATTTCTTTTTGACGGCGTTTACCCTGGGCTATAAATGACTATTATACTTTATTCTGCGGGTCGGTACGATTACGGCGATACCATATGTATATACGTTTTTTTATATTTTGCAGCGTTTGCGCAATAAAATAACTTATTTAGAAAATAATTTATTTTTTGTCACCATATTCTGAGAGCCATAACTTTTTTATTTTTCAGTCAAAAAAGCGGTGTAAGGGCTTGTTTTTTGCGGGACGGGTTGTAGTTTGTATCGGTACTATTTTGGCGTACATGCGACTTTTTGATCACTTTTTATTGTATATTTTGGGAGGGGTGGTGACCAAAAAAATAGTGATTCTGGCATTGTTTTTCGTTTATTTTTTATGCAGCGTTCACCGTGCGGGAAAAATAATATTATAGTTTTATAGTTGGGGTCGTTACGAACGCGGTGATACCAAATATGTGTAATTTTTTTTTACGTATTCATTTTTTTTCCTATAATAAATGACTTATAATAGGAAAAAAAGCAGTTCTTGTTTATGTCACTTATAACTTTTATTTTTACACTTTTTTTAAAACATTTTTATTCTTTTATTTACTTTTTTCACTTGCCCCACTAGGGGACACTTAGACTTGCAGCTCTGATCGCTGCTGGAATACATTACACTACACACGTAGTGTAATGCATTCCAACTGTCATTGTGACATGACAGTCACACTGACAGGAAGCCTACAACGACCACCCTCGGGGTGGTCCTCATAGGCTTCTGTACATGGCAACCCGGAAGCCATTGTCTGGCGTCCGGTTGCCATGGGTACCATCGCCAGCCCCCGTGATTTCACATGGGGGCTGCCGATCGGCGCTAAAGACCTTAATTGTGGCGTTCAAAATCGAGCGCCGCAATTAAGGGGTTAACTGCCGATATCAGCGGCGACAGGCCGCTGATCGGCAACGGGGAGAGCAGGGCTGACACCCTGCACAGTTAACCGCCGCTGCGGTGTAGCGCCGCGCGGCGGTTAACTGTCAAAGCACTGACGTTACTGTACGTCAAGGTGCGCAAACTTACTGCTCACCTTGACGTAGAGTTACGTCATGGTGCGTTAAGGGGTTAAGAAGGACATAGCTAAACTTAAGTGGGTACAGAGGAGTACAACCAAGGTAATTGCTAAACCTAGGTCTTTTTTCAATCTTTTAAGGGCAAATCCCTATCCAACCAACTCATACATGCAGGTATTAACTCCTAGGCGCACCACGACGCACAGGTACGTCATGGTGGCCAATGTCTTAGCGCACGATGACGTGCAGTTACTGCGCGGATCCCGGTGCACATTGTTGGGTGCAGTGTGCACCGGGAGGCCAGCTGTCCCCGACAGCTTACACTCCACTGTTGCCGATCAGCGGCTCATCGATGATTTCGGCAATCGATGATGCAGCGATTGCGATCGCCGCATTTAGGAGGTTTGTAGCACATCGGCAGCCCCCATGCAATTGTGGGGGTTACCGATGGTTGTGATGGCATCCGGAGGCAAGACAATGGCCTCCGGGTCTGCCATGTATGGCAGCCTATGAGGACCAGGAATTAGTAGAGGCAGTATAAAAATACAAAACTAGGGTTTTGTGCAAATTGCGACTTTTCTACAACAGAAATCTGGAACAGAGTGCTTAACAAATTCGGCCTATAGACTTGAACTTCAGCTATCCACTTATATTCTTGTCATCTCTCTTAGGGCTTGTTCACATATAACAGGCAGGGGAGTCTATTTCCCTTGCCTTTAGAAAAGCCTACCAAAATGGGTACAACTTGAAAGGGAGTGACACTAGTGTTTAGCTTTAATATGTGCAGTGCCCTTTTTGTATGTGTTTTTCCCCCCCGGTGTGTATGTGGAGATTGTAAGAGCCATTTTGCCATGTGAATAAGGCCAGAATTGGATTTTAACTCCTTCCCGCTCTATGACATATATTTACATCATGGTCAGGGCCGCCATCAGGGGGGTATTAGGGGTAATGGTGTGAGGGGCCCGGCCAAACCTAATTGAAAGGGGGGCCCGGCAACTGCCGCGACTTGCCTTTGGTAGAAAAAAACCAGGCCGTAGTCCTGGTGACGCATCTCTCTCTTCTGGGATGACGCTGTAGACCATGTGACCGCTGCAGCAGTCACATGGGATGAAACGTCATGACAGGAGGCCGGGCTGCGCTCAGAATAGAGAATCGCGTCACCAGGACTACGGCCGGGGCAAGTCTAAACTTTATCAATTTAAAAAAGTACCTTTTTTTTTTTCTCATTTGTGATTTTTGCGGCAGAACTGCAGCATTTCCGCAACAGAGGAGCAGCGATCCCACCGCATAAATTGACATGCTGCGACTTAAAAAGCCACACTGCAGGTAAAAAAATTTTGCAGCGTGTGGATGAGATTTGTTCAAATCTCATCCACTCGGCTGCGACTGTAATACGCTGCGGATTTTCCGCAATAAAATGTGTTGCATAAAATCCGCAGCGTTCATGCCTAGTGTGTTCCTACCCTAAGGCCGGATTTACACAAGCGTGTGCTTTTTGCGCGCGCAAAAAACGTGGTATTTTGCGCATGCAAAAGGTCCATAACAGTTCCGTGTGTCAGCAGCGTATGATGCGTGGCTGCGTGATTTTCGCACAGCCGCCATCATTATGACACTCTGTTTGTATGTTTGTAGCACGTGGTGCTTTTCTGTTTTCATTCATAGTTTATACTGCTGCGGAAGTGCTGGGCGTGATTTTCACGCACCCATTGACTTCAATGGGTGCGTGATGCACCAAAAATGCACAAATATCGGACATGTCGTGAGTTTTACGCAGCGGACACACGCTGCGTGAAAATCCCTGACAGTCTGCACGGCCCCATAGAGTAACATAGGTCCGTGCGAGGCGCTGTCGGTCGCGGGTGCGTGCGGTCGCCGGTGCGCGCTCGCGGACGCTCGCGAGTGCACACGCGCGGGAGTTTGCTAATGCGCACGCGTGGGAGTTTGCGGGTGCGCGCGATCGGTCGCGCAGGCGGTGTTTGACGGCCCCCATGACGAGAGGGGGGGCCCCGCAGCTCATGACATTCTCTTGGTGAAAAAAACGGGCCCCATTGCAGGGGCCTGGTTTTTTTTCTACCAAAGGCAAGTCGCAGCAGTTGCCGGGCCCCCCTTTCAATTAGGTTTGGCCGGGCCCCTCACATCAGGACCCCTAACACCCCCCTGATGGCGGCCCTCGGTAGCATGATATAGTGCTGGACGGAGTACCGTTAACAGGCGGTACCACGGTAGGGGGGCTCAGAAAATTTAGCTGTATGGGGCCCTGAAATTCCGGATGGCGGCCCTGATCATGGTACCTATACAGTTCTCGTGAAATGACATAAATGTAAGGCTCTTGTGCCTGGCCATTGCTTGCGGGTGCCAGCTGTATTATACAGCCAACACCTTGCTCTAATGGCAAGGATCTGAGATAACACTAATCCTGGTTGTTTAACTCCTTAGATGGCCCCCATTATGCGATTGTGGGGTAATGATGGGTTGCTATGACAGCAAGGAGTCCCACAGGAGGCAGGGCCTAATATGGTGCCTGTTAGCGTCATGCTGACAGGCATAATACACTGCAATACAAAGTATCAGTGATATAACAATCACATAGTCTAGTCCCCTAGTGGGATTAAAAAATCTTTATTAGAAAAAAGTGAAATTAAATGTTTAAAATATATTAAGAAATAGGAAGTTTTTACCAATAAAAAATGCTTTATTATGTAAAAAAAATAAATAGAAAAAAAATAGACATAAGTGGTATTGTCGTGCCCGTAACCCTTTTTTTGTTCATCCCACCTCACAAAAGTGGAAAAAATAGAGTAATGTACCCCAAAATGGTACCAATAAAACCGTCAACTCATCCTGCAAAAAACAAGCACTGACACAACACAACAAAAAAAAGGTTATGGTTTTCAGGGTAAGACGACAAAAAAAAATAGATTAAAAAAAATAATAATAATTTTGTTGTGCAAAAGTAGTAAAACGTAAAAAAAACTATATCAATTTTATATCACCGTATAATCACAGTATAATCACAGTATAATCGTACTGACATACAGAATAAAGTTAGTTAACCTGTCTTTTATACTGCACGGTGAACATTGTAAAAACAAAACAAAAAAACAATGGTAAATTTGCTGGGTTTTTTCTACGCCCCCAAATGTTTTTTTTAGAAAAGTTCTACAATACATTAAATCTACCCCAAAAATGGTGTCAATAAAAAATACAACTAATACCACAAAAAAATATAAGCTCTCATATGGCTATTTTGATGAAAAAAAACTTGGAATTCGCCGATTAAAAAAAATAAAAAAAAATCTTCACATCACAAAGGCCAAAATAGACTGCTTCCATAGCAGGTTAAAGAGACGGCACCCATTTTCAAAAAGGACTTTGACTAAGAATAATGTGTGCAACTAAATGGCTTGGGGACCATACTCCTGGTTGCGCAGAGTGTATTGCAATTTGTATGCTGCACTGTTTCAAGTGAGTTGGAATCAGTGAACGGTAGTGGCATAGCGAACATTGTGACCCTTGGAGGCAAAGTGACTAAGACCCATAGTGGCAAAATAGGATGAGCTAAGAGCATACAGTAACCAAACAAGGTGAGACCTCCGACGGAGTTTGAAGTCTTAGGCCCTGGTAAAAGACTGCTTATAAAAGGTTGTGAAATTGTTCAATGAAGTTATACATTCAACTGTGACATCCATATCAACTTCTGGGTGCACCTCTTACAAGCTGATCTATATGTGGTATGCACTCTTCCTACCGGCAGTCCATTAGCCTTACTATCCCATCTGAAGGATGGTGGTATGCCCCCGGCGGCTGGGACTAAAGATTTTTAAAGCCATCGAACGTTGCCAGATACTTTTGCAGGAAAAAAACACACAACTGATCCCATAGAAAACAATGATACAGATGTGTCCTTCCTTACCTTTCCTCTTATCTCAACAAATCCTGAGATGTGTGGCACAAGATAACCAGCTTTGAAAATAAACATTATTTCACGATACTAAGTCACAAGGTGTATACACTATAGGTGTTTGTGTGTGGCCACCCAGTGGTTGTGACGTGAATTATGGCCTGTTAAGGCTTTTGCTAGCATGTCGCGATATTGTATTGGTTCCACAAAAAATTTGGAGTCCAAAAGAGTAACTGTATTTTCAAAAACTTTTGATATGTCATAGAGACATATCAGAAGTTTTGATCAGTGGGGATACGGATGCTGCGTTCCCCAGTACGTCAATGTGAGCGGTCTTCAGCCTAACGAAGAGCGCCGATCACAGCCTGAGAGGCAGGACATTCAGCTGAGCACTTCAGTACGGTAGTTTCAGCAACGGTGGGGGACTCCACACCCGAACCCCCACCAATTGAAACTTCTAATATGTCTCTAGGGCAGATCAAAAGTTACTCTTTAAACAAATTCAAGATATGTTAAGGGTAAACACATCTGTATCAGCTGTGTTATCAGTTTCCTTTCAACGTTTATATAAAAAGCCACAGGGAACTGTGACTGTACATGTAAATGAGACCTTACACTCTAAGCAGAATGAAAATTGTATGTCAGAAGTACGTAAATCTAACTATTTCAACATCAGAAGATAACACAATGCTAATTGACATATAATAGTTGTGACATTTTCATTACTTCACTTTATTTGGCATCCCAAAATAACCCCCAAAAACTTTTTACATTTGGTGTTCAGTTGGAAGATCAAACAAACTGAAGGAAATAATTAAAATGTACACAAATTGGAAACATATTACTAGGTCAGCATAATCTAGTTGTGCAGTAAACTAATTTCCCCAACAACTGTGTCCAATAAAGAGTCCACACACAACCAACCACAAAATGTAATTGAGACTGATCTGTTGAGACTACAGAGGCAGAAGTTATGCTACAGAAGTTTGACAGAATTTATGTTACAGGGCTTCATTAAAATTAGGCATTTTCTTCATTAAACATTTGTTGAAGTTTATGAGTATTTAATACAAATTTAACGGCATTGTGACTATAAACTCAAAGCAGACAGAAGGGTAATTATTCTTAATTTGTGGAAATTCAGATTGGCACTGTCTAAAGAGAAGGATTTCCTTCAGGCTTTAAATTTATTCTAAGGGACTTTGCTACCTTGGTCTTCTGTATATAAGGTTACTTTTTTACATTATTTTATTGCTACCAATATATCTCCTTATATAAAAGCCTTTTATTATATACTTATTGCACTAGTCGCCAGTACAAGCACTTCAACTTATACTTAACTCATCCAACAAATGTAATCATCACTAACATTATCTTCAGTTGACATTTCTAGGTGGACCCACAATCCCATAAATGCTGGTAAAGAGCTGTGGTGGCCAAACTCAGTCCTCAAGATCTATCAATAGTGCATGTTTTTCACGGATTCACAGCTGAGATCAGTGTTCTTCCACACAGAATACTTAATAACAAAGTTGTCAACCCCCCCCCCATGGTATTGTGGAGAGCGTGTACTATTAGAGGAGCTTGAGGAACGCTTTTGCCCACCTATGATATAGAGCTTTTTCAGAGTAATTTCTCATAGAAGAACTGTCTATGTGCCAGTGGGTAAAGTTGGTACATATAGTTCAATATTTAGAAACAATTTATAGACTGAGTGATCAATTATAAGATGTGCTATCAAATAGGTAAAGTCTGTCCTATTAGTAACCTCATGATCAAATAGAAAACAATGATGTATCTAAAACAGGAAATAAAAAACAAAGAAAGAAACCAGCTGACATTACTGTATCAGAGAGAGCCATTTTATTCAAAGACAAAAGCTGAAGTATTTGGATGTGTAATATTGATTAGACGATATGGGGGTGAAGTTACACACTGCACCCCGTGCACTATGTAACAAATCAGGTCAGCCTTGGAGGTAATGTTACCAATTTTCGAAGTGGAGAAGCATCAAATATCTTTAATAAATAAGTTGTGCCTGGTTCTCTGTCCACTTCCACAGCATGTGTTGGAAAAAGTGACACAGAGATGGATAATAGAACATTTTCATGTAGTCACACAAATAGATAAGCTTTAGTCAACTGAATCATTGAGAAGCTCAGACTCTTGTAATCAGTTCTTCTATTATACATACACTATATGGACACCTACATATTACACCTACATGAGATTTTATGACATCCCATTCTAAATCCATAGGTACTAATATGGAGTTGGTCCCCCCTTTGCAGCCAAAACAGCTTCCACTCTTCTAGGAAGGCTTTCTACAAGATTTTGGAGTGGCTGTTGGAATTTTTGCCCATTCATCCAGAAGAGCATTTTTTAGGTCAGACGCCGATGTTGGACGAGAGGGCCTGCCTTGCAATCTCCGTTCTAGGTCATTCCAAAGGTGTTGGATGGGATTGAGTTCAGGGCTCTGTGCGGGCTAGTCGAGTTCTTCCACACCAAACTCACCCAACCATGCCTTTATGGATCTTGCTTTGCGCAATGGGGAACGTCATGTTGAAAAAAAAGGGGCCTTCCCCAAACTGTTCCCACAAAGTTGGAAGCATACAATTGTCCAAAATTTTTTGCTATGCTGAAGAATTAAGATTTCTCTTCACTGGAACTAAGGGGTCTAGACCAACCCCTCCATCAAACTATACAGTTGGCGCAATGCAGTCAGGCAGGTAACACTCTCCTGGCATTCACCAAACCCAGACTCGTCCATCAGACTGATAGTGTAATTCATCACTCCACAGAATACTTTACTGCTGCTCTAGAATCCAGCGGTGGCGTGCTTTACACCACTCGATCCGTGGCTTGGAATTGTGCTTGGTGATGTAAGGCTTGCATGTAGCTGCTCGGCCATTGAAACCCAAGCCATTAAGATCCGAGCGAACAGTTTTTGTACAAATGTAAATACCAGAGGAGGTTTGGAAGTCTGCAGTTATTGAGTCAGCAGAGCCTTAGTGACTTTTAAGCACTTTGAGCCTCAGCGACCCTGCGCTGTATTTTCACGTGGTCTGGAGTCGCTGTGTGTCCTAAACACTTCCACTTTGCAATAATACCACTCTCAGTTGATCGTGGAATGTGTATGAGGGAAGAAATTTAATGAACGGAACTTGTTGCAATGGTGGCATCCTATAAAAGAAGCACGCTCGAATTCAGTGGGCTCTTTAGAATGACTCATTCTTTCATAAATGGTTGTAAAGGCAGATTGCATGACTAGGTGCTTGATTTTATACACATGTGGTAATGTGGCTGAATGAAACACCTGAATTCAATGATTAAGAGGTGTGTCCCAAAACTTTTGTCCATATAGTGCATGTATCTATAAGTAATATATATGAAAAATACATTAAAGGGAACCTGTCATGTTGAAAAAACAGTCCTATCTGCGGGCATCTTGTAATAGAGCAGAAGGAACTGAGTGAATTGATCCACAGTTTTATAGGCTAAGATTCAATATAAATTGTAATTTATTGATCTAAACTTCTGCTCATTCTGGGCTTAAGAGTCATTGAGTGGGACTGCCCACTGGACTCCTATGTAATACTGAATATTTTCTCACAAAACTATATATCAAGCTCCTCCTGTGCTATAACATACTACCTTGAGATCACATTGCATTTTCAATGTGACAGCTTCCCTATAACATATGCACCGTAGATAAAATATAGTCTAATTAATAAAGAACCAAGAGCTATAGATACAATGTGTGTAGTATGTGAAGCCTTTTCCTCAATAGATTTATTATGGATAGAAAAGTCCAGGGTCTCTGGTCTATTGTTGGACAGATATATATATGACACTTTTGTCTAGGTTTTAGTATAATTACGTGTCGTCTTTGTTGCTAACATTCTAACCATTATTATTTATTAATCTTTAGAATTTTTGCACCACGACAAATGTTTCGCAATAATGTCGCCATTAGTAGGTCATGCGCTCAGTACACAAATAGTTTAATTCACATTAGAAAACATGTACTCCATAAAAAGCGATCATAATAATTGATGATTTAAGTTTCCAAATACCTGTCAACGCCATTAATGATGCATTCAGGAAGAGCCAAACTACAGCCGAACAACATGATGTGTTGATAGCAGCTGAGGCGACTGAGATAGCTGAAGAACTTTAGAAACATATCCATATCAATGCTCTTGACAAAAGAATAAACAGTCTTCGGTATAGTGTGGTCGTATGGCAGCAGTTGGCATTGACTGTGCGTGATGTTTACACAGGCATCTGTAATATAAAGTACATTTTTATTGTAACATATGAAAACTGTATTACCCGCATGCTGTGCACATATTATTGCACTGTAAACAACTGCAAGCCAATACTGTATCAATTTGTAGATGTCATGGTATCAAGTATCACTTTAATATCAATACTCTTCACCAAAGGGGCAGGTGGACCGATTTAGTTCCAGTGTAATATAATTGACGAGTACTGCTATCTGAACTTCAGACTTCAGATTATACTGAAAATAATATACTGTATATATGATAACCCAGACCTCGGCATGGAGACAGAGCTACTGGGTCTATCAAGACCAGGAAAAGATGTGATTGTGATGAATAACACAATCTGTCAGTTTCATCTGTAACTGCAGTCGTAAATATGTGTTACAAGGAAAACTGTAGTTACTAAAATAAAAATATGATGTTATAATGTGCCAATAGACTTCTCTAATGTTTTGGGCATACACTTTATAAAAAAAATTAAAAGTTCAAAATAATATAAAAAAAAATAACAGTGATAATAATAAAGTGCAAAAATAAAATACCCCAACAACCCGAATTGTATCCCTTGCCCCATCCTAAATAACCTTAACCATAAAAACATTAGAAAATTAGACGTGCTAAAATGACCTATTTCAGTACATTGTACTAATAATTCTTAAAAATCACAAAAAATACATGTATTTAAGGAGCCATGACAGCTATGACATCTCTGTTACAGATCCGATTAACTAAGGATACCCACACATGTAGCGGATTTGTTGCAGATTTTATGCAGCGTTTCGGCAGCATTTCAGCAGCAAAATCCTTCTTTTTTTTTTATTATTATCCCTTCTACATTAAAAAGGGTGAAATCCACAGAGAACATCCACAACAGAATAAGAACGCTGCGGATTTGAAAATTTGAAGCATGCTCCGATCTGTGTGCCGAAAATGTTCAGCAGCATTTGGATGAGACTTTTTAAATCTCATCCCCTTGTCTGCAACAGCCTTCAACGGCTGATTTTTCGTTCAAAATTTTGGATGGAAAATCCACAATAAAACTGCTATATGTGCAGGGGGGCTTAAAGTGGGGTCAAGAAGATCTCTGACAGGTTTTCTGTATTATTGATGGCAAGAAAAGGGCTGCAGACCATGCTATTCTCGCCATCAAAAATATCAGAACTCCTAACAGGAATAGAAAACAGAACAGTCGAACAGAGCCAAATGTCAATAAATACCCCATATATTTGTAGGAACTGGATAGTAACCCGCAGATCAGTAATTTTCATGAACTCCAAGTCTTCTTGTTCATTTTAGTTGTACGACAGATCAATTAATTACAATTTCATGTGCCTACGGCACAGTAAACGGTATAGAATCCTTTCAATTTAGACAGGGGTACCACTTAAAAAAAAAAAAAAAGCCCTATTGACAAATATGTACACATTGAAATTTTGTGCAAAGAAACCTTCTTCCACAGATACGTACAGATCATTTCTTTGGCTGCTTTTTTTTTTAAGAATCAGAACAACAGGTCCACAGGTTGTGTCTGGTATTGTAGCTCAACTCCATTGAGGTGGACAGGTCTGGCACGGTTTTTGGAGGAAAGTGGAAATGCTTTTCTAATCCTGAAAAAGTTCTTTAAGGTTTTGAACTCCACTCATTTTAAGCTGTAAGAAACTAACATATAAGCCACTGTGAAGATCCTAAGTTCTCAAACCTGTGGTATGTATACACAAGGGGTACAGACCGTGTCTCTAAGGGGTACTTGCACTGCCCTAATTTTGTGACCTTAATGTGCAGCACAGTTTATGATCTTACACCCACTCGGTACATCTTATTGGCCATCGAGTTGACCAATCTCATCTTATTGCTAATTATGTTATCATTGGAGCAATGTACTGTATAGACAATGATTGCATAATCATGTACAAGCACCCATATATACTGTAGTACATGTATAAGTATACACTGACTGCAGATGTTGGCAATGCCTACATAAAAAAAATGAATCTTTAAGATGGATAATGAACAGGAAAATTATTTTTTATTACAACAAATTAGTTATACTGAGAGTAGAAGAATTGTTACAGGATTTGCTGGAATTTCAATGTGAAAATTCTTGATTTTGTAAGACCTGCTAAATCATGAAGCCATTGATCTTCATGTGTCTAATGTAGACCATAAGACAGTCATTTATGCAGATTAAATAAAATAAAATGCGGGATTGTGAGTGGTAAATGGTAGATTACATAAGGATTGTTATTGGATAATAATGAATTTTCTGTTTGTTGCGCGCTACGATAAAGTTTATATGTTCTGATTTTACATAGTGTTCTCTCCGACATTTCTTGTTAGATTTAATTTAGATCATCTCTTGCATTGTCTAGTATAACTGGATCTTATAAATGCTAAGCAGTCATCTGACAAGTCTGTTATTCTGCACAGACAACGGCTACTTGCAGTATAGGGCTTATTTCTCAATCCAAGATGTCTTACCATTATCTTCAAGGATGAATTTGTAATGCCAGCGATCTGCACTTGTTGGCGTACTACATCTCCCAGCAAGCACAACTGCCTGGATACCTTCAATACAATTCAATACACGCTGTACAGTTCCTGGATCTCCGCACTGCCGTGCACATGCACTTCCTTCTGCCGCTGGTGTTGCTCGGTCTACCCATAGGGCAGACGAGCGTTCACTTCCTGCATCTTATAGGGACAGTGCACGCACCTAAATCCATCCCCAGCCTATATCTGTCAATCACCAGGTATATTAGTCTGCTTCACTGGTCACACCCTACTTGAGAAATATTGGTACAATATAGAGTTAACCAGCAAAGTTTCCTGTATTCACATGATCCTGTCTGCTATTGCTACCAGTTATCAGCCTGTATCCTGTCTACTATTGCTACTAGTTATCAGCCTGTATCCAGTTGTCTATTTCCAGCCTGTATCCTGTCTGCTATTACTACCAGCTACCAGCCTGTTTCCAGTAATCTGCTACCAGCCTGCATCCGATACTCCGCTACCAGCCAGCATCCAGTAATCTGCCACCAGCTACCTGCCTGTGTCCTGTAATCCGCGGCCAGCTGCTGCTCTCATCGGTAGAGTAGCCCAGTGGGTCCACAACTCGCTGGTCATTACAGAATTTACTTATAGACCTAGAAGTTTCATTTTTTTATTTATGGGGGTCCTCCAATTTAATTCACTCACTCTACCCTCAGTCAGATCAGGTCAGAACACTTAAATATAAATGGAAATAAAGCTTCTATTGGCAAACAGTGGGAGTATTTATTTATATATTGTGTGGGGATGACACCATTAAACAACCTACTTCAGGAGGGTGAGAAGACCGAATGCGCCTCGTGGACCTCTTTTTTACAGATGATCACTGCTACAGGGAAATTGTTGGGGGAATTGGATCCATGCTATAAATAGGCAACTCAGGAAATTGTCATAGCAGTGCTATGAAGAAATGAACACGAAACCATTATGGCTTTAAGACATCATGTGCATCACCATATTACAGCTTAGTACAATATCCAAATTGTAAAGAGCCCTAATATGGTGGTAATGTTACCCTCTAAGGTTTCTGTACCTTTGTATACCGCCATATGTTTGTACAGAGGGGGTTTTATATGTACTCCTCCCAGTGATTGTGTCATGCTCAATCAGATGCTGTAAGGGTGCCTGTTTTCCAATAGAGTTTACTGAAGACTGAAAAATTGCACTTGGATACATATCAAAATTTACATACAGTCAACAACTTTCTCCCGTAAATTTCTGGATGACTGGCATTTGAGCATAAAATGTATCTGAACTCATAAGTTGCTCATATGGAACTCATACAGAAGTACATATTACCTATACAGAACACCATATAGAATCATATGATCAAAATTCACAAGTGTAGTTTGCACATCTGTACAGAGTGCCATATGGTACAAATTTTTTACATGGTTGTGTGAGTTTTAAAGTTTGAATTTAGAGTCCTTCATATAGTACATTGTTCTTATGGAATTCTGTCTTCTCCCTGGATTGAAATTACTAGCCTTAGGGCTCATTCCCACGAGCGTGAATACCGTCCGTGTGCTGTGTGTTGAAACAACGCACAGCATACGGCCCCATTGATTTCCGTTGCATGAAACTCACTGCATGTCCTACATTGGTGTGTTTTCAGACACCTAGCCGCCCATTCAAGTCAATGGGATTCAAGTCAATGGGTGCGTGAAAACCATGGACAGCACATGGATGCACATCTGTGTGCTGTCCGTGTTTTACACATCAGTTACATTGAAGAAAAAAAAAGAAGAAAAAGAAGTGCATCCGAGTGAATGAAAAACACATGCCACTCGCAAAGCACACTGATGCGCAACGCACACGGACAGATTTTACGCGTGTTTTTTATGTGCGGAAATCTGTCACGCTCGTGTGAATGTAGCCTTAGTGGTTATTCACACAAACGACTTTAACGGCCGTGTGAAGTCCATCACACGGCTGCATTAAAATCAGTTACTGGCCTCAATTCATCTGTGCCTGAGCTCCAGCCTGCTTGCTAATTCGGCCGCCAGACAACTGTATCAGATTGTTACTTTATCTTGTCACATGTATGATATAGTATCTATTATTCTACTGATTGCAGAATATATAAAAAAACAATTTTATCTACTGTGATTTATAGCCTGAAAATTCAAAGTCTAAAATAGTATCCAATAACCAATAATACTGAATGTTTGTGTGAGAGTGGCCTAAACGTGACAGATCCGCAATATATCCATATTACAGATCATATTGCACCAGTATGTCATCAGTATTGCTTCCTGTTAAGGATCTGTAATACTGATGGGATGTCTTTTAGAAAGGAAACTAAATTGCTTAAAACCGCCCGTTTAAAATACCTATGCAACACAGATGACATATGGATGCATCTGTTTTGTGAACACTCCCCATGGACTTGAATGGGCATTTTCCATCCACATAATAGATGTTATCTAAAATGTGGGCTTGTTTTATACGCCCATGCAAATAGCCCCATAGATTAACATTAGCTTCATAGTATGGACTGAAAATTGCGGATGTAATACTGATGATAAGTTTGCTTTGGAAGTAGCGTGACAAAGATGCTACAAATGACAAATCTTCTTGCCCATTGTCCTCTTGCTTTTACTCCTATATATTTGGAAAGAAAATGTGCCATACCATTTATAGAAAAATTCCCCACACCGCCTAAACATGCTGCTTTCATAAACAAAGGCATCGTGTCAAGGCAGCATTGGATCATATCACAAGCTAAATGTTTGGGAAAAGGCGTAAAATACAAGTGTAACTCATTTTCTCTTTTCATGGTAAGTGTTTCTAATTTACTCTTTCTTTTGAGCATAGCAAATGTAAACTTCACAGGAAATATGTCCTGTGGTGAGGACATTCCATCTCAGGTACGGTACAAGCAAACTTGCATATTACCTTCATGTTTTCTATTACGTGACTTGACCCTTTTGTTCTACATATGTATGGAGCCGTACTGAACAAAAGACAACTCATAGGGGAAGATTTATCAATAGTGTCATATGATGGATGAATTTATGAGATGTTCAAAATAATGCGAATTCCACCAAACGTATCAAAATTGTGCGTATTCCATAATACATTTTTTAATTAAATAAATAAAATAACTTTAGAACGTTTTCCTTGTTTTACCACATGCCTAGTAACATATACACCCATATTTTGTGCCAAAAAAGAGCATACGGCTTTAATAAATTTGGTGCATTTGCTTAGTAAATCTCCACCAATGTGTAAACAAGAAATAATAACACACATATTGTACTTTCTTGTAAATGTATATCTAACTTTACTAGATCAGAAGTGAAGAACTGTGTATCTGAAGTTTGCCTGTGCCTTTCAAATTGGTCATTGACCAATAGACCTCTTTGGTTTTAATGTCAAAAATGATCACCAAAGAAATGAAGCAAGGAAAGCAAGTATATTCACACAGTGTATGTAGAAGGTTGTGGCAATTAAATACTAGAATAGTAAAGGACATATATGAAGTCCTTAAAAAAAAAAAAAGCAACATAAACTATTGAAAACCATGATATTTATCCAGTCCAGTAGAGGGTACCTCGCTGGCTAAATTTCAGGAGTTGGTGGAGAGTGAATTAGTGTCTTAACTCTTTGAGAACCTCTTGTTTGCGTTATCTGTCAGACCAGGTTTAGGAATTTAGGAGTAATGACAATTTTGTTGATTATGGTGGTCTATAAAGTTGACATAGTGGTAGTAATGGCCTCTGCCCTATACAAAAACGCTAAATTTGGATTTACTAAATGAACTTCATACGTATAGGAAACTTTCTAAGAATTCCACACAAATGTTGTAAAGAGGTTTTTCTAGAGGTAGTTTTAGATAATAAAACTAGGGAATAGCTTCAATTGTGCCTATCTTCCACTCCCTGTCAAAATTTTAGGATGAAAACCCCCACCCCTCCCATACGTATGATATTGGTGTGTGTATAGGATCTCTGAATGAAAGGTTAAGAGCGTGGGTACATAATCTGTTACAACTCCTTGTCAAAGAAGACCCAGCAATTTTAAGGATATCAAACATGTTTTACGGACTTTTAAACTTTTTTTTTGTTGGTTGACATGGGATGTATTGTCACTGTAATATTCCACAAGATTTGGCGCTGATAGCATTTTCTCATCTTTTACAACAATATAGTTAATAATGCAAAGAGACATACTTTTTATTATGTCAGTTGACTATTTATTGCAGCATAAATTTTTTCGTTCAATCATGAGTTTTATCGACAAGTTAAAGGAACATCTAAGGATGCAACATTTTATCCTTCTCTTGCTAATTTATATATGGCATAGTGGGAGGCATTGCTTTATAGTTCTGAATTTTTTTTTTGCAGAATATTGCATGGTATGAGCGTTACATTGACGATCTTCTCCTAATTTGGGAGGGTTGCAATCCTATATGTTATACTTTCTTGAGTATATTAATGGTAACATCTGTACTTTGAAGTAAACAGCCCAGTCTGATATTAATAATATTGCTTTTTCAGATTTCGTTTGATATGCAAGATATGCACAATGGGATTGAAACCAGAACCATGTGGTTTCTTGTCACCCTTTTCCTGTAATAAAAAAATATTGAACTAAAGGAGAAATAGTGCGTTCAAAATGAGATTGTACGATGGATGCTTAGTTTCAAATGGAATGTCGGAATATTAAAGGTCATTTAGATGGACACTTACAGAGTTGAATAAATGACATAAGTAGTCAATAAGGACTTCCTGTTATTTAACATAAAAAAAAGATAATGGGGGTTTTGTTTCTACCTTTGTACTGTATACAGTGTAAAATTCAATGAGGTTAAAAGTATAATAGTTCAAAAAAACATATAGTACAGTATGTACACATTTGAAGAAGGGAAGGACCCCGAATATTGCGGTGTGCCTTGGAACGAGGGTGTGGAAGCAAATGCTAAGGGGAGATTGCTTTAGCATGGACTCTATATCGATTCCATTTATAAAGTTTGACATATACAGGAAAAGAAGGTGTGTATTAAATATATTTTTGGAACTTTTGATTGGCGATAGCGTGGAGACGCTGTTATACATGCTGATATATGTATCCGCTGGAAAGTGGATGTGAGCTACAATTGATATTGCTTAAAAATATAACTAAAACATTTATTCCCATTACAAGATCAGATTTTGGCTACAATACTGAAACAAGTGTGCCAGTGTATTTTAAGGAGAGCTCCTAAAATATCTAATTTATATCTCCATCTTATTTAGTTTAATCCTTACATGGAGAATTGTATAAATGTGATCATAAAATTTGCAAACAAATATTCCTTTCTATATATCCTTTTTAATGGATTAACTCACAGTATAAACGCATCAGTTGCAACACCATTATATCATTATGCTTTCAAGGCATATTGCTAAATCGATTAGCGGTGGTGACCAGACATAAAACTACTCAATCGTGAAGCCTTTTGGATCTTTACATTGGACACTAGTCAACCATCTGGTTTAAATATAAGACAATATATTATATATGACTTTTGAGATAATATCCTGAGCTATGTATATGTTGCTGCTAATGTGATTGGATTTCTTTACCTGTGTTCCCTTTTAGGATGTTCTGATTGGTTTTCTAGTGATGTGATCATTTATGTTGTAAGCTGATAAACTGTATCTTAATCATTCATATTATCTATACAGTACATGTTTGTATTTTAAAAAAACTATGCTATTAAAAAGGTATATGGAAACCCGAAAAATGTAAAAGGTTATACTATATGCGCTTTGTAATGCATATCAATAACCTGATTTTTTACAGAGACACACCGTGATGGTATTTTTTTTTTTGTGACTAGAGTAGAGCTAAGTAGCTTTCTAGGGTCTAGCAACACGAAAAAAGTAAACATAGAGAACACACTTTGGCTTCATAGATCCTGAAATAGTCCATCAGGTGGTGGTACTTTTTTTATTCATAAAATTGAAATAATGTAATCATAGACCAAGTCTTTGATAAAAATAAAATAAAAAATACTGTCTGTCTGTGCTAACATCTGCCAATTGTGTTGGCTCAAGAAATGCTTTGTAATGTAAGGGTCAGTTCACAAGGAGGATTTTGTGTGGCGGGCCCGCCACAAAATCCGCCGCGGAATTATTCTTGCTGTCAGCAGGAAGATTCCTTATCCTTTTGACTTTAATGGGAGGTTCGGGCGGAATCCGCCTGAAGATCCAGAAGGGCGCGTCTTTTTTCCGCTAGCTGAAAAACTCAGCTAGAGGGAAAAAGAAGCGTCCGACTCCCATTGAAATGACTGAGAGGCAGAATTTTGAAGGGGGTTCCGCCGCAAAAATTCAGCCGTGTGAACAGGGCCTTAAGGAGGAGACTCCATGAATGTTTCGCTACATTATTTGTCTGATTTATACTAAATATAATTAGCTTTTGTTTATTTCATCAATTAAAATGTAGTGATAAGAAGAGATGAGCAGTATTTTCAAGTACTTGCTCCAAATGCAAAAGTTTGCTGAATTTTGCATGTCAGTTTTGGGTCTCCCTCTCACTGATCCAGAAGTAATTCTGATTATTTTTAGCACTTCGGATGCATCCATTGCATGTCCGCACTCTACAGTCTTGCTACACACCAGCACCAACAGAGTCCGTGATAAACGAGAGCAATATCTGTCTTCGTTGCCAACTGGGTCACGCTGATTTCTAGCAGAATTAGTGGTGTCATGAAGTACTTTTTTGGATTCAAATCACCATCCACGTCCAAGTACACACACACACACACACACACACACACACACACACACACACACACACACACACACACACACATACATACAGTACAGATTTGCCAATATTGAAGCTAGTTATCATGTATATACTGCTGTAGATTGTGATTTGAATCTAAACTAGGTCTATATGACAACACTGCATCTGACTGGCTCAGCAAACCTATCCTGTCATCTTTGTTTTAGTTTTTTATTTTGCATGCTATGTAAATTATATAGATTACATTTCATAATTTAATGCTATTTTTCAAACTTAAAACGTTAAGAAACGACCTTCAAAATACAATTAAACATCAGATATTGGAAACATATTTGTGCGCTAAAATTTCAAATGGTCAACAGACAAGAAAATGCACATTTCTAACAACTCCCTCGTCTTATTTTTTACCTACTCATGATAAATTTAACTGTTGCTTCTAAAGACAAAATAAATACATTTTAGTATTTTTTTCTTTAAGACTGCTGAGAAGGAGATTAAAAACTCAAATATAAGAACTAGTTATATATTTTAGCCTATGCTTTCTGAAATCTTAAAAGATATATAGTGCTAAGGATGCTCATACGCTAGAAATTAGATTAAGATTTGCACGTTTAAATCACAGTGATATAATAATTACCTTCTGTGACCACAATTGCAGGAAACATTGGCTTCATAGTTGGACTAATAGGTGCATTGTCCCCAAGCTTTGAAGAGATTGTGGTGGGCAAGTTACTTGCAGAATCAAACATGCTCTCAACTTCTGTATGTTCTTTGGTCTGTCCAGTCTCCGTTTTTGTGCTATGTGTAAAAGAGGAAACTTGATTTTGATGCAGAGATTCTGTCCCTCTGCTAAAGTTTGTATTACTTTGGTCATCTTGGGTTGTAGGTTTCCACAAAGGAGTTAGTACATCCCACTCTCGTACCAATACTGAGGCGTTGTCATTCATCTTTAAGAAAGGAATGTCAGAAGATCCAATCCCATTTGTTAATGTGTCACTTCTATTAGAGCCAAAACAGTTCCTGTCTATTACACCTATAAGGGGAAAACAAAATAAAAAAGTTAGAAATATTTATTTTATTTTACTATTTTTGAAAAAAAATGTGTACTTTTTTTATTTGTATAATATTAAAATATTTACTTCATACAATATTATATATTTACACTTATCTTATTCTGTACTATGCGTCTGATCCACCCTGATGGAAACTTTTTTATTATTCAACTTTTTATTTATCAGATTTTTGCTGTTTAAGACTCGCAATTAAATTTCAGAACCAAAAACGACTCCACATCTGCTAATGTTAAAAAAAAATCAATACAGGCAGATAAATATCTCAAAAGAAATATTATTTATTTTTTTCCTCTCCGTGATACTGATTCTATCATAAAAACCTGGAGTTATTTTAATGTATATTGACCAGGTTGATGGTTTTCCACTATTGTTCATTACTATTTCTAAATGGCTTTAGTAAAATCATATTTTGAGAGACATGAGCATAAAGTAATCAATATATGTGTCTCAAGATGTATAGAAAAACTGGTATAATATAATATATATATATATATATATATATATATATATATATATATATATATATATATATATATAAAATCCCATGTCTTACCTTACTCTCATGCAGTTATATCCCAGGTTGCCAGCTATATTGATTTCTGTTGAAACCCAAATAGCAGGAAGAGTTACTTCCTCCCTCAGTGATGTTACTACTGTCCTATACTTCCCAGCTAAAGTTGCAACATTAGAAGTTATATATTAGGCCTCATGGACACTGCCGTTGGCCGTCATTCAGACGTTGATGACGGATCCGTGAAACACAGACTGCACACGGACGGCTTCCATGTGCAGTGCGTTGTTTCACGGACCAAATCAATGAAAAGGCCGAGACTGTTCCATCAAAAACGAACAGGAGTAGGACCTATTTTTGAGGGAACGGCCACACGGTTCCGTTAAAACAATGGAAGTGTGCATGGCCCATGGAAATGAATGTGTCAGGGTGCTATCCATTAAAAAAACGGATAGCACCCTGACGAAAACAACTGAAGTGTGCATGAGGCCTTAGGGTCAAGGCTCTTGTCTATCCGACATATAGCTGATGTACGAGTAAAAATGTGGACATCCGATATCACTCTGATCATGTTTACACTCAGGCAAGAGTAAAAGAGATGAAGGTGGTTCTCTCATGGCACTTATTTGTTAGGTAAACCTGTGAGAGAAAGGGGAGAGAAAACTCTGGATAACCAGCTTGCAAAGAAATTAGCTTAGAGCTAAGATGGCTCAAAATGGTAGTTGTCAGAATGATACATCCTGCCCTAAAAACTGAAGGCAGGAGAAGTTTGAAGATTTAAAAAACGTATTTATGGAAATGGCAGCACCATTGCATAGCCCCTAAGCACACAGAAGTGCCCTGAGAGGATGCTTGGGTGGCAGCCAAACAAAAACCAAGCAAAGGATACCTCACTAAGTTTCAGTGAAGGAAAGTCAGCACTGGCCCTTGACCCGTGTTGGGTCTTCTGACTCAGACATAAGATAAGAATTTGAAAAGTCCTAATTAAAAAACAAATTAAGCACAAACTCTTTACTCAGCCCACCTGTACGGCCATGGCCATCCTACACTACATACATGCATCTTTACTGGTACTTGTCAATGATTTTTGTTTAGACACACTGTACCATATGCACTTGCATCTTTGACCAAATAAAATGGTTTGTGGAATGTGCATCCATGTGCAGGTTTTCATATTGTGCATTTGGAAAGTCTTCAGACCCTTTCACAATTTTTTTTTATGTGGAGGCCTTGTGCTAGAATAAAAAAAACAAAACGTTTTTCCCCATCATTCTGCACTCAACAGCCTATGATGACAAAGTGAAAATTGAATTTGAGAAATTTTTGCAAATTTATTAAAAATAAAAAAAACTTACATTTTGCATGGACATACGTATTCAGCCCCTTTGCTATGACACTTGAAATTTAGCATTGGGGGCCTCCCATTTCTCTAGATCATCTTTGAAATGTTTCTACACGCTGATTGGAGTCCATCTGTGGTAAATTCATTTAATTGGAAATGATTTGGGAAGACACACCCCTGTCTATATATGCTCTTACAGGTGACAATGCATATCAGAGCAAAAACCAAGCCATGAGGAGGAAATTACTGCATGTAGAACTCAGAGACAGGATTGTGTGGAAGCACAGATCTGGAGAAGGGTACAAAAAAAATTCTGCTGCACTGAAAGTTCCCAATAGCACAGTAGCCTCCATAATTCTTAAATGGAAGAAGTTTGAAACAACTTCCTAGAGCTGGCCGCCCCACTAAACTAAGTAATTGGGGGAGAAGGGCCTTGGTAAGAGTGGTGACTGGGAACACAATGGTTACTCTCGCAGAGCTCCAAAGATCCTGTGTGCAGATGGGAGAAACTTCCAGAAGGTCAACCATCACTGCAGCACTCTTCCAATCTGGGTTTTATGGCAGAGTGGCCAGAAAGAAGCCTCTTCTCAGTAAAAGACACATGAAAGTTCACCTGGAGTTTGCCAAAAAATGCACCTAAAGGACTCCCAGAATGTGAAAAACAAGATTCTGTGGTTTGATGAAACCAAGATTGAACTCTTTGGCCTCAAATCTAAGCATCATGTCTTGAGGAAACCAGGCACTGCTCATCACCTGCCCAATACCATCAATACAGTAAAGCATGCTTTGGGTGTGTTTTTCAGCACCTGGGACAAGGAGACTGGTCAGGGTTGGGGGAAAGATGAACGGAGCAAAGTACAGAGATATTCTTAATGAAAACCTAATCCAAAGTGCTCTGGACCTCACTTTCCAACAAGACAATGACCCTAACCACACAGCCAAGACAATACAAGAGTGGCTTAGTGACAACTCTGAATGTCCTTGAGTGACCCAGCCAGAGCCCTGACTTGTCCCTATTGAACATCACTGGAGAGACCTGAAAATGACTGTCCACTGACGGTTCCCATCCAACCTGACAGAGCTTGAGAGGATCTGGAGAGAAGAAGGGCAGAAAATCCCCAAATCCAGATGTGCAAACCTTGTAACATCATACCCAAGAAGACTGGAGGCTGTTATTACTGCCAAAGATGCTTCAACTAAGTACTGAGTAAAGGGTCTGAATACTTTAGTCTTTTCCTTTTTCAATGAAGTAGCAAAAAAAATGATTTGGCTCCATTTTTGGTACCATAAATTTTCATCTGTCCCACGAAAAACAAAATTTAAAATGTCATACAGTACAAAAAATTGAAATGACCGTGTTCCATAGTTAATGAAGAAGGTATGAGGAGAAGAATTAAAAATCTTGCTTAGGGGAAATCAAATAATAAAAATAAAATAGTATCACTATTAACCCCTTAAGGACCAGCACCATAACAGTACGGTGCCGGTAGTATTACGTTACTGTGCCCACTCGATTAGCAGCAGGACCACAATTGTAAAACACAACCATGGTCCTTCCACAACTGCCGCAATCAGAGATAACTCTGATCCCAGCAGTTTAACCCTTTAGATGCCGCAGTCAATATCGACCGTGGCATCTAAGGTGTTTGACAGAAAGAGGAGGCTACCTCTCTTTGCCTATCGACGCCCCGCAAAGCAATTTCTGGGCACTGATGGGTTATCGTGGCAGCCGGGGGCCTAATAGGCTGTCTATCAGTGCAACACTAATAGGCAATAATACTTTGGAATACTATGTGTTCCAAAGCATAATACAAGCGATCATAGGATCGTTGCTTCAAGTCCCCTAGTGGGACTAACAAAAGTAAAAATATGTTCAATAAAGTTTTCTAAAAAATAAGTCTTCAAACAAACAAAATAAAAATTAAACCACTTTTTTCATTGAAAAATACAACTCGTCCAGCAAAAAACAAGTCCACATACAAGTACATAAATGGAAAAATAAAAAAGCTATGGCTCTTGGGATGCACCGATGAAAGCCCCAAAGAGTTTCTTAATCCTTAAGGCTCAAAATAGGCTGGTGTTTAAAGCGTTCATGTCCATGTCCTAGCTGTTGCTCTTAGTAAAACAGGATATAAAATGTATCTCCTATAGCGATAAACACAATTGGAATTGTTGCATCATGAAGACAAACCCTTTTTAAATTAAAGTCTGAGGAAACCAGTTGATCGACGCAGAACCGGCTTCAGAAACCAACATTGATCAGCTTTTATCACCAAGGCGAGTTGTAGTCAGCCATTCATTTCTACTTGGGCCGTACCGCCGTAGCGGGATAGCAGCTGGCCAAACAGGATACCAAGCCAAAGTCAATAGTTCGAATAAGGGTACCTATGGCAATACAGACAGTAGTAATGGCAGGCTCGGATGGAACCTTGGCAGCAGGCGGACACCAGGTGTGGTGAAATACAGCAGGAGTAGTATACGACACATCATAACTCCAACTCTATACGGCACAGGAACAAGGTAGCACGGGATATACAGGTAGCAGGAACGGAAACACTGGGAACTGGAAAACACTAAGGGACCATTTGCAAAGACTAACACGGGTAAACACAACAACGCTCAGGCAATGAAGGAAGGGTCAGGGCCCTTCTTATAGTCCAGATTGATCATGGGAGCAATTAGTCAATCTAAAACATGTGTGTGCTCTGGCCCATTAAGGCCGGGAATGAGCTCGAGCGCGCACCCTAGAGGTCACTGCAAGACAGGACGGCCGCATATACTGGCATCTTTGGGGAGTCTGCGGTCTGCGACTGTGGACGTTACACTCCTGTAGCAGTCATACGAGTCATAGTGAGTGGCTCTCACCTGTGGCAAATAGAGAAGGTTCCCAAAATGGGTTGACTTCATGAGACAACCCCTTTAAGTTTGATTTACTTTTTTTTACTCCTAAATAAAGCACTAAATGGTCTTTTATATTCCCATGTAATGTTTTAGTTAGGAAACTATGAATTATGCAGGAATTCCTCCCTTAATGTGCTACAATGCATATTCTCCTAATATATGTGCCAGCTGTGACCTGTGTGCCAGCTTGTGATATGTGCCAGCTGTGACCTGTGCAACATTATTATGCAGAAACTGTTAATATAACATCAATAAGAAACTGCTGTAAAAGATTGCATTCATACTAAGAAGTAACCAGGCTTTCCATTTTTCAAAAATATATGTGACTTACAAGAGCTAAAAAAGGGAAAATATCAGAGTGTACTGTATGTATCAATAAACTAGAAGTCCTACTTGAAAGGGACATACCAGAACATAATATGCAGTACAGGGTCCTTACACGATACGCAGCATGAACCAGTCATCATACCGCCGATAAGGAGTCATTGGCGCCTAATTAAAGCTGAATGGTTACAGAACATTGATATTTGAAAGGATTTGTGTATGATGTTAACAGTAAGAACAGTGTTTTAATGACGGTGATCACGTTTACCACCACATGTTATGTTAGTTTGCCTCTTCAGTAGCTGTATGGTGTTGTGCGATCCTGCTGAGATCTGAGCACAGAAACCTAAAATGGCAGACATAAATCGCTGCTCATACTGGGAAGCCTGGCTGTTTTTACTGGTGGATTTTATTAATAGCTATCCATTTTCATACTCAGATGGGAATGTGACAGCGCTCAACAGCAAAGGACTTTCTTCTTAAACAGCTGCTGTTCATGTGAACTTTAAAATCTTACATATGTCTCTATTTTAATTCTTCGGAATAAAAAGAAATTGGATGAAGTAAGAAAGTACATAGGCAAAGACATTATTTATCATCAATAAAAAGTGTTGTATATGAAGATACTGAAGACTGATATGTCAAGGAATCACACGTAGAAGAGAATAAAGCTAAAAGATGGAGGATAAAAGAATGGAAAATATTTAAACTCTTTCCCACCCTGCACCATGAATGGAGTAAATTCCCAGCACTCTATGGCAATAGCCAAGATTGGAGAAAGTTCCAGTCAAGGCCATTTAACCCTTGTGATGGAATCACAAAGGAGGGGGTCCTGAGATATGCAAAGGCAGTAATAGAATACATAGGCATTCCTTATGCATTATACATGAATTAAAAAATTGAATCTAAAAGTAAATGTCCCTTTGAGGGACAAAATAATATTAAATAAATTTAATATAATAATTCAACAAAATAAACAAAATTTCTGGATTATCTCAGTACAACAAAATGGTGGTTGTTCACCCATGTAGCAACGTTTCAGCCCTCACAATGGGGCATATCTTATTATAAAGCTGAAACGTCGCTACATTGATAGTTAAACACCATATTTTTTTAACCTTCCTATTACTGAGTGCTGTCTCAAATGTTATTTATTTTATTGGTGTCAGGAGAATCAGGATTCTTTGGAGACGTGAACCCAACTTTGATTTAATCTTGGTGCTGTTGGACCTTGTATTTCTTGTGGATCAAAAAAAATATTAGGTATCCAATTAATAATTACAATAAATGTAACATGTAATTTAGAGTGCTCAGAGAATGGGTAATTACATAAACGAAACTTTAATTTTACGTAACAAAAAATATATATTTTTTAAAAAGTGCACCCTGAAATGCAAAAAACAAGGCCTCACAGAGCAGAACAATAAAAAGTTATGCCTCTCGGATTGTTGTATGGTAAAAATAAAATAAAGTTTCCTCCTGTGAACTTAAGGGGTTTAAGAAATCCAAGAATTAAATTTTGTATGTATAAAAATTCCTGTTATTTGATTATTTTGTATATGGTCATTTTGATTTCAAAGGCAGGAAAATTAAGATTGACTTTATGACTGTTACTTATCTGAGACTATGTATCTATATTACATCAGAAGCATTCCACATTTCACGGCACATAGCTAGATATTCAGCCTGTTTTAATTTTAAGAGCCTCTTAATTTTTAATAATGTATTAGTATTTACTAACCCAATATATGAAAGAAGTAAAGAGACAGTATTTTCTGCCACAAAACTTTGTGCTATAATAAAGGTGGTATTTGAAAAATCAAATAGATATAATTTTGACATAAATATTTCTAGTTTGGCTCAGCAAAGCTGTTTCCAGTGCATTGTTTGCCAATAAAAATGTATTGGGAATCACTGAATTACCGTTTTATAAGACTATGATGAAGGAGTTTCTGAGTTTTATGTAAAAGTTTAGTCTTTGTATAATGATAAGTTACCATATTTTTCGGACTATAAGACGCAGCTGACTATAAGACGCACCCAGGTGTTAGACAACAGAAAATAGGAAAAAATTTAATATTTTACTTCTTCTACAAAGAAAAAAAACTATTGGTTATTAAAAAAAATTAATTTGTTCAGTTTCACCACATTCTGAGAGCCGCCATAACTTATATTTTTCCAACGTTTGAGCGGTGTGAGGGCTTTTTTTTTTTTGCAGCATTTTTTTGGTACATACGATTTTTTTTATCATTTTTTATTTCATTCTTTTTAGCGCTATGGTGACCAAAAGACAATGATTCTGGGGTTTTAAATTAAAAATGTTTACGCCGTTCACTGTGTGAGTTAAATAATGCTATGTTGTAATAGTTTCAGACTTTTACTGATGCAGCGATAACAATTTTTTTATTATTTTTTTATTTTTACATTGTGCTTGGGAAAAAATGGGAAAAGGTTTTTTTTTTTTAACTTTGAAAAATTTTTTACACTCCTGAAAATGTTTCTAACTTTTTTTTTTTTTACACATTTTATTAGTTCCCTTAGAGGACTTGAACCAGCGATCATTAGATCACTGGTACAATACACTGCAATACATGGATGAGTTAAGGAAACAGCGTAACTAGCTGATCTACGCTGTTTCCGTAACTCCCATAGTAGTGAATTGAATGGCAGTTGCAGAATATATATATATGGATGTAGCCATCTTTATCTTGACTCTGATAACTTGCTGCAGTGTGATATCACACAAAAAAAGCAATTAAAAAGTCATTGAAAAAAATCAAGATAAAGGGTCTTACCACTGTGCATTTAATCTGTTAAAAGTCAAGATAAGGACGGCTACATCTGTATGTATGTATATATATATATATATATATATATATAAAATAAATACAAGCCAAAAAAGCCTCGACAAAGATCCCATAGAGACGGATCGAAACGTTGCCTGCCTGGGGTGAATAAACCCACCACTTTTTTTCACCAATTTCCTTGGAGTGCTGCCTCTTAATTTTTTTGGGGATTTCATTAACAAGGGTTCATAGTCTCAACCTAGGGGGCCTGCACCCACTGCTGTCTCTGTGCTGCTTTATTCCTTTTCTCATTTTATATATATATATATATATATATATATATATATATATATATACAGTATATATAGTATATACAGTCTAGTCAATTGAGGATGCAACTACGTGGCTATAGCATTTGATCTATTTTAATAACATAATATAATATGTTGTTTATTTTACGTAAGGGAGCACATTAAGGCTGGGTTCATGCCTTGGTGTGTACATTGATCTTCAGAAAAGCAGAATCATGGAAATATCGGAAGCGCCAATTCCGTTGTACGACGGATACTACCGGCGACTGATGGAACCTATTTACTTTAATGGGTTCTGTCAAGTATCCGTCGGGGTGTCCGTGGTTTTACTGAAAACAATAGAACAGCATGCTGTGTTATTGTTTTCAGTATTTTTAACTGGATCTGCGACGGAGGCCCCTTACGAAGCCTCCACTGCAGATGTGAACAGGGCCTAACATATTCAACATGAAATCTTTCAAAACCTTTGTAATGTATATAAACATAGTAAATCAGTATTTTGTACTTTTAATTAGATTTACAAAATATACAGATTGAATATTTATGATATATTTATTTTCCATTATTTATAGAGCACCAATATATTCCTCAGTACTGTACACATATAATAAGCACCTGCATCATTCCCTGTCCCAGTGGAGCTCACAATCGAATGTTCACATCTTAGACACATCCACCACTAGGAATATAATTAACCTATCGATATATATTTTTGGGCCTCGTGCACCGAGGCTTCAGCTGCATGCGTACTACATGTGCCGCTGTATAGTACTTCGTATTGTGCCTTAATACTGAAATATTTTCCCCTAAAAGCAACGCATGAAGGGGAGTATAGTTCCTTTATACAGCATACATTGGAGCATCGCAAAAATTGTTGTTTTCTTTTTAAATTCATACATAAACTGGACAGAAAAAAAATATCTCTATGCCTCTGTAGGTCATTGGTGGCATACAAAGGTACAGTATGGCCCAATGAACTTATATAGGTATTGTATTATAGCTCTATCTTAGAGATTATTACAATGCTGTTATTTGTTCATGTGCATGAGGCCTTGTAGTATAATAGAAAACCAGAGCTCCCATGAAGAACACACAAACTATGTTGCAACCCAAATCAACACTGTCACCTACTCAAAATGGTGCCCTCATATCTATAGGACGATAAACCACTGCTTTATACAAGAATAATATAAAAACCTACAATATATTATGAGACAAAGAAAAATTATGGCAAGAAACGGGCCTTATATAAATCCAGAATCCATTATTCTAGTATCTTGATATATTCAATAGACATGATAAACACACAGTAACAAGCCTGCGTATTCTACGTGAATTGCGAATAGGTCAATGTTACCAATTCAGTTTCCTGAACAGAGATAACATTTCCTCCTCATCAGCTTTTAAATGTCATGTATTTAAAGATTATCTCATTCACTATTGGCTTTCGAAAGGGCACAGATCTGCCCAATGGTATATTTAGAATTTGGCAGTGGCAGGATGATGCTATCAAAAAAAGTCATATGATGTTTTTCTTTGTCCTGAGATAAATGAAAGCCTATACTTTCTATGAATTATTCAGCATCACAAACCAGGTTGTCTCCATAGGCTGCAGTAGAGGACATCGCTACATGAACACAATGCAGATGTTTGATTTCTGTTTTTTTCTCAGTTGAACCTCTGACATAAGACAAATTAAATGATTTGTATGGCGCAGTTGAGTTCATGCTATAATCTAATATCCTTTCTCTTTTTTTAAGGCTTTGTAAATTTAATCAGTCTTGCTTGTGCTGTAATTCACTTTGAAACTTGTGTGTAAATATATCCCAGGCATTTCATGGTGAGGTTATTTTTAGTCATGCCCTGTTATTAGGAGACTGAGATATGTTCTGGGAGCGTATAATACTCGAGATATTTTTCTTTTTCTTGCTGGGAGGCAAGTAGATGAGGAAAGGAATTTAATGTCATTGACTGTAGTTATAACAACATGCATGAGGTTAGGAAAATATTAGAAGACATCGCATTATTTGAAGTTGAATAATGCACCATTTAACCAATTATTCATTACTTTTCCAATAGCAAACAGTTACAAAGATTTAGTTTTGCTCCTTAGAACTCCCTTTCCCCATGTCTAATGAGATAATAATTCATCCAACAGTTCATCCAACAATTTAAAATATATTGTTAAAAATACTTTAGTAAGATCATTACTTCTCTAATGTAAGACATTTCTCTAAAAGCTTGTTATAGGGGCAAAGTCGGAGGCCGGAGGAACTTGGGTGGGTACTTGGCATGGAGTATTGAGACACACACTTTTAAGTATGTGCACCTCAATTATGAATCATGACATTGTTTCATGAAGACCTGTTGTTCTCATGTATAATAGATATGATCAGGTGAAAGCTACATTAGGAGACTTCCAGATCAAAGAATTATAGTCAGAAGTTGATCCTATATTCATATGTGCACTGATTTTGCCCAAATTAATTTTCAGGCATATACCTAGTTTTTGAAAAATTGTCAGTAGAAATATAATTTTTAGACATTTTGGCAAAGTTCTTTATTTTGACAAAGGTAATTTCAGTGTTGGACTGGTACCTTACAGTTATACAAAAAATGTGCATGTCCACCTGTAATTGTATGAAAACCCCAGTTTTTATCTCTGCACATAGTGATCAGACCGTTGTAAGTTGCAGTGATAGACTTTAGCATAGTAATTCTAGTTCTTGTTAACACAGGGGTACTGCTAAAAAATATTTACACTCCCGGCCAACCCCTACTTTCATTTCTACCTCAAAGAATCTTGGTGAAGAGTGGAAAAGGCATTCTATAATTCTATTTGTGGACTAATTTTCCAAGAATCTTTGATTAGGATAAAATTTGTCAATCCCTAGTATAAAAGTGACAGGTCTTCCAGTTGCTGTCTCCTGCGAAGCCCCTGATTTGTTCCGGGAAACACTGCCTTAGTGACAAGTGATCTGCCCCACAGCCAGCTTTAGATGTAGCTGTCTTCTGCTGGATCTCATGTACCGTATTATAGCAGGACCTCATTATTATCTCTAGGCCCACTGAATTATCCTCTGCAGAGCTATTCCATTCCTGGTTAACCTGTGTGGATGGATGACGGGGTTACTTGTACAAATAAAGGGGTAATCCGGTACTTTTAAAAATCGGCAGCAGGGCAGGGGATGGCATAACATAATACACTACAAGATACTAGTTACCCGGTGCTCCAGTCCTGTTTTCCACTGCTCCAGTCCGAGAAGCTCCGGCAGCGATTAGGTGCCATTCATCGGTCACGTTCCACTGCAGCCAATCGCTGGCCTCATAATTCATCGCTGACGCCAGTGTTTGGCTGCAGTGGCATGTGACTGTTGAACAGCACGTGACAGCTGCAGGATCACAGCATACGGAGAACGGGCCTTAGGGCCAGAGTGGGAGGCACTTCAGGGGGTGAGTATCTGCTGGTTTCATATATTATGCCATCCCGAGTCTTGCTGCCGATTGTGAAAAGTCCCAGATAACCTGTTTAATGGCAACATTTTTCAGTCGATTTTTGCATTGCTAATAAATTTTCTGGTAAGTTAATTATTTAACAATAATTGTTTTGACTTTATCTAGATGCGAAACATGTGATTTCAACATGTATACATTGGAATGCATGGATCATGTGAACCTCATGTTTGCTCTAAGGCAGTGATATAATTTCCCACTGGTTAAGGTATCCTCTCCAGCATGGGGCAATGTGCAAAACATTAAAATAATAGTATGCTTATTCCAGTAGCATCAGGGAGTCGTACTGTACCTTCTTGACCACTTTTCACTTTGACTAAAAACTCCATATTTTACATAAAGCATTGTTAGTCTTCATGCCAAACTTTCGGGATTAGAACATTTTTATGAAAGTATTAAACACTCTTCTCCAGCTCTTTAAACAGTTACTCCAGTTGAGATCCTTTTTCTGCGCTATGGGGGGTGTTTATAATAGGAAAACCCTAGCTGCACCGCCTTGAGATAGCAGGCTTCCACATTGTTCTGAGATGACAGCAGGCTGTGTTTAATGTACTCATCTTTCAACAGGGGCAAACATATCATATGTGGAGCTTGTGCAACTGCACAGGGGCCCTGTAACCTAACAGGCACATCGCCGCCTTCGAAGAGGAAATTACAGGGCTTTCTACTGTGTGCTTGATTCCATGTAAAGAACTGATAATAATTGCAAAAGTTCACCAACAAAGAAACAAGGGGCTCACAAACGTTTCTTGCAGAGGGGCCCTATGCTATCTATGCCCAACCCTAGGCATCAGGATAGATTACCTCCCAGATTTCTTTACAACCTCTCTTCATCTAAAACCATCCCTGTCTACATTTTTTACTTTGGAGAAGTTGATCCCAAAAGTCTTTGCATTAGTAGAGTGACTTGAAGCTCCTGGGCCATGATGCAAAATCGGTCACAGGGTCCTCCAAACATCACACATAGTACTGGCCTTTTCATATGAGTCCGAGGGACTTTTTGGGAACCCTTCAGGTTCCAGGGCCCGGTTGTAACTGCAACCTCTGCACCCACTGTAGTTAGGCCAATGATTTGAAAATCACATATGTAATACGCTGTCGAGTAGCATGTCTAATATTAGCATGTCTACTTAGTGAACAGTGACTTGCATAGGTGCGAAATGTGAATCCGGGCTTTGTCACTTAATTTATAAATATATTGTATGTTTTGTACGGAATACACACAATAAAAGAAAACTACAGGGTGGATCAACGCAGGGTAAGAACTTCCAGAACTAAAAATTGGATAAAATTATAGATGCCAATTCGTGATGCCTATTGAAGGACTTTCCTATATTCATACAGCAGTGAATGGAGAAGGAAGAAGTTGTAGCGAGGAGGATAAGTCACACAAGTAAGGAAAGGATTGATAATTTCAAGATTGAATCATACTTCGCATTGACACCTAGTCTGGGCAGATACTTTACCTATAAGTGCAAGTATAATATAGTCAATGACTGGATGACAGATCTACTTTAAATGCAAAATATTTACTGAACACTGAATTAATAGTTGACTAGAAGTCTGTATGTTTATGACTATAAACAGTCCCTGGAATATAAGGTTTACTGAGGAATAATTCTCATATTGACCCATAAACTCACTTAATTAAAACTGCTGACTCCCAAATCATCAATTATTTAATGATGAATACAAAAGCCTTAATGATTGTTAAAAGCAAAAGAAATAAACTGTTTATGGGGCAATAAGTCTCCTCGTAAGAGGATTTTCTGGAAGATCAGTCTTTGTGGTACTGGACGTTAGTTTAACAGCCTTCTAAATGACCCATGCAGGTCTCCGTGCAGGACTACTATATAATGCTGCCTTGAGACAATAATTTAGATTTTGACCCTGAGGAATACCACATGCTTATTACACAACCGCGTTTTCCCAACTGATATGCCTCGCTCTGCCCCCCATTTACTCCTCCTTACTTTTCTCCATGCTCTCTACTACTTTTCACATACAAATTCTTCATATATGTACAACTAGAGACGTATTACATCAGCAAAATGCATATAACATTAATTGTACATTGTGAATGTGTATAACTACAGTACTTGTATTTGATTTTCATAATCCCAAAACGTATAAAACATTCGTTAAAAAAACTCCCAAAAAAGTTTGATTATTTTCTTTCTAGTCTGTTTTCTCTTTTACTCTAAAATGAAATTGACAAAACACCATGCAAAATAAAAAAAAGCTTAAGTGATGAAGAGATATACATGGATCACATTTTGTTAAAATTTTTCATTGGTTTCAATTACACAGTTACTCTTTGTAGGCAAATCTGGAACTGCTTTTACCTAGGTTTAAAAGAGTTTGATTCTTTCATAAGAACTGTATGTTTGAAGAGCTTGTTGACCATCACCGGGACCCTGCGCTAAAACAGTCCAGGCCGAGCAGATGGTTATCACATCTGAGTGGGATAAAGGAAGAATAAAGACACAAACAAAACAATACAGACCTTCCAAAGAGGCATAAAACTGCATAAAGGTGTACGCAGAGCAGTTTTTATTCCTCCTGATGTCAAAAATATTTCTCTTATTTTAAAAAGCTTGATGTACTGATACATTTATGTTCAGCATTATTTACTAAGTATACTGCTTTATTTTAATAGCTTTGTTTTGTGTCTTGGCACCTGGATACAGTCACATGTGGCACATTGTGTACTGGCAGACAATGGGGCACATGTATCAAAGAGGGCACTAAAAATATTTAGCTTCGGCATCATTTTCAACATAAAAAAAATGAGATCAGACATAGTTCTGCATAAGTTTCAGAGGCTATATTTCAATAAAGGTTCTTGCACACGGCCATATTACAGCTCCATGGGCCCTTACAGTGCTTCTACAGTTTTTGTATATATGGAGGTATTCTCTTCTAGAAGCATTGATTTTAGGGGGGAATACATCCATACCTAGGATCTTAATGGAGCCTTTATGGCAGCCACGCGGCTCCATACTAGGTAGCCATACTACCGCATTTATATACATCCAGGCTACAATTTAGATAATTTGGCTCATCACAGTCATGACCTTAAACCTCTGAGACACTAGGGCACGTGTATAAAAAGGAATAAAAGCATGTTATCAGCGAAGTATGGAGGGAAACTCATTTCAGACTTATTCATGCGGCTAATTATGCCTTTAACATTCCACCCAATGCTAAGAACCCAAGTAGAATTCATGCTAGTCCTAAATGCGCCAAATCGCACACTGATTAATATCATGGTATTTGGTTGTGTCCTGATACACAAGGATACTGGAGGGTGGTTTTAGACTACATACAAAAACTCGGGGGCGGAACGTTACCAATGACTCCTATGCTTTTCCTCTTTCATTCAATATCCTCATTAGATGCGGATGAGGAGGAGTCCTTGCAACATGTACCTTCACTAGTGCATATAATATTGCTTGCTGCCAAACGAGGTATTTTACAAAATTGGTTAGAATCAAACTTAACATCTTTGGATCAATTAGTACAGCAGTTGAAGATTTGTATGTACTCAGATAAAGTTGATTGAGTAAAGCATAGGGAAAAAAAACAATGGTCTTTTTCAAAAGATGGAAACCATTTATTGTGCAATTATCTGATTCGAGTATTGGAGATGTGATGACGGGATTTCAATATACATCATGGTATCTCACTGAAGATCTTAAAGGGACTTTAGGTAAATTGAAAGTCGTACCACCGAGATGTTAGATAGCAATGTACGTCTGGAAGATGAGAAAATTGATATGACAAGATCTTTTGGTATAGAATAAGATGGTAACTATCAGCCACTGTTCATTTTCTAATGTAATGTGTTGTTGAATTATACTTACTTGTTAAAAATTTCAAATCATGCACTCTATATGCTTTTGTCAGTGCTCAGCGGAACAAATGTTTGTTTTCTATATCTGAATGTGCAATAAAAATTGTTTTTTTAAAAAAAAAAAAGGAATAAAAAGTTTATTTCTTAAAGGGGTTTTCCAGTCATAACAAATTGATGGCCTATCCTCAGTGATATAACTGATCAGTGGGGGTCTGACTACCGGCAACCCAACGATCAGCAGTTTTGAAGGGACCGTGGCATTCGTACGAGTGCAGCTTACCCTTCATTCCTGACTTGCTCGTACTGTGAATCACCAACACACTTGTTGCGGAGGTTCACAGTATTACAGCCTTCTCCCATTCACTTGAAAAATAAAACTTGCTTGTGTCTTACCTCCAGATTGGTGTTACTTGATCAAAAATATTATAAAATGTCATAATATACTACTACTACTACTACTACTACTACTGCTACTGCTACTGCTGCTGCTGCTGCTGCTGCTGCTGCTACTACTACTACTACTACTACTACTACTATTACTACTACTACTACTACTACTACTACTACTACTACTACTACTACTATTATTATTATTATTCATAATAATATTAGTAGTAATAAAATCACTTTGGCTGACATCAGGAACCATCATTAAATACAACAGGGCAACCATATCGAGTTTTTCCATGGTTGCGCTTAAAGCACTTCAATAAGTCCTAGACCTCCATTTATAACAGCCTTACATTTGAAAATGGCTCCAAAAAAACCCACTAAAATACTAATGTACTTCTTTCCAGAGTCCTTAAAACATTTCTCCTGCCCCACATGACTGGGTCATGTACAAATAGAGCGTCAGCCTTCAACAATGGAAAAAGTGCGAGATTCTATAGATGTTAACAGTAGAAGTGGCAGTAGCAGGATAAAGAGCACACCTGGGAGTCACTACATCCGTAGAACTATATGGGTCAGTACTAGCGTTGGTTTTACTACAACCTCAATACCTGTAATACTATCTGCATATCTATCGATACACTTAGTTTTGATTATGCTCAAGACAGGCTTAGTCGTAACACCCTATGCCTAGAGCTATATAGCATTGCAATAACAGGTGTGATTTTACGGAGACTTTCTCTGCTTACCACTGTGTTTATCTCTCACTACCTGCTATTAGATGTATCGTTCTTGGTGATATGTAGCAACACTGCGTATGTCTGTAGGTAACCTTCGTTCTTTTTGTATCAACTACACTGCAACTATCTAGAACGACTGATAGAAGTTGCTCTCTGTACTGTCATCTGTCCAACCACTGTGACCCGAGTTCCCCTCCTATATTTCTGGAGATATACAGTTTTCTTGATTTGTAGTCTAATTTTTAATCATGTTATTTGTATTGTCCAATAAAATTTGTATTTTCTATGCCTTTGGCAATTTATATTATTCAATAGTTTCTGACTCCTTCTTTCTCCTGTGCTCTATTTAACATTGATTGGAGTTTCTATTATTACTGGGGAGTTCAATAACCGCACTTGCTGGTGACTTAGCCCACATATTTTGTAGTCCCATGAGACATATGTTGACATAAATGTAAATATAAATATATATATATATATATATATATATATATATATATATAATATGTATATATATATATATATATATATATGTATATATATATGTATATATATATATATATACATATATATATATATACATATATATATATATATCATTTGTAAAATAAGATTTGTGACCATTAATTAACAAGTCAAATATATTTTACAAGTGGTATATATTATCTATCACTATCTCTCTGTACATGTTTGAGGACTACCACTGCTCTCTTGGGGCTGTATGGAAATTAGACATGTGACCCCAGAGTGCTGCATACAATCAAGTGTGCGAGCGATCTAAGCAAGTTGGAATGAGGCATGGCCATTGGTGCTAGACTAGCCGGAGCCAGTATTTCAAAAACTGCCAATCTTGTGGAGTTTTTTCATGCAACGGTGTCGAGACTACACAGAGAATGGTGTGATCAAGGAAAAACAACCAGCAGAGGGGATTCTGTGGACGTCAACAACTCGTCAATGAAAGGGGTCTGAGCAGGATGACAAAAATTATCTGACTAACAGACGGTGCACAGGCATGTGAATTGCATCAAAATAGGATGCTGGTGCTCCAACTAACATGCCCGATGCACAACTTGGCATTCTTTAACACGGGTGAGCTATGACAGCAGACGACCTTTTGAATACCATTGCTGTCTAAGGCAAACAGAAAGGCAAGACTTCAGTGGGCAAAAGAGGGTGAGAATTTGGGGCAAATAGAATGAATCAATGAACCCTTCCTGCCAGGTGTCAACAGTTTAGGCTGGTAGAGGTGGAGTAATGGTGTGAGGAATGTTTTCTTGGCCCACACTGGGTCCTGATACCTGTGGATGGACGTTTGAACAGTAGGGCTTAACTAAGCATTGTGGCCGACCAAGTTCATACCTTCATGGCAGCTGTTTTCCCTATGGCAGAAGGACACTAGCAGCAACTGCGAGAAGCTATCCTGTCCGCATAGGCCAATATTCGTGCAGAACAGTTTAAACACCTAGTGGAATCTACAGTATGCCCCAACGAATTGCTGTGGTACTGAAGGCCAAAGGAGGTCCATATCACTACTAGATGGGTATCTCTAATAAAGTGACCATTCAGTCTATGTCTGTTTATTTGATTTTGTCTTATTAAATCCTTGAATATATAGAAAAATAGTCTGTCTAAAGCAGTTGTCTACGGTTATAGTTATCCAGTTTTGCCCCTTAACCAAAAATGATAACTTCCTGTACAGATGTGTCCTCCGATAATTTACCTCTAATGCTCTATTCACATCTACCTTATAAGCTCCATTAGGAGCCTCTGTCGCAAATTAGGTCATATTTGCTGAGAAAATAGCGCAGTATTCAGCGCTATTTTGTCTAGCAGAATGACGGAAACCATAACGGAAACCCCAAGGAACCCAAATCAGTTGGTTTCCGTCATGCGGCGGATTCCATTTTTCTCCTTCTGTAACGGCACAGAAAAATAGAAAAGCAAACACAGATGTGAACAGAGCCCAAACCCGACATATCCAGAGATGTGTGGTGCGAGATATCCAACTAACATGTAAAAAGAAACTGATACTTCAAATGGATGCCTAAGACAGATGCTACTCGTCAGTAATCCGTCACTCAGACTCCCATGTTAAAAACCTCCTGCTAATCCGGTCTAAAACTAGAGATCAGATTTGGTTTTTATTAACCTGAATTCTAATTCTCTGGTGGAAGAAAGCCGATGAGATTATTTTTAATCCTTGGCAGTAAACACAAATGTTCTTGTTAGATCTGTCAAAGCTTTGATTGAACTCCAGAAGAAAAAAAAACTAGGCTTAAAGTGAACCAAATGTTTCCGAGACACAAACAAGATCACATAGTGCTTCTGACACTAAAGGTAACATTAGACATGTTAGCTGAACATTACTGAAGGTAAGCTTTACTTACTTTACTTACTTGGTAATTTTCTGGTCAATACAACATTTTGACCAATAAGTTAGTCCATGAATTTATATTAGACATCACAGCAATATTAAAAGAAGTTCTCCTCTGGACAATAAAGCAAGATGCTTGGAATAGTAGAAGTGGACGACCAACACTAAGATTCATGGATACTATCTCAGAAACTATGAGCACACCATTGAGGAGCCTTACGAACCTAAGATTGGACATTCTGGACGGACAACACTATCATATGTATGACAAGAATCAGATTCAACTTGACGCAACATAGTAAAAAATAAATTTCAATACCGACTACAGAAGTTGGAGCAGGTCACAGTAGACGAGCAGCTACTATCATTACAATGGTCTATCTTGTTACATACCTACTGTTACGATGCGGGGTGTGGACCCACTGGGCCGTACCGCGTAGCGTGATGGAAGCTGGCCAAACAGGTAAGTACAGAGTTCAATTAGTTCAGCGAGGGTACCTGAGGCAATCGTAGGCAGTAGCGAGGCAGGCACGTCCAGGACCAGGCGGCGGGAAGTCGTCAGGTGAAGTGTAGCAGATCAAGCGTAGACTGTAGCACAGCACGGCAATAGCACAGCACGGCAATAGCACTAGGTAGCACGGAAACAGGATACGGGATACAGGAGCAAGGTACACTGGGAAACTGGAAGACACTGGGAGACCATAAGCACGACAAACGAAGGGTAACAAACAACGCTCTGGCAAAGAGCAAGAGGACAGAGCCCTTTTTATAGCCCAGGGCATCCTGGGCTAGATTGCAGATTTCCTGCAAAAATGCGCGCACTGGCCCTTTAAGGCCGCTGGAGACACTCGAGGTCCGGAAGTGAGTGCCGGCGCCTCACAGGAGGACAACGCTGCAGCGAGGTAAGATGTCCATGGCCACGGCCCTCGACGACCGAACGACGGACAGTGGCCATAGACGTTACAGTATCCCCCCTCTTACGCCCCCTCTTCTTGGGACCAGAGCGGGAGAGAAACTTCCTCACTAGGACAGGAGCATCGATGTTCTCCTCTGGCTCCCAAGACCTCTCCCCTGGGCTGAAGCCCCTCCAATCCACTAAATAAAATGTCCTTCCTCCCACCTTCTTGGTAGCCAGAATCTCCTTTACTTCGAAAGTCCCCAATGAGCCGCCAGGGGCCACTGTGGAGCTAGGAGTCCTGGAGTAGCGGTTCAGGACCACGAGTTTCAGCAAAGAGACGTGAAAGGAGTTAGGAATCCTGAGGGTAGGGGGGAGCCACTTCTTGTAGGATACCGGGTTGATCTATCTGTAGCAGGATTTCGAAGAGTCCGAGGAACCTAGGAGCAAATTTGCACCACGGCACCTTCAGCCGGATATTCCTAGAAGACAACCAGACTTTAGACCCTGGAAGGAACTGCGGAGGCACCCGTCTTCTTGTATCTGCCTTTCTCTTCATTCGGTCCGCCGCCAACAGGATAGAAGATCGGGTCTGTTGCCATATTTGTAGAAAGTACCTGAAGGTAGAATCGGCTGCAGGCACCTGGGACATAGTAGAAACAGGAAGAGGTATGCGAGGATGTTGGCCGCAGACGATGAAGAATGGACTGTCACTGCGCTATCACTGCAGGCCACAGTGTGGGAACACACACTTCTATTCTAATGGGTAAGCCTACCATATAAACCAGTTATATTTCTAGTAGACCCCTTGTGGACCTACTTGTATTCTCAACTTCTACTCAATTTCTTTCCCTCTGGCTGGTTGTATCTGTTTATGACGGTCTCTTTTACACTCATTTCCATCTGGGGAATACAGGGTTTATAACCCTATGACCCCGGGCACCTCTCTTATACCTAATGAATGATGTACCAAATGTGACTGTATTCAATTACATTCAGTGTAATTTCGATTGACTGTTTTATATATGCTCTTTACATCACTGAGATCCTTTTGACATAACTACGATCATTTGTCATGTACAACCATGCTATGGTAAACTATCATCTTAGGACACCCTAAATTCACTGGTGTCATATCCCACACTGTTCCTTTTAGATCTCCTTATATTTTAGTATTCGCAATCTTTGTGTTGTATGTCCTAATAAACTATTTGTATTTTTTCATTACTCTTGTGGCTTTTTGGTTCTAATAAGTTTGCTCAGTATATGTGAAGCTTGCCTGCCATATATAGTGGAGGTGCATAAAATACCTTATAGTGGCACCTAACCCGTTACTTAACCGGTTGAGTCTTTGTATTTAAAAACTGTTGCCATATTTGTAGAAAGTACCTGAAGGTAGAATCGGCTGCAGGCACCTGGGACATAGTAGAAACAGGAAGAGGTATCCGAGGATGTTGGCCGCAGACGATGAAGAATGGACTGGAAGTGGTCGACTCACTGGTGTGGTTGTTATAAGAGAACTCTGCCCACGGGAGCAACTGCACCCAATCATCATGGCGCCTGGAAACAAAGTGACGTAGATACTTCTCCATAATCTGGTTAACTCTCTCGACTTGCCCAATGAACTGGGGATGATAGGCCAAAGAGAAGTCCAATTTTACACCGAGGAGGCCGCAGAGTGCTCTCCAAAACTTTGAGGTGAACTGGACCCCTCTGTCCGAGACAACATGCAGGGGCAACCCGTGCAGACGGAAGATGTGCTGTATAAAGAGGTCAGCCAATCACGTAGCAAATGGCAGGGCGATCAAGGGAATGAAGTGAGCCATTTTGGAAAATCGAACCACCACCACTCAGATCACACTGCAACTCGCGACATGTTGCCACGGGGCAATGGGCACAGGCAGTGGTTGGAGCAGGCCAGCAGGTCTGGAGTGAGCAACCTTATTTGCTGCGCACACCGTGCATGAGGAGACAAAGTCCATAACATCTTTGGGCAGCGTGGGCCACCAGAACTGACGGGTGATTAGATCTTGGGTCTTACGAGCATCCGCGTGACCTGCCAGCTTAGAACTGTGACCCCAGCGAAGAATTCTTCCTCGGTCAGCCAGACGTACAAAAGTCCTACCCGGAGGAATGTCTCTAACTTGCAGGGGATTCACAGAGAAGATGCAGGATGGGTCAATAATATTCTGTGGAGATTCCATGGCGTCTTCGGTTTCAAAAGATCTAGACAAGGCATCGGCCCTCACATTCTTGTCAGCGGGTCGGTAGTGGAGTTCGAACCGGAACCGAGCAAAGAACAACGACCACCTGGCTTGGCGAGGATTCAACCGCTGGGCCGTCTGTAGGTAGGTCAAATTCTTGTGATCCGTGAATATCAGGATAGGATGAACCGTGCCCTCCAGTAGATGTCTCCACTCCAGCAGAGCCAGCTTGATGGCCAGTAACTCCCAGTCCCCAATCAAGTAGTTGCGCTCTGCGGAAGAAAACAGCTTGGAATAGTAGCCACATACCACAGCCTTGCCTTTCGATCTTTTCTGGAACAACAGTGCACCAGCACCAACCGAAGAAGCGTCCACCTCTAACGAAAACTGTAGGGATACATCAGGATGGTGCAGAATGGAGGCAGACGTGAAGGCTTTCTTTAAGGATTCAACTGCGGCTTCAGCCTCCGAAGTCCACATACTGGCATTCATACCCTTCTTAGTGAGGGTAGAGATAGGAGCAGTCAACGATGAGAAGTTGGGGATGAACAGTCGGTAGAAGTTGGCGAATCCTAGGAAGCGTTGTATGGCCCTTAAGCCTTGGGGGCGTGGCTACTCCAGGACAGTCTTTACTTTCTGGGGGTCCATCTTGAGGCCCTGATCGGAGATAATATAGCCCAGGAAGGATAGAGACTTCTTCTCAAAACCACACTTCTCCAACTTGGCATAAAGGCGATTCTCTCTTAGTCAGAGACATGACTTTGATGAGTTACTGGATTTGAGGAAAAAATCAAAATGTCATCGAGATACACCACAACACAAACATAAAGGAGATCACGAAAAATGTCATTGACAAATTTTTGAAATACTGCGGGGGCGTTACACAGGCCGAAGGGCATAACTAAGTATTCGTAGTGCCCATCACAAGTATTAAAGGCAGTCTTCCATTCGTCACCTCGACTAATCCGAATCAGATTGTAGGCCCCCCGCAGGTCTAGTTTAGAAAAAAATGTTGCCCCCCGTATGCGATCAAACAGTTCAGAAATCAAAGGCAGGGGGTACCTGTTCTTCACCGTGATCTGGTTTAGGCCTTGGTAGTCAATGCAAGGACGTAACGATCCATATTTCTTTTTAACAAAGAAGAACCCCGGTCCGGCCGGGGATGAGGATTTACGAATGAAACCCCTCTCCAGGTTCTCCTTAAGGCCGACATGGACTGGGTCTCTGGCAGGGAGAGAGGGTACACTCTACCACGAGGAGGAGATGATTCTGGAACCAGGTTGATCGGACAGTCATATGCCCTATGTGGCGGCGAGGTCTCAGCCTCCTTTTTATTAAAGACATTGCAGAACATGGAGAAACAAGAAGGTAACCCTGTCAAAGACTGAAGAGGAGCAGGCTGTGGCGACTGGATATGGCCCAGACAGCGATCAAGATACTTCGTACCCCACTGGAGGACCTCTCCAGAGTTCCAATCCAGGACGGGGGCGTGCAGACGAAGCCAAGGTAAACCCAGCAGCATGGGTTTGACGGCCTTGGACAGGACAAACAGGGAGATGAGTTCAGCATGATGGGCTCCCACTTGGAGTCTCAATGGCTTAGTTACGGACACAACTGGGTCCGGCAATGGCAGTCCATCCACTGAGGCAACGATCAGCAGCATTTCAAGCGGGATAGAAGTTGGCTGCAGAGCCGGAGACCAGATATGCGGAGACCTGATGGGACCTCTCGCCAACAATGATGGTTACGGGAATGAATAGTTTGGATGTAAAGGATCTGCCAGGCACAGCTTCGGGGTTAACGCCCATAGATAATCAGTCTGCACCTGCTTCTATGTCTGTGAGACTGACTCCATCTTCCACCACTCAGGGTGGCAGGCTTAGGAGTGGGAGAACCTATCACAGCCTGGCCAGACGGAGCTAGCTCCCGCCCTCTGTCTATTTATACCTGCCTTTCCTGTTCCTCCTTTGCTTGTGATTCTTCTCGTTTGGTTTCCTGGCCCTGCTGCAGCTTCTTGTACCATTGTTCTTGCTTCATATTGACCCCGGCTTGCTGACTACTCTCCTGCTCTGCGTTTGGTACCTCGTATACCCCTGGTTTGACTCTGCTTGTTTACTACTCTTCTGCTCTGCGTTTGGCACCTCGTACTCTCCTGGTTTGACTCGGCTTGTTCACTTCTCTTGTTGCTCACGGTTTTGCCGTGGGCAACTGCCCCTTTCTCCCCCTAGCTCTGTGTACCCTTGTCTATTTGTCTGTCGTGCACTTATTGAGCGTAGGGACCGTCGCCCAGTTGTACCCCGTCGCCTAGGGCGGGTCGTTGCAAGTAGGCAGGGACTGTGGAATTTGCTATGTCTCTAGCGATGCCTTTGATTGATTTGCCTAAACCTGTCCCGGTAGTGGGTATTGACTCCACTCCTCTTGCTAATGGTTATTTTACACAGCATACCCCTGTTTTTGAACTCATTGTTGGCTCCATGCATTTGGAGCAGTGCTCTGTACTGTTAATGCAGGGATTATCGTCCGATTTGGTTTTAGGCCTTCCCTGGTTGCAGTTGCATAATCCCACGTTTGACTGGAATTCTGGGGACCTTACCAAGTGGGGTAATGAATGCTTGACGTCATGTTTTTCTGTTAATTCTATTTCTCTCCCTGAAGTGGTGAACACGCTACCTGAGTTTGTTCAGGACTTCGCTGATGTTTTCTCTAAAGAGGCCTCCGAAGTGTTACCACCTCATAGAGAATATGATTGCGCAATTGATTTGGTACCAGGAGCTAAGCTCCCTAAGGGTAGGATATTTAATCTCTCTTGTCCCGAACGTGAAGCCATGAGAGAGTATATCCAGGAACGCCTGGCCAAGGGTTACATTCGCCCCTCTACTTCTCCGGTAGGTGCTGGCTTGTTCTTCGTAGGGAAGAAGGATGGTGGTCTTAGGCCATGCATTGACTACCGAAGCTTGAATAAGTTCACTGTAAGGAACCAGTATCCCCTTCCTCTGATTCCTGATCTCTTTAATCAGGTTCAGGGGGCCCAATGGTTCTCTAAGTTTTATCTACGGGGGGCGTATAACCTTATCCGTATCAAAGAGGGGGATGAGTGGAAGACTGCGTTTAACACGCCCGAAGGTCATTTCGAATACCTCGTCATGCCCTTTGGGTTGTGTAATGCTCCCGCGGTCTTCCAGAATTTCATAAATGAGATTTTAAGAGACTACCTGGGGTTATTTCTTGTAGTGTACCTTGATGACATACTTGTGTTTTCCAAGGACTGGTCCTCCCACATTGAGCATGTCAGGAAGGTGCTCCAGGTCCTTCGAGAAAACAAACTGTTTGCTAAGACCGAAAAATGTGTGTTTGGGGTGCAGGAGATACCATTTTTGGGCCAAATCCTCACTCCTCATGAATTCCGCATGGACCCCGCCAAGGTCCAGGCTGTGGCGGAATGGGTCCAACCTGCCTCCCTGAAGGCATTACAGTGCTTCCTGGGGTTCGCTAATTATTACAGGAGGTTTATTGCTAACTTCTCGGTCATCGCTAAGCCTCTTACGGGTCTCACTCGCAAAGGTGCTGATCTCCTCCACTGGCCTCCTGAGGCTGTCCAGGCTTTTGAGGTCCTTAAGAAGTGCTTTATCTCGGCCCCGGTGCTGGTTCAGCCCAACTAAATGGAGCCATTTATCGTGGAGGTTGACGCGTCTGAGGTGGGAGTGGGGGCTGTCTTGTCCCAGGGTACCAGGTCCCTCACCCATCTCCGTCCCTGTGCCTACTTCTCCAGGAAGTTTTAACCCACTGTGAGTAACTATGATATTGGCAACCGCGAACTCTTAGCCATTAAATGGGCATTTGAAGAGTGGCACCACTTCCTGGAGGGGGCTAGGCACCAGGTAATGGTCCTTACCGACCACAAGAATCTGGTTTTCCTAGAATCTGCCCGGAGGCTAAACCCAAGACAAGCTCGTTGGGCGTTATTTTTTACCAGATTCAACTTTGTGGTTACCTATAGGGCTGGGTCTAAAAATGTTAAGGCTGATGCACTGTCACGTAGCTTCATGGCCAGCCCTCCTTCGGAGGAAGATCCTGCTTGTATTTTGCCTCCAGGTATAATCATTTCCGCTATTGATTCTGATTTAGTCTCTGAAATTGCGGCTGATCAAGGTTCAGCTCCCGGGAGCCTTCCTTAGAACAAGCTGTTTGTTCCCCTGCAATTCCGGCTAAGGGTACTTAGGGAAAATCATGACTCTGCACTATCTGGCCATCCAGGCATCCTGGGTACCAAGCACCTCATTGCCAGAAACTATTGGTGGCCTGGGTTGCCTAAAGACGTTAAGGCCTACGTCGCCGCTTGTGAAGTTTGTGCTAGGTCCAAGACTCCCAGGTCCCGACCAGCGGGCTTACTATGTTCTTTGCCCATTCCCCAGAGACCTTGGACCCATATCTCCATGGATTTTATCACCGATTTGCCTCCATCTCAAGGCAAGTCGGTGGTGTGGGTTGTAGTAGACCGCTTCAGTAAGATGTGCCACTTTGTGCCCCTCAAAAAACTACCCAATGCTAAGACGTTAGCTACCTTGTTTGTCAAACACATCCTGCGTCTCCATGGGGTCCCTGTCAATATTGTTTCTGATAGAGGGGTACAATTTGTTTCATTGTTTTGGAGAGGCTTCTGTAAAAAGTTGGAGATTCATCTGTCCTTCTCCTCTGCCTTCCATCCTGAAACTAATGGCCAAACTGAGAGGACTAATCAGTCTCTAGAACAATATTTAAGGTGTTTTATCTCTGACTATCAATATGATTGGGTCTCATTCATTCCCCTCGCCGAATTTTCCCTTAATAACTGGGTCAGTAACTCGTCAGGGGTCTCCCCCTTTTTCTGTAATTTTGGGTTTAATCCACGGTTCTTTTCCGTTTCACCTGGTAGTTCCAACAATCCCGAGGTAGATGTCGTTCATCGAGAACTGTGCACAGTCTGGGCTCAGGTTCAGAAGAACCTAGAGGCGTCCCAGAGCATACAAAAAACTCAGGCAGATAGAAAACGTTCTGCTAACCCCTTGTTTATGGTCGGGGATCTGGTGTGGCTATCGTCTAAAAATTTGCGCCTTAAGGTCCCGTCCAAGAAGTTTGCTCCCCGGTTTATAGGGCCGTACAAGGTCATTGAAGTCCTCAATCCTGTCTCCTTCCGACTGGAGTTGCCCCAATCTTTTCGAGTACACGACGTGTTCCATGCCTCCCTCCTTAAACGCTGCTCCCCGTCCTTGGCTCCCTCGAGGAAACCTCCGGTCCCTGTTCTCACCCCTGAGGGGGCAGAATTCGAGGTGGCCAAGATTGTGGACAGCAGGATGGTCCAAGGCTCCCTCCAGTACCTGGTCCATTAGAGAGGATATGGGCCTGAGAGGACTTGGGTACCCGCTCGGGATGTTCACGCTGGGATATTGGTCAGGAGGTTTCACCTTTGTTTCCCCAGTAAGCCAGGTCCACTTAGAAAGGGTCCGGTGGCCCCTCATAAAAGGGGGGGTACTGTAAAGGATCTGCCAGGCACAGCTTCGGGGTTAACACCAATAGATAATCAGTCTGCACCTGCTTCTATGTCTGTGAGACTGACTCCATCTTCTACCACTCAGGGTGGCAGGCTTAGGAGTGGGAGAACCTATCACAGCCTGGCCAGACGGAGCTAGCTCCCGCCCTCTGTCTATTTATACCTGCCTTTCCTGTTCCTCCTTTGCTTGTGATTCTTCTCGTTTGGTTTCCTGGCCCTGCTGCAGCTTCTTGTACCATTGTCCTTGCTTCATATTGACCCCGGTTTGCTGACTACTCTCCTGCTCTGCGTTTGGTACCTCGTACACTCCTGGTTTGACTCGGCTTGTTTACTACTCTTCTGCTCTGCGTTTGGCACCTCGTACTCTCCTGGTTTGACTCGGCTTGTTCACTTCTCTTGTTGCTCACGGTTTTGCCGTGGGCAACTGCCCCTTTCTCCCCCTAGCTCTGTGTACCCTTGTCTGTTTGTCTGTCGTGCACTTATTGAGCGTAGGGACCGTCGCCCAGTTGTACCCCGTCGCCTAGGGCAGGTCGTTGCAAGTAGGCAGGGACTGAGTGGTGGGTAGATTAGGGCTCACTTGTCTGTCTCCCCACCCCCATCATTACATTGGAAGAGAGTTCTTGATTCAATGTGTTGACGCCCAGGGTTGTGTTTCCAACCAAACCTAGGCGCTGGGGTTTTTTGGCTTGTGAGGACACAGACGCACAACATGGCCAGTGAGGCCGCAATATAAGCAAAGTCCAGAGGTGTGCCTGCGCTGTTTCTCCTGGACCGATAATTTTAGCCGGTCTACTTGCATCGGGACCTCCGGCAAAGCAATAGAAGCAGGCAAGAGGGGTTGCTGAAAGTTGGGCGCCAGTCCAGGACGCCGATGCTCCTGACAAACCTCGTGAGATCTCTCCCTCAGCCTTATGTCTACCCGAGTGGCAAGCAGAATCAAGTCGTCCAAGGCAGAAGGCAGGTCTCGAGCAGCCAGTTCATCCTTGATCTCGGACGACAGGCCATGCCAATAGGATGCCACGAAGGCCTCATTGTTCCAGGATAGCTCTCCTGCCAGAGTCCGGAACTGGATCGTATATTCGCCCACGGAGGTGTCCTCTTGGCGAAGGTTGAAGATGGCAGTGGCTGCTGATGAGACTCCTCAAAAACAGTTCGGAATATTCGCACGAACTCCTGGAAATCTCGGGTCCCGGGTCCCTGACGTTCCCAGATGGTATTAGCCCATGCCAGGGCCTTACCAGTCAGGCGGGATATGATGAATGCGATCTTGGCTCCATCTGACGGAAATGCGAGAGAGTGCAGGTTAAAATAAATGTGGCATTGGTTCAGAAACCCCCGACAAGCACTGGCGTCTCCATCGAACCGAGAGGGCAATGGCAGCGAGAACCGAGGATCCGGACAGGAACTGCCAGGAGGAGTAACAGGAGGATCGGCTTGAAGGACTTCCATAGAGGCAGGAAGAGAAGCAACTAGCGTCCCTAGCTGCTGCGCCATAGAGTCCACTGCCACGAGGAGCTGATCCTGCCTAGCTCGGAGATCCAGAAGATCTGCCTGCATAGCTTAAGAGGGTGCCAAGCCCTTGAATTGACCAGCGGAGTCCATGGCCAGAGCGTACTGTCACGATGCGGGGTGTGGACACACTGGGCCGTACCGCGTAGCGGGATGGCAGCTGGCCAAACAGGTAAGTACAGAGTTCAATTAGTTCAGCGAGGGAACCTGAGGCAATCGTAAGCAGTAGCGAGGCAGGCATGTCCAGGACCAGGCGGCGGGAAGTCGTCAGTTGAGGCATAGCAGATCAAGCGTAGACTGTAGCACAGCACGGCAATAGCACAGCACGGCAATAGCACTAAGTAGCACCTAAACAGGATACGGGATACAGGAGCAAGGTACACTGGGAAACTGGAAGACACTGGGAGACCATAAGCACGATAAACGAAGGGTAACAAACAATGCTCTGGCAAAGAGCAAGAGGACAGAGCCCTTTTTATAGCCCAGGGCATCCTGGGCTAGATTGCAGACTTCCTGCAAAAATGTGCGCACTGGCCGCCATGCACGGGCGGGCGCGCGCGCCGGAGACACTCGAGGTCTGGAAGTGAGTGCCGGCGCCTCACAGGAGGACGACGCTGCAGCGAGGTAAGATGTCCATGGCCACGGCCGTCGAGGTTAACGACCGAACGACGGACCGTGGCCATGGACGTTACACCTACCCGCCTAACTTCTCTCTACAATAATATAATCAAAATTGAGATATCTTTCTGGTGGTAAATATTCTTTAAGTAAAATATGGAAAAGAACCATTTGCCTTAATGCCATTATCAAACCCATTGCCCATCTTGTCATACATGAGATGGCACCTACAGCATATTATATATAGCTATATGGAATAATAATCCCAGGAGATTCCAGTATGACCATGCAATTCTTTTTGTGATTGATCAAAGTGTTCGCAAAGGTAAAGTTATTTCCATGGGCATCAAATTTGATTTGTGAGCTCTGATATCGCTATTAAAAATAAAGAATGCCAATGGTTTCAGCATCTATGTTCATGCAGCTGGAATTCTTCAAAGTGTACCTCCAACTATAAAACAACTTTCCATGAATGAATAGAACAAGTAGTGATAAGAAACTTTGTCATATATCTTATTACAGAAAAATGCCTCTTTCCATACTTTTAAAACTCCTTCCCTCCTCTCCTGCCTCCTTAAATGTACTCTCCCCGCCTTCTTAAATGTTTACTCAGAAGGATTCCCTGCTTCACTTAAAGATCAAGTTACAGCTGCTCCCTAAAGAAGTCTATGGAGAGGGGGAGGAGAAGGAGGAGAGAGCAGCTGCAGAGTTGGAGAGACACACACAAAGTTGCTACTGCAGATTCTACTCAGTGTCTTACTGTTTAACCCCAGTGCTGGATTCACAGCTACAAAGTTCCTTACTGCTGTATAATGTCCTTCATGCTGCTGCTTCTTCTGAGTATGTCTAAGAGAGCTAGGGAAGCAGGATCTTCTCTGGATACTGTGTATAGGGGACTATCAGCAGCTAGTCTCTTGCTTCTCCCCCCCACCACCACTCTTTATAGACTTCTATGGGCAGCTGTTATGGATTCTATGAGTGCATTCTGAGTAAGTAATCATTTAAGTAGGCAGTCCATAAATCTCTTGTACTATTGATTTAAGGAAAGTTGTTTTATAATCAGAGGTGCACTTTAAAAATCTAAAAATCTTTAACCCTTAATCATTTACTAAAAAAAACAATGCATATGTTTTTATAAGATTATTCATTATTCAGATGCCCGTGATCATTGTTCCCAATGTTCTCTGGTCTCAGAACAGTTGGCTGGTTGAAAAAAAACATTAGCTTAAACTATGTTATTTCTTATTTATCAAGCATCATGCCTTATCGAACCCTGGCTCCTACGGCATTATCAACCTTTTAGACATAGCATTTGATTGGCTGTACAAATAAATTTAAAAGATGGGCGTTATTTTTTTTCTAAAACCCATACATTTTGCCTCCGCAATGGCACCCTAGATGGCCACTTACTTTACCTACTCTCTTCCTGACTTGAGTACCATATTTATGACATCAATTTTGAGTAAGTGTTGGTGCAAAGTTTATGGCCTGTATGTCGCTCTGTGTGACTTATTTTCTAAAGAATTCCACCACTTTCTTTCAAACACTATGCTAAAATTCTATACTCAATGCTATAGCAGTATTAGTACACATGCCCCATTGTATATGTAACCTCAATTCCATACATAATTCAATTGTTAAAGATCTAGAAATAAGGTACCTTTTCTTTCAAAGTTTATGGACAAACTTGACTGGATGGTAATGTTAGTACAATTATTACAATTATTAAACCAAAAGGACACAGAAAAAATATTGTATCCATCCAACTGGAAAAATAATATAAACACAGAATAAAAATATAAAGTGTTGTTGAGTATTTGGAAGTCTGGGGGAGTTCACAGAGTTGTTTTACTAGATTTTTGACGCGGAAACCACGTCGAAAAATGCGCCAAAAAAACGGACGAAATTGCCTCCCATTGATTTCAATGCGGAGGCTTTTTTTTTCCGCGAGCGGAAAAACCGTCTCGTGGGAAAAAGGGACATGCCCCATCCTCGGGCGTTTATGCCTCTGACCACCCATTGACATCAATGGGAGGTAGAGAAAGCGCACTTCGCAGCTTTTTTTGCCCGCGGCACTCAATGGCCACGGGCGAGAAACACAGTGAGAAATGCCACGAAAATCTGCGTGCAGGTAGAGCAAAATCTGCCTCAAAATTCCAAACGGAATTTTGAGCCAGATTTTCCGCCTGCAAAAAAACTCTGTGTGAACCCAGCCTATCACGGTTGTTCCTCAGAATAATTGTAAAGTTCTAAAGCATAAAAAAAAATATGTACATAACATAACAGAATATCATCAAGAGAGCACAAGGTCTAAATGCAGTTTGGATGGCATGTGGTGCAGATGAGGTATTCTATAGTGTTAATTGAATAAAAAATTAAGAAGCTGGAGAAATGTGTTATCTGAATACACAGCTACTCGGCAAGGAACCTGCAGGGTCAAATGAAAACCGCTCCTTGACTAATACAATGGAATAATGAAGTAATTACATTTTAAATTAACATATAGCCACATTATCACCAGGCATGCCAATAATTCTCAAAGTGAGCACAAAACAAGTCATCATAATTGGGTGTAAACAGAGCGATACTGCAGTCGCCATACACTAAAAACAATTTGCACATTGCTAATACTGAAATTAATAAACCACAAACGAAATACTGGAGAAGCGAGGAATGGAAATACATGTTACCACTGGCTCCAAAACAATCGACTAGTAATAAACAGAACAAAATATGTATATTTTAGAATTGATAGTAAATTCCGAAGTGCCACGGCACTTGGTTGTCAGACGGGAATCAAGGCTAAAGCTAAGTTAATAAGGATAAACTACTGAGATACAATTATAATTAGTCAGGTATACTATGTTTTAGTTACGCTACATTTTTCCCGTATATGCCAGAAAAAGCTCCTGACGTACACAACAAAGCTGTGGTCTCAGTTGCTGCAACTGTATGCCAAACAGTGGTATACATTGACTATTGAGTCCCATTGGAAAATAATGTATACTGTCAGGATCTGTGGGTATGTGGACCCACTGGGCCGTACCGTCGTAGTGGGATAGCAGCTGGCCTAACAGTGTACCAAGTAAAGTCTATAGTCCGAGCAAGGGTACCTGTGGCTCAGATGGAACCTTGGCTCCAGACACCAGGTGTGGTGTAACACAACACGACTCCAACTCTTTTAAGGCACAGGAACAAGGTAGCACAGGATAAATGATACAGGTAGCAGGAACGGGAATACTGGGAACAGGAAAACACTAAGGAACCATTTGTAAACTTACACGGGAAAACACAAAAACGCTCAGGCAATGAGTGAAGGGGCAGGGCCCTTCTTATAGAAGCAAGAAAACGAAAAAATTATCCAGCGCTTGTTGAGGATTATAAAAAGGAACCTCGGTTCCAAGTTTAATTCAATGATTAAAAGCTCAAGTGCAGAGGGAGTGGTAGCAGTAGCTGGATCATTTTTTTGTTTTCTTGCCACTTTACCGGGTGCCCTCACGCAGGATCCGAGCGCTGTCTGGACTAAGACAATCAGAGAATCAGTGTGTAAACTGTAGGATTCCTCCCTATTTTTCCCTTCTTATAGTCCAGGGTGATTAGACAATTCTAAACATGTGTGCGCGCTGGCCCTTTAAGACCGGGACGACTAAGCTCTCGCGTGCACCCTAGTGGTCACTGCAGGCTAGGACGTCTGCATGTGCTGGCATCTCCGGGAAGGAAGGCGTCGGCAGGATGGTAGGAATCTGCGGTCTGCGGCCACAGAGGTTGCAGTATCCCCCCTCTTACGCCCCCTCTTCTTGGGACCAGAGCGAGAGAGGAACTTCTTAATGAGGCTAGGAGCATTGCAGTTCTCCTCTGGCTCCCAGGACCTCTCCTCTGGACCAAATCCCTTCCAGTCCACTAGATGGAAGATTCCTCCTCCTACTTTTTTGGTGTCCAGGATCTCCTTAACTTCAAATGTATCAGATGAACCGCTGGAGGTAACTGCCAGACCAGGAGTGTTGGAGTAGTGGTTCAGGACCACAGGCTTCAGGAGGGAAACATGAAAGGAGTTGGGGATCTTGAGAGTAGGAGTAGGGTTGATCTGTTGCAGGATCTCGAAGGGTCCGAGGAACCTGGGAGCAAACTTGGGTGATGGCACCTTCAGCCGGATATTCCTAGAGGACAGCCAGACCTTGATACCTGCAAGGAACTAAGGCAGCTATGTTCTCCTTGTGTCTGCCTTACGCTTCATGCGGTCAAATAGTTAGGAGATTGGGGGTAACGGATATTTGTTTTTGACCGTGACTTGATTGAGACCACGGTAGTCAATGCAAGGCAGAAGAGATCCGTCTTTTTTCTTGACAAAGAGGAACCCGGCCCTGGCATGAAACCCCTCTCCAGATTCTCCTTGATGTAGATCGACATGGATTGAGTCTCTGGCAAGGAGAGATGGTATACCCAGCCACGGGGAGGGGACGCATCTGGAACCAGTTCAATGGGACAGTCATAAGCCCGGTATGGAGGGAGCGTCTTAGCCTCCTTCTTGCTGAAGACATCCACAAATTGAGAGTAATGAGGAGGCAATCCTGCCAATGACTGAGGCAACGGAGACTGGACCGGATGCATCTGCGACAGACAGCGATTGCGACACTTGAGACCCCATTGGAGAACCTCTCGGGAATTCCAGTCCAGAACTGGGGCATGTAGCCAAGGCAGACCCAGCAGCACAGGGTTGACGGCTTTGGGCAGAACGAGAAATGAGATTAGCTCCGAATGAAGGGCTCCAACTTGGAGTTTCAGCGGTTTGGTCTTAGCTACGTTTGGGTCGGGCAGATGCAGTCCATTCACCGAGGCAACAGCCAAGATGTACCGAGGGGGACTGTGGGCAACTGAAGAAGATCCACTAGGTCTTTCCGGATGAAGTTTGCTGCGGACCCTGAGTCCAGATATGCAGAGACCCGGTGCGTCTTTTCACCAGACACTATTGTCACGGGAATGTACAGTTTTGGGGAGAACTTTCTCCCTAGCGCCGTTCCACCTAGGGTTGTCTCTCCAACCAATCCTAGGCACGGGAGTTTCACTTTCCGCTGCGGACACAAACGCACAACATGGCCTCCGAGGCCGCAATACAGGCAAAGTCCTGAAGTGCGTCTGCGGTGTCTCTCCTGGACAGACAGTTTAAACACGTCCACCTGCATAGACTCCTCATGTGGGAATCTTGCCTCCCGGCGAGCCTCTTGGGATCGCTTCCGGATCCTCATGTCAATCCGGGTGGCTAAAAGTATGAGGTCATCCAGGGTAGGTGGAAGATCACGAGTGGCGAGCTCGTCTTTAATCTTAGGAGACAGTCCCTGCCACAATGTAGCCCCCAAGGCCTCGTTGTTCCAGGACAGCTCTGCCGCCAGGGTGTGGAACTGAATGGCGTACTCAGAGGTGTTCCCCTGGCGAAGAGTCAGCAGAGATGCAGCTGCTGAGGAGACTCGTCCAGGTTCCTCAAACACCATGCGAAAAATCTGTAGGAAACACTGGAAGTCCCAAATCACTGACGTTCCCAGATGGGATTCGCCCATGCTAGGCCCTTTCCAGTAAGGAAAGAGACGATAAAAGCAATCCTTGCGCCGTCAGTAGAAAATGCTCCGGCATGTAGGCTGAAGTGGATCCAGCACTGGTTCAGAAATCCCGTTCAGGTCCTCGCATCTCCATCATAGCGATGAGGTAGTGGCAGAGAAAATTGGGGGTCAGCACTGTAAGGAGGAGTAGTCGGGGTGGCAGTACTGCTAGGAGGTGTGGCAGGAGGAAAAGCAATAGGAGCAGTCGTCGGAGGGACTGCAGCTTACGTATCCAGCCGATGTGCAATAATGTTCACCGCCTGGAGGAGTTGGTCCTGTCGTAATTGGAAGACTAGTATATCCACCTACATGGCTTGTGATGTCGTCACGGTCTTCGGATCACCAGCGGGGTCCATGGCCTGAGTGTACTGTCACGAGCTGTGGGTATGTGGACACTCTGGGCCCTACCGCCGTAGCCACATAGCAGCTGGCCAAACAGTGTACCAAGTAAAGTCTATAGTCCGAGCAAGGGTACCTGTGGTAGTACAGACAGTAGCGGTGGCTAGGCTCAGATGGGACCTTGGCAGCAGCCACCAGGCGTGGTGTAACACAACACGACTGCAACTCTTTTAAGGCACAGGAAGAAGTTAGCACGGGATACAGGATACAGATAGCAGGAACGGGAACACTGGGAACAGGAAAACACTAAGGAACCTTTTGCTAGACTGACACGGAAAAACACAACAACGCTCAGGCAATGAGTGAAGGGGCAGGGCCCTTCTTATAGTCCAGGGTGATTAGACAATTCTAAACATGTGTGCGCGCTGGCCCTTTAAGACCGGGACTAAGCTCTCGCGTGCACCCTAGTGGTCACTGCAGGCTAGGACGTCTGCATGTGCTGGCATCTCCGGGAAGGAAGGCGTCGGCAGGATGGTAGGAATCTGCGGTCTGCGGCCACAGAGGTTGCAGTATCCCCCCTCTTACGCCCCCTCTTCTTGGGACCAGAGCGAGAGAGGAACTTCTTAATGAGGCTAGGAGCATTGCAGTTCTCCTCTGGCTCCCAGGACCTCTCCTCTAGACCAAATCCCTTCCAGTCCACTAGATGGAAGATTCCTCCTCCTACTTTTTTGGTGTCCAGGATCTCCTTAACTTCAAATGTATCAGATGAACCGCTGGAGGTAACTGCCAGACCAGGAGTGTTGGAGTAGTGGTTCAGGACCACAGGCTTCAGGAGGGAAACATGAAAGGAGTTGGGGATCTTGAGAGTAGGAGTAGGGTTGATCTGTTGCAGGATCTCGAAGGGTCCGAGGAACCTGGGAGCAAACTTGGGTAATGGCACCTTCAGCCGGATATTCCTAGAGGACAGCCAGACCTTGATACCTGCAAGGAACTAAGGCAGCTATCTTCTCCTTGTGTCTGCCTTACGCTTCATGCGGTCAAATAGTTAGGAGATTGGGGGTAACGGATATTTGTTTTTGACCGTGACTTGATTGAGACCACGGTAGTCAATGCAAGGCAGAAGAGATCCGTCTTTTTTCTTGACAAAGAGGAACCCGGCCCTGGCATGAAACCCCTCTCCAGATTCTCCTTGATGTAGATCGACATGGATTGAGTCTCTGGCAAGGAGAGATGGTATACCCAGCCACGGGGAGGGGACGCATCTGGAACCAGTTCAATGGGACAGTCATAAGCCCGGTATGGAGGGAGCATCTTAGCCTCCTTCTTGCTGAAGACATCCACAAATTGAGAGTAATGAGGAGGCAATCCTGCCAATGACTGAGGCAACGGAGACTGGACCGGATGGATCTGCGACAGACAGCGATTGCGACACTTGAGACCCCATTGGAGAACCTCTCGGGAATTCCAGTCCAGAACTGGGGCATGTAGCCAAGGCAGACCCAGCAGCACAGGGTTGACGGCTTTGGGCAGAACGAGAAATGAGATTAGCTCCGAATGAAGGGCTCCAACTTGGAGTTTCAGCGGTTTGGTCTTAGCTACGTTTGGGTCGGGCAGATGCAGTCCATTCACCGAGGCAACAGCCAAAGATGTACCGAGGGGGACTGTGGGCAACTGAAGAAGATCCACTAGGTCTTTCCGGATGAAGTTTTCTGCGGACCCTGAGTCCAGATATGCAGAGACCCGGTGCGTCTTTTCACCAGACCCTATTGTCACGGGAATGTACAGTTTTGAGGAGAACTTTCTCCCTAGCGCCGTTCCACCTAGGGTTGTCTCTCCAACCAATCCTAGGCACGGGAGTTTCACTTGCCGCTGCGGACACCAACGCACAACATGGCCTCCGAGGCCGAAATACAGGCAAAGTCCTGAAGTGCGTCTGCGGTGTCTCTCCTGGACAGACAGTTTAAACACGTTCACCTGCATAGACTCCTCATGTGGGAATCTTGCCTCCCGGCGAGCCTCTTGTGATCGCTCCCCGATCCTCATGTCAATCCGAGTGGCTAAAAGTATGAGGTCATCCAGGGTAGGTGGAAGATCACGAGTGGCGAGCTCGTCTTTAATCTTAGGAGACAGTCCCTGCCACAATGTAGCCCCCAAGGCCTCGTTGTTCCAGGACAGCTCTGCCGCCAGGGTGTGGAACTGAATTGCGTACTCAGAGGTGTTCCCCTGGCGAAGATTCAGCAGAGATGCAGCTGCTGAGGAGACTCGTCCAGGTTCCTCAAACACCATGCGAAAAATCTGTAGGAAACACTGGAAGTCCCAAATCACTGACGTTCCCAGATGGGATTCGCCCATGCTAGGCCCTTTCCAGTAAGGAAAGAGACGATAAAAGCAATCCTTGCGCCGTCAGTAGAAAATGCTCCGGCATGTAGGCTGAAGTGGATCCAGCACTGGTTCAGAAATCCCGTGCAGGTCCTCGCATCTCCATCATAGCGATGAGGTAGTGGCAGAGAAAATTGGGGGTCAGCACTGTAAGGAGGAGTAGTCGGGGTGGCAGTACTGCTAGGAGGTGTGGCAGGAGGAAAAGCAATAGGAGCAGTCGTCGGAGGGACTGCAGCTTACGTATCCAGCCGATGTGCAATAATGTTCACCGCCTGGAGGAGTTGGTCCTGTCGTAATTGGAAGACTAGTATATCCACCTACATGGCTTGTGATGTCGTCACGGTCTTCGGATCACCAGCGGGGTCCATGGCCTGAGTGTACTGTCACGAGCTGTGGGTATGTGGACACTCTGGGCCCTACCGCCGTAGCCACATAGCAGCTGGCCAAACAGTGTACCAAGTAAAGTCTATAGTCCGAGCAAGGGTACCTGTGGTAGTACAGACAGTAGCGGTGGCTAGTCTCAGATGGGACCTTGGCAGCAGCCACCAGGCGTGGTGTAACACAACACGACTGCAACTCTTTTAAGGCACAGGAAGAAGTTAGCACGGGATACAGGATACAGATAGCAGGAACGGGAACACTGGGAACAGGAAAACACTAAGGAACCTTTTGCTAGACTGACACAGGAAAACACAACAACGCTCAGGCAATGAGTGAAGGGGCAGGGCCCTTCTTATAGTCCATGGTGATTAGACAATTCTAAACATGTGTGCGCGCTGGCCCTTTAAGGCTGGGACTGAGCTCGCGCGGGCACCCTAGTGGTCACTGTAGGCCAGGACGGCTGCATGTGCTGGCATCTCCGAGAAGAAAGGCGTCGGCAGGATGCGAGGAGTCTGTGGTCTGCGCCCGCGGACGTTACATATACTAAGTAGTATAAATTTTTCCGGGATCAACTTGTATTGAAAAGTTGACGGCTTAAAAAAAATACAAAAAATACAGTTGTTAAAAAGTACACTCTTTTGGCGTATGTTGACCCCATACAAATCTATAAGTACATCACAGAATACTTTGGATTCCTTTCTTCCATTGCATAGTATTAACGATTGTTCATCTCCATACATCAACGATCATCCGTCCTTGGGAATTGCAGTATCGAGCGCCAATCAACGTGATGCATCGTCGATCAGTGCTCATTTTTCTGACCAGTATCTAGCCATGTAAAAGCACCTTAACATATATATTATGTCACCAGTCTGTCTTTATACACCGCATTCCAAATTATTATGCAAATGTTATTTTTCGCTGATTTTCCTAAATAGTCGATGAAAATGACAGTCAGTATAATCTTCAAACCATCAACCGTTGGAGTATAATGCGAATTTTATTGAACAAATCTCCTAATGATAACAGATTTTTTTTTAGAAGTAAAAAACTCAAAATGCACTGTTTCAAATTATTATGCACAACAGAGATCAAAACATTTTAAAGGTTGTAAAGAGAACTAAAATTTTAATTTGTTGAATTTGCAGCATCAGGAGGTCATATTTACAGAAATCAAAAGCTCTTTCAATCAAAAAAAAAACTTAACAGGCCAAGTTACATGTTAACATAGGACCCTTTCTTTGATATCACCTTCACAATTCTTGCATCCATTGAATTTGTGAGTATTTGGACAGTTTCTGCTTGAATATCTTTGCAGGATGTCAGAATAACCTCCCAGAGCTTCTGTTTTGATGTGAACTGCCTCCCACCCTCATAGATATTTTGCTTGAGGATGCTCCAAAGGTTCTCAATAGGGTTGAGGTCATGCGAACATGGGGGCCACACCATGAGTTTCTCTCCTTTTATGCCCATAGCAGCCAATGACACAGAGGTATTCTTTGCAGCATGAGATGGTGCATTGTCATGCATGAAGATAATTTTGCTACGGAAGGCACGGTTCTTCTTTTTGTACCACGGAAGAAAGTAGTCAGTCATAAACTCTACGTACTTTGCAGAGGTCATTTTCACACCGTCAGGGACCCTAAAGGGGCCTACCAGCTCTCTCCCCATGATTCCAGCCCAAAACATGACTCCGCCTCCTCCTTGCTGACATCGCAGCCTTGTTGGGACATGGTGGCCATTCACCAACCATCCACTACTCCATCCATCTGGCCCATCCAGGGTTGCACGGCACTCATCAGTAAACAACACGGTTTGAAAATTAGTCTTCATGTATTTCTGAGCCCACTGCAACCGTTTCTGCTTGTGAGCATTGTTTAGGGGTGGCCGAATAATAGCTTTATGCACACTTGCAAACCTCTGGAGGATCCTACACCTATCTGAACCTACCCATCTGTGCTCTGAATCAGCCACAAATCTTTTCACAGTACGATGATCACGCTTAAGTTTTCTTGAAATATCCAATGTTTTCATACCTTGTCCAAGGTATTGCACTATTTCACGCTTTTTGGCAGCAGAGAGATCCTTTTTCTTTCCCATATTGCTTGAAACCTGGGGCCTGCTTAATAATGTGGAACATCCTTCTTAAGTAGTTTTCCTTTGATTGGGCACACCTGGCAAACTAATTATCACAGGTGTCTGAGATTGATTACAATGATCCAAAGAGCCCTAAGACACAATACCATCCATGAGTTTAATTGAAAAACTAATAATTAAATGTTTATGACACTTAAATCCAATGTGCATAATAATTTGGAACACGGTGTAAAAGAGTTAGGTGATTCCAATGCCAAGATACAGAGGTATGTCACAAGGGAATTCTACTCCCTTTGTTTGCAACTCGTAGACACAGCCATTGCATAGTGTGAGAGAGCAACTCTCAATCACAGCCACCTTCCCACAAGTGATTGTTGGATCACTCTGTCGGAAGTGCTCTACAGCATGAAATTAGAAGGGGATAAGTAACTGCAACTTTTTACTGGACCTGCATTCATTAATACAAGGTAATACAGGGGGAGGAAACCTCCAGCTCACCAGCTCGCCTCCTGACAGTCCTGCTTCGCCCGGATCTCCGCAACGGTCCACGGTAGGTAATAGTACAGAAAGGAAGGATTTGATCCAGCGCTGCAGTGATGTTCTTTAAAAAGGAACGTATTCCCACTTTTATTGGTATCAAAAAAGACTTGTTAAAATGTCAAATAACAGGCTTGGCGTCAAGGCAGTATTCAGTAGGTGTAATGGGCCTACGCGTTTCAAGCACGGCTGGTGCTCTTAGTCATGGCATTCATTCACTCACTGGGACACAATAGTATGGGTTTATATAGTTGATTTTAGATGGGTGGAGTTTACCAGGTGGTTAATCAGAGACACCCTATGTATGTGTTTTGGTGGTTAGATATAACAATTAACCCTTCCAGGTATATAAATGAACACTGTGCAAGGAACCTCAGGGTCACTGCAATACTTATGTTTTTATTGTCTATTTTGCCGTTTTTAATTCTTTTTTGGGATTTTGTATGATGTTTATACATCTGAATCCCTAATTTGAGTAATTTATTAACTTACGGCTTGTTGTAATATAGAACATGAAAAATCGCAGTCGGAAAACGGATCGTAAACAACCGCATCCTGAACGGGACCCTGGCAACTCAACACGAATGTGAGTATGTACAAACTTTTGTTAACCTCATGTCCTTGTGTGTGAATGATTCCCAATTACATACCAAAGTTGCAACCAGTTTCAACATAAGAAAAACATAAAAACGGACATTCAGAAGAAAGAAAGAAAATTTTAAAATTGAAATACATCATAAACAAAAAACACAGTTGATTAGGTTTATACATATGTAATAGAAATGAATTTCTCCTAACACTCCTGTAAACCTAGAGATATAATCAACTGAGTTTTACACTGGATTTTTTTGGAAATTCTTCCATAAACAAGTGAATAAAATATATATAGTGGAAACTTATAGTTGTATAAGTTAATTTGAGATGTAGTCATGTCATAATATTGTATTTAGGGGTTTAATATTTTATTATAACTACCCAGATATTCGTATATACTTATGACTTTGAAAATTACTATATAAGCTTTATGTCGGCTGTCACTCTATTGACGCACAGAACATTGGCTAATGCTTTTGTTATTTTTATGAGTTTGGACATAAATGTAATAATATCGAAAAAATTGGTGATTCCGATTGGAATGTCTAAACTAATAGTTGTGATATATTACCTTCATGTTAACGATTCAATTAATGTGAGCAAATACAAAAACCGTTATTTGTCCCCTGTATAAGAATTATTATTTAGATGACATTCATGTTGATATTAATAAAGATGTCACCTTGACTGCTATAGAAAATATAGTTAAGGGTGTGACCATTGCGTGACCTAAATAGGGTCGTGCAGGTAAAAAATGGTTTATGTTAACTTCTATTTGAGAAGATGAAATGTAATTTATAAACTTCCATTTTGTCATAAAAGATTAATTGTAGTTGATATAGAGATGATTATTTATATACTATATTCTATATGTCAGAATTAATATGCACATAGAATATCAATTTTATCAATAAAACCAACTACATATAACTGTTATGAAGTCCAAAGCGGATCAGATAGAAACAATGAAGGGATTTAGTTATCCTGGCCGATTCAATATAGAAACATCAATTCCTTCCTCAAATTCAGACCATGCGGGAATCTTGTTTTTAGATTGAATATCCAGAACGCTTCACGTGTCAGAAGTGTTTTTTTCAAATCACCCCCGCGAATATTGTTCCTTATTTTTTCTATAGCATAAGTTTTCAAATAGGTTTCATCTCTATATCAACTACAATTAATCTTTTATGACAAAATGGAAGTTTATAAATTAGTAATTTTCAAAGTCATAAGTATATACGAATATCTGGGTAGTTATAATAAAATATTAAACCCCTAAATACAATATTATGACATGACTACATCTCAAATTAACTTATACAACTATAAGTTTCCACTATATATATTTTATTCACTTGTTTATGGAAGAATTTCCAAAAAAATCCAGTGTAAAACTCAGTTGATTATATCTCTAGGTTTACAGGAGTGTTAGGAGAAATTCATTTCTATTACATATGTATAAACCTAATCAACTGTGTTTTTTGTTTATGATGTATTTCAATTTTAAAATTTTCTTTCTTTCTTCTGAATGTCCGTTTTTATGTTTTTCTTATGTTGAAACTGGTTGCAACTTTGGTATGTAATTGGGAATCATTCACACACAAGGACATGAGGTTAACAAAAGTTTGTACATACTCACATTCGTGTTGAGTTGCCAGGGTCCCGTTCAGGATGCGGTTGTTTACGATCCGTTTTCCGACTGCGATTTTTCATGTTCTATATTACAACAAGCCGTAAGTTAATAAATTACTCAAATTAGGGATTCAGATGTATAAACATCATACAAAATCCCAAAAAAGAATTAAAAACGGCAAAATAGACAATAAAAACATAAGTATTGCAGTGACCCTGAGGTTCCTTGCACAGTGTTCATTTATATACCTGGAAGGGTTAATTGTTATATCTAACCACCAAAACACATACATAGGGTGTCTCTGATTAACCACCTGGTAAACTCCACCCATCTAAAATCAACTATATAAACCCATACTATTGTGTCCCAGTGAGTGAATGAATGCCATGACTAAGAGCACCAGCCGTGCTTGAAACGCGTAGGCCCATTACACCTACTGAATACTGCCTTGACGCCAAGCCTGTTATTTGACATTTTAACAAGTCTTTTTTGATACCAATAAAAGTGGGAATACGTTCCTTTTTAAAGAACATCACTGCAGCGCTGGATCAAATCCTTCCTTTCTATTCATTAATACAATCATGTTCAATGGGTTTGACTGTGTAATGTAAGAAAAACGTTATCACTGTATATTGAAAACTTTTTCAGATTTCTAACTTACAGTACTTTGTGTATTTCAAGATCTCGTTTTGCTGTCAGTAAATGGAAGCAGTCATGTTTACATAAAAAGAATCAGCCTGGAGTCCAGGTTGTTTAGCTTATAGAGGATTGCCTGGACTGACCTACAGCAGAGATGTAAGGAATTGGAATACAAAATATATTAGAAAGTTGTAGAACTTTTTATTATAGAGTGATTAAGTTTTATTTACACGAACCAGAAAATCTTTTTAATGCTTTATTACAGTGTGGGGAATGTCTGACTTTTGAAAACATGGAATTTAACTCATGTATTTGTAAGTAATAAAAATAAAATATAGTAAAGACAGGAAACATTAATAATGGGTTAAATAAACAGAAAACATCAGATACGGAAAGCATTGATTGTATTGATGAGAAACAATTGGTATGTTTTGTAATGAAAAACTATATTTTTTCCTTCTTTATAAAGACTAACCCTTATATGTACGTTTAGATGTTCAGTACAAAAATATTCCTGATAAAATCAGCAAACCATATGGCACCCGGATATGCAAATATAACACAATTCCCTGGCAGCAAAAGGGCTAAAAATGTAGCCATCAATATTTCAAAATGAAAAAAAAAAATAGTTCAAAATTTGATTTCTTGACTGTTCTATGAAGGAAAAAATGGTTTGATTTTTCATGCGTTTGAGTTTATTGACCTGGATTTTGTCGATAATTTAAACCTGATATTTAAGAAAGGCAAGTACAATTTAAAGCCATGTCCAGATTATAACTCACACATTTGACTAAAAAAAAAAACAAAGTATATTAAGAAAAAAAATCATATATCCTCAGTCTAGGCATTCAGCTATCTAATATTTCTATTTGTTCTAGTGTTTTTCTATCCAGGCAGCTGTTTGTGTCGTCCAGCAACTTTGCTGTTTCCACTGCTTACATCCTTGTAAATATACAAACAGTACATTTGTCTATATAATACAAATAGTCAGCTCTCTAGACGTTCTATAATATGTAAATATACCTAGACTTGTTTGGTTAAACACAGTATATTTAATCTCTGATAAAATATATAATATAAATAAACCATCGTGTAATAATATATCACAATAAAACAAATACAATATCGTTTCTTTTTTATGGTGATATATTATTGCACTCGACATACTATATATATATACAGTGAAGGAAATAAGTATTTGATCCCTTGCTGATTTTGTAAGTTTGCCCACTGTCAAAGTCATGAACAGTCTAGAATTTTTAGGATAGGTTCATTTTACCAGTGAGAGATAGATTATATTAAAAAAAAAAACTCAAAATCACATAGTCAAAGTTATATATATTTATTTGCATTGTGCACAGAGAAATAAGTATTTGATCCCCTACCAACCATTAAGAGTTCAGCCTCCTCCAGACCAGTTACATGCTCCAAATCAACTTGGTGCCTGCATTAAAGACAGCTGTCTTAAATGGTCACCTCTATAAAAGACTCCTGTCCACAGACTCAATTAATCAGTCTGACTCTAACCTCTACAACATGGGCAAGACCAAAGAGCTTTCTAAGGATGTCAGGGACAAGATCATAGACCTGCACAAGGCTGGAATGGGCTACAAAACCATAAGTAAGACGCTGGGTGAGAAGGAGACAACTGTTGGTGAAATAGTAAGAAAATGGAAGACATACAAAATGACTGTCAATCGACATCGATCTGGGGCTCCATGCAAAATCTCACCTCGTGGGGTATCCTTGATCCTGAGGAAGGTGAGAGCTCAGCCAAAAACTACACGGGGGAACTTGTTAATGATCTCAAGGCTGCTGGGACCACAGTCACCAAGAAAACCATTGGTAACACATTACGCCGTAATGGATTAAAATCCTGCAGTGCCCGCAAGGTCCCCCTGCTCAAGAAGGCACATGTACAGGCCCGTCTGAAGTTTGCAAATGAACATCTGGATGATTCTGAGAGTGATTGGGAGAAGGTGCTGTGGTCAGATGAGACTAAAATTGAGCTCTTTGGCATTAACTCAACTCGCCGTGTTTGGAGGAAGAGAAATGCTGCCTATGACCCAAAGAACACCGTTCCCACTGTCAAGCATGGAGGTGGAAACATTATGTTTTGGGGGTGTTTCTCTGCTAAGGGCACAGGACTACTTCACCGCATCAATGGGAGAATGGATGGAGCCATGTACCGTCAAATCCTGAGTGACAACCTCCTTCCCTCCACCAGGACATTAAAAATGGCTCGTGGCTGGGTCTTCCAGCACGACAATGACCCGAAACATACAGCCAAGGCAACAAAGGAGTGGCTCAAAAAGAAGCACATTAAGGTCATGGAGTGGCCTAGCAAGTCTCCAGACCTTAATCCCATCGAAAACTTATGGAGGGAGCTGAAGATCCGAGTTGCCAAGCAACAGCCTCGAAATCTTAATGATTTACAGATGATCTGCAAAGAGGAGTGGGCCAAAATTCCATCTAACATGTGTGCAAACCTCATCATCAACTACAAAAAACGTCTGACTGCTATGCTTGCCAACAAGGGTTTTGCCACCAAGTATTAAGTCTTGTTTGACAAAGGGATCAAATACTTATTTCTCTGTGCACAATGCAAATAAATATATATAATTTTGACTATGTGATTTTCTGTTTTTTTTTTAAATATAATCTATCTCTCACTGGTAAAATTAACCTAGCCTAAAAATTCTAGACTGTTCATGTCTTTGACAGTGAGCAAACTTACAAAATCAGCAAGGGATCAAATACTTATTTCCTTCACTGTATATATATATATATATATATATATATATATATATATATATATATATATATATATATATATATATATATATATATATTGTTGTGCCCGGTAGTTATTATTTTGACGTTTATCTATTTGTTGCAGCTCCTTTTGAATCAGGCAGTTCAGATTATTGGTAATTGTTGAGCAGTAAGCCACTGATGTTTGTATTTTTGCTAACTTTACTAAGAGTAAAACTCTACTCATAACAAATTTTGTCCATAAATTATTAGAGAAAAGGGTAAATGTGCAATTATCGCAAAACACAGCAAGGCCTTCCTTACATAGCTCAGTTTCACAAAAAGTTTTGTTCTCACTTAAAGGCTATGTAATACTTTGCATTTTTTTTAATAAAAAGGTCAATCAGTGTGATTGGTGCAACTTTCTAAATAGTTTCTATTAAAAAATTATTTTTACTTTTTGAGATACAGCTGATCTGTATTTTCTATACATTGCAGATGTATAATTCGCTAAATCCTGTTGCCGTCAGGACAGTGGGACTGATGGGTTCAGTGTCAGTGGGTCCTGCATGTCTATGAGACGCAGTATCCACCTGTAATCTATCACACCTATAACTTGGATGTGATAGATTACAGGTGGAACCTGCATGTCAGAGACATGCAGGACCCGCTGACACTGAACCCGTCAGGTCCACAGGACTGACGGATTCAGGTCATAGCAAATGATACCGCTGCTCTGTATAGAGAATACAAAGCAGCTGTATCTCAAAAATAATAAAAAATGTTTTTAACCCTTTCAGGACCAAGCTAATTTTGGCCTTCAGGACCAGCCCCATTTTTTCAAATCTGACATGTCCTTTTATGTGGTAATAACTCTGGAATGCTTCTACCTATCCAAGCGATTCAGAGACTGTTTTCTCGTGACATATTGTACTCTATGTTAGTGGAAAAATTTGGTCAATAAACTCATTGCTTATTTGTGAAAAACACCAAAATGTAAAGAAAATATGCAAAAATTATGATTTTTCTCATTTTAAATGTATCTGCTTATAAAACAAATAGTAATACCACACAAAATAATTACTATTTCACATATTCCATATGTCTACTTTATGTTTGCATCATTTTTTGAACATTATTTTATTTTTCTAGGACGTTACAAGGCTTGTAACTTTTTCAGCGATTTCTCACATTTTGCTGAAAATTTCAAAAGGCTATTTTTTCAAGGACCAGTTCAGTTCTGAAGTGGCTTTGAGGGCCTTATATACTAGATAGACCCAATAATTCACCCCATTTTAAAAACGTCACCCCTCAAAATAGCATTCAGAAAGTTTCTTAACTTTAGGCGTTTCACAGGAATTAAAGCAAAGTAGAGGGGAAATTTACAAATTAAATGTTTTTTCCCGAAATTCATTTGTAATACATTTTTTTCTGTAAAAAAGAAGGTTTTACCAGGGAATCACAACTCAATATTTATTAGCCAGATTCTGCAGTTTTTAGAATTATCCCACATGTGGCCCTAGTGCGCTAATGGACTGAAGCACCTAGAGGATTTTGGGGCCTCCTTTTTTTAGAATATATTTTAGGCACCATGTCAGGTTTGAAGAGTTCTTATGGTGCCAAAACAGTGGAAACTCCCCAAAAGTGACACTGTTTTGGAAACTACACACCTCACGGAATTTATCTAGGGGTATAGTTAGCATCTTGACCACACAGTTCTTTTGCTATATTTATTGGAATTAATCTGTAAAAATGAAACTCTACTTTTTTTTTTTTTAAAACTTAGAAATTTAAAATTTTTACAAGGAATAAAAAATAAAAAAACACCCCAAAATCTGTAAAGCAATTTCTCCTGATTATGGCAATATGCCATATGTGGTAATAAACTGCTATTTGGACCCACAGCGGGGCTTAGAAGGGAAGGAGCGCTATTTGCCTTTTGGTGCTCAAATTTAGCTGGAATCGTTTTCAGGTGCCATGTCGCATTTGCAAAGCCCCTGAGGTACCAAAACAGTGGAAACACCCCAAAACTGACTCCATTTGGGAAACTACACCCCTTAAGGAATCTATCTAGGGGCATATTGAGCTTTTAGACCCCATAGGTCTTTTGCAGAATTTATTAGAATTAGGCAGTGGAAATTAATATCAACATTTTTTTCCACGAAACATTTGTAAAGCAATTTCTCCCAAGTACGGCAATACCCCAAGTGGCCATAAATGGTTTTTCATTAGAAATTAATTAATCCTTTCAGGACTGATCCATTTTTTGCTTTTTTGTTTTAGTTTTTCCCTCCTCGCTTTCCAAGAGCCATAACTTTTTTCTTTTTCCATCAGTAGAGTGGTGTGAGGGCTTATTTTTTGCAGGAGGAGTTGTAGTTTCTAGTAACACCATTCATTAGTACCATTTAATACACTGGGAAACTGAAAATAAAATTCTTTGCAAGCTGAACTTGGAAAAAGCAGCGATTCCTCCATTGTTTTGTTTTTTGGGTTTCGGTTTTACGGCTTTCACCATGCGGTAAAATCGGCAACCTACATTTTTTCTGAGACTTAACACGATTAAGTTATTACCAAATGTATACAATTTTTTTTCAAAGTAAAGTCTATTTGTTAAAAAAAAGAAGCATTTTGATTCACCACATTCTGAAAGCCAGAACGGTTTAATTTTTGGGTCGATTGAGGGGTGTGAGGGCTTATTTTTTGCGGCATGAGCTGTAGTTTTTATTGGTACAGCTTTTTGATCACTTTTTATTAAATTTTAAAAAAAAAGCTAAGTTGACCAAAAAACAGTGATTTTGGCATTTTAAATTCTTTATTTTTTACGGCGTTCACCAAGCGATTTAAATAATGGTATATTGTAATAGTTTGGACTTTTATGGGTGCAACAATATAATTATTATAAAAAAATTTTACTTTAGAGGAAAAATGGGAAAGGGTTTTTTTTTTACTTTAAATATATTATATATTTTTTTCACAGGCTCCTGTAACAGCGCGATCGGTGTCCCTGTCCGTTAGTCCCGGGTGTCAGCTGTAATACACAGCTGACACCTGCAGCATATGGAGCGGGCTCAGCGCATGAGCCCGCTCCATATATAAACCCCCACACCACGACATGCTAGTAAGTCGTGGTGCGCGAAGGGGGTTAATGCGCAATGGATGGTGCAAAGTGAAAATTTCAATTTTCTATTGATATGCCATTTTAGTGCACAATATGTTGTGCCCAGTTTGTGTAACTGAAGAAAAATACCTCATACAATGTTGAGCGGGTTCTCCCGGGTATAAAATGTCATATAAGTGGACGTAAACGGGTGTTCGGGCACGCTGTGGGATTCAGAACGTAGAGAGCACCATTTGGCTTCCAGAGTGCATTTTTTTCTTGGTATTTGTTCTGTTTGGGGTTTTGCTGGTATTTCAGTTTATAATGCGGGGGTATATGTAATCTGTGCAGGGTACATCAGGGCGTAATAAGAGGGTATAATAATGCGGTAAATAAATAATAATTCTTAGATATGTGGCCGGTGTCGCACTGATAAATGGTGCCCAATCTTATCCGCTTTTGGAACACTCTGCACATTTTCTGTCGCTATATTCTGAGAGCCAGAACTTTTTTATTTTTTCCCCAACAGAGCTGTGTGAGGGCTTATTTGTTGCGGGAAAATCTGTATATTTCATTGGTACAATATCAGGGTACATGCAATTTTTTTTTAATCACTTTTTATTTCATTTTTTGGCAAGCAAGGTGACAAAAAAAACAAATTCTGACAATGATTTTTGTACTTTTTTTTTTTTTTTACAGTATTCACCATGCGCTATAAATTACATTTTACTTTACTGCGGTTCGATACGATTACAGAGATAATATATGTATATAGTTTTTTAATGTTTTCTAGCGTTTGCGCAATAAAACCACTTTTCTATAAATTAATTAATTTTTTGTGTCATTATATTCTGAGAGCAAGAACTTTTTTATTTTTCAGTCAAAAAAGCTGTGTAAGGGCTTGTTTTTTGTGGAACAGGTTGTAGTTTTTATTGGTACTATTTTGTGGTACATGCATCTTTTTGATCACTTTTTATTCTATATTTTGGGAGGGGTGGTGACCAAAAAAAAAAGTGATTCTGGCATTGTGTTTTACTTTTTTTTTTGTGGTGTTCATCGTGCGGGAAAAATAATATTATAGTTTTATAGTTTGGGTCGTTACGAACGCGGTGAAACCACATATGTGTACTTTTTTAAGTTATAGGAAAAAAAGCATTTTTGTTTTTGTAACTTATAACTTATTTTTACACTTTTATAAAACATTTTTATTACCTTTTTTTTAACTTTTTACTTGTTTTACTTGAAGACCTGCAGCACTGATCGCTTATATAATACATTATACTACCTAGGTAGAGTAATGTACTATAAACTGTCAGTTTGACGCTGAGAGTCACACTGAGGGCGGATTTACATGAACGTGATATACGTCCGTGCAACGCGCGTGATTTTCACGAGTGTCGTACGGACCTATGTTAGTCTATGGGGCCGTGCAGACAGTCCCTGATATCTGTGCAGCGTATGTCCGCTGCGTAAAACTCACGACATGTCCTATATTTCTGCATTGTTCGCGCATCACGCACCCATTGAAGTCAATGGGTGCGTGAAAATCAAGCGCTCCACACGGAAGCACTTCCGTGGGATGCGCGTGATTCGCGCAACAGCAGTCAAAAGTATGTTTGCAAAGAGAAAAGCACCACGTGCTTTTCTGTTTGCAAACATCCAAACCGAGTGTCATAATGATGGCGGCTGAGCGAAAATCACGCAGCCGCACATCCTATGTGATGACACACGGAGCTGTTAAGTGCCTTTTGCGCACGCAAAACGCTGCATTTTTGAGGAGCGCAAAACGCACACGCTCGTGTAAATCCCCCCTGATCCTCATAGGCTTCCGTGCATGGCAGACCCAGAGGCCGTTGGGAGAATATCTATTTACCAATTATCAACCAGGAGAGGTTCACCACTACTTTGGACATTTGGACACATCTGCCAAAAGGACTACCAATACGAAAAAGGGGTAGGAGGGCAACTGCCCTATAATCTTTATATTACCCTTATATGTGGTCCATGCAAACGTGAAAAATGTGGAGGAACCCCCTGAAGTTAATAACTATAACATATTTCAAATCAAGAAACCTTACAAAGGTGGACTAACTTTTTGCTGTCTTAAAACCTTGATATAAATATATATCATAGAAAACACATGAGAAATTGAATGCAGTATTGGCACATGAAATCCTCATTTATATGCATCAAATGTTACGTATGTTTTAAACTAAACCTAGTAAAAGTTAAATTTTATACATCCTCCGAATCTATCTCTTTCTTACCAATCACACTGATTGACCCTTAAGCCGTTAAGGGTAGTGGGTAAAGAAACAGAATACTACTTTGTGACAAAACAATATTGTATCTAATTTTATTTCTCAATCGTCCAGTCAGTTTGGATTAATTGTAGATGGCTCTCTACATTAAAGCCTACAGAAGTTTATGGAATCCGCCAAACGCGCTTGCCAAATGGGGGTCATGGGATCCTGATTATCCCAATAGGTCGGGGTCCCAGAGGTGGATATGTCATACATGTCTAAAGTGGGAAAAACCCTTTCATGTTAGAGTAGGGACCCACTTTAGAGAGGCCACTTATACAGGCTTACACAGATTATTAAAAATGTGCACTAAGAACCTAATGTTCAATTTTTTTTACATTTTTTTTTGCTTAGCAGCAATAGATCACTGTTAATATTGGAGTTGTGGAACTAAAAACAAAGTCTATTAGCTCATCTTAATAATTCAGTTGAACAAATGCAAAGGAAAAAAAAGGAAACAGAATATATTTAATATTATAATTGTTGTAATAATAAGTATATAATTATTTTATTAATTTTGTTACTGTATATTTGGTAGAAAATACCTACAAAAATCATACAAATGTATACATTGAAAATTATTTTGCTCTAAAATATTGATCTGCATAGGCCATTACCCCTTCTAGAAGTGGTATAAATCCAAAATACTGTAAGATAACACCTACTGAAAAGTTTTGTTAGGCTCTGTTTACACTAGCATCATGGGTTGAGTTTAAAACAGAGCACCAGCAGCCATGTGGAATCTATTTTAAAACAGATACTAATGAATCCTGACAGACCACACTGACTAGCTGGATCCATCAGGGTTTTGTCTCGAATTCAAGTATTTTTTATGCCAAGAAAATAGCTTCAGACTATAGAATCCCATATAAAATCGCATTAACGCATGTGAACTGACCCTTGCAATTCTATTTTACCATCAAAGTTTATGACCAGTTAGCAAAGAAGCATTCTACTTACCTACAAAACTGAGCAGAATGACCAGTAACAGTATAAGAGCACAAATACATGGAATCAGAATAAGCAGCAAAACCCTTAGATACTTGGCAGATACCAGCTTTTGAGAACAACCGTCCCCCATATTATCTTCATTTACTCCGAAGACCTAAAGAAAAAAAACAAAAACAGCTTAGTATTGCAAAGTCTGCTTGGTTCTCGAAATCATCTTATCAACTGCTATCTGATAATTAATAATTCAATTATTAATAATTTTACACACTCGTGAATATACACAACACTCAACACTATAAGCTGAAAGTATCTAGTATAATATATTCTCTTGACTAAGTTGGGTGTAAAACATATTCTCCTGTATCAATTTGTCTTCACGCGAAATGGAACACGCAATTGTGTTAAATGTTTACCCAGTTTATCTACTGTACGTTTACCCAGGTACCCAGATTTACGAATGTAGCAGATGTAGCCTACCTGAGTGTGTCATTGCAGCAATGGTGAATCTGAGTTATCTGAGGTTTTTCATAGGTCTACAAGTAAACCTATCGTGTGTATATAAACATATAAATTATATTAACATATATTTATATTTTTATGTATACCCAAGAAGACCCATAGAAGACAAAGCATGTATAAAAATAACAGTAAAAAGTTTTAGAGCTGGAAAACATGAATGTCTGCTGACAAATGCAGCAGATATTTAAAGACACGTGTACAATTATTTACATAGCTGGTAAGTGATATTTCTATCTACTGCACTTGAAGCCCATGACAGATCTATTTATACTTGGGGAATACCATCTATTACAGATGGAATGGTGTGAGACTATAAAAGTTATATGGATGACCATTGCCTTCTCCCAGGGAAGAAATCGGAAGTTGGAAATCACTTATTTGGACAGTCATAAATAGATTCTGTTTGTAAGGTCTCTGAAGTTACTGTATATATAACTCGGCGGCATCTCTTTCACAACTCAATCAACTGACTAACCTGACATGTTACATAATTCTATGTGTGATACAATTATGAAAGAGATATTCAAACCCATAACCACGTTATTACACCTTACGTACATAATGAGCGTAAGATCAGCTCATTCTCTAACATGTTAAATATTACAATTAAATATTAAGCTGAAGCTCCATATAAAATGTCCATGATTTTACAGAAAGCAAAAGTAAAATGTAATATATTTTCTGTTTGCTGCATTCACTTAATTTTAGGTGTGGAAAATAAATTTGTTGCTGTCTGGGAACAGTAAATGAACTGGCCAAGCTTCAGGTGGTAAGATCAGTTATTAATATCTCAAATTAGTACTGTGAGTGCACAAGAGTGTACTGTTCCAAAAGCACTGTGGTTTCTGATCAGCTTATTAACTTTAACATCCCCTGCAGTCCAGACCCTAAAAACACACATTTCATGGGCATTTCAGCTGATTTTTATATGGATATCTAATATGTGTACCAGTTATTCATGTGTTAATGAGTCAGGCTACAGTGGGCGATCTGGTATTAATCAGTCAAGTATGCACTGATAATGAAGTCTGATGGTATCCAACAGGATCTGTGTGGCAGTGGCAATATGACAGCATTTCCAATTACTTTTTTAAAGATACTAAAAAAAGTTGCACAAAAAATACACTATGTGACTTAAGCTTACTGACGTGCAACCCGCAACAGTAAAAATATTCAGCATTATTTGTGTGTTTGTATGTGTATATATATATATATATATATATATATATATATATATATATATATATATATATAGTAGTATACAATAAACGGAACGGCACGGTCACTATATATATATTGTACAGATGCTCAGCATCAATTGACATAATACATATACAAACATTTTTTTAATTCTGTTTTCCAATGTCAATAAAAGAGTTCACTAGAAATTGCATGTGCAGGTCTGAATAGAAATGTTGCATAACCATTGCAAATGGTTAACATGATAACATGAGTCCAGGAGTCCAAGCATCCCAAGTCTCTATTACTTTTTTATTGGAATTTACAGATAATAGATCTATAGCCTTTACTTAGTTTACATTAAGGCTACATTCACACAGCAGTGGGAAAAAAAATGGCCATTGAAAATTGATCAACTTTCAGTTTTTCATGGCCATTTTGCATCAATGTATCTCCAAATTTTCATTCATTTCCAGTCCGTCTGTCCGTTTTTAGAAGCCATTTCTCATCCACTTGCCATCCGTTTTTCATGGCCATTAAAAAAAATGGATGGTTTTCATTTGTCAGGTTTTTTTTTTATCCCAACCCCCTGAAAATGCCACAGTGCCCATGTAGGGCCACAGTGCTCACATATAAAGTGCCATAGTGCCCACATATAAAGTGCCAGTGCCCACATATAAAGTGCCACAGTGTCCATTTAGATAGTGCCACACACAGTGCCCATGTAGCTAGCGCACACAGTGTCAACTTTATATAGTCCCATATAGTGCAACAGTGACCTTGTAGATAGTGCCACATCCCCTTTAAGATAGCGCCACCAACCTGTAGATATTGTCACACCCCCCAGTAGATAGCACCACACACACCCCACCCTGTAGAAAGTGCCACACACCCCACCCTGTAGATAGCACTATCCTCCCCGTAGATAATGCCATTGGGGCTCCCTCTAGGAGCACCAGGAGGAGCCCCTAATGTCACTGTCCATATATTAACAGTGGCGTCAAGGACTTTTACAAGACACGAGTCCCTGGATAGAGAGTTTGCAATGCTCAGGCCGGAGACTCCACAGTTGAGTGCCCATATATGGGCAGTGACGTTAAGGGCTTCCCTGGGCTCAGCGCTTAAAGTAGCGCTGTGCCCGGGGAGTCCCCTTGTGTGGACCAGAATCAGTTTTTAATGGCCGTCACAAGGATTGATTCCTGAAAAACGGCAGTTAAAAACTGATTCATTGAGTTCTATGAGGGCTGTCTGGCTAGTACATGTCCTATTTTTGACGACTAGTGTGAATACAGCATTCTGAAAACAGCCATAGAACTACGGACATGTGAATACAGCCATAGAACTACAGCGTTCTGAACAGAGCCGCATGACGGCCGTTAAAAAAACATCGGTCACACAACTATTTTTTTCCAGTCCTGTGAATGTAGCCTAAGACATAAGAATGGTCAAGCACTGATAGGAGTACAGCCCTGGAGTGAAAGATTAGTCACATCATTTTCTACTGCTCTTGGCGGAGATAACTCTATGAATAACATGTTGCTCTTTAAATAGAATAAAATGTAAAGATACATAGACATCATTGTAATGAAAGGAAAAATGCCACAAGGCAGTGCTGGGAACTTCATAAAACACCCGTTAATCATCCTAATTGTGTAAATTTCATAAAGACACATGAACGCTTGCCTGGTTTTTGCAAAAAAAGCACCAAAAGGACTATCAGATTGTGAGGAACAAGATTCTGTGGTCTGATAAGACCAAGATTGCATTTTTGGCCTGTCTGGAGGAAACCGGGCACTGCTCATCACCTGCCCAATACCATCCCTACAGTGAAGCATGGTGGTGGCTTCAGCATCATACTGTTGGGGTATTTTTCAGCAGCTGGGACAGTCCCTAAATATTAAAATTATAATGTATATTGTTTTTTGACCGATAACTGCTTACAGAAAAAGAGAAAAATAATCAATCCCACTTTTTGTCAATGAGAAGATATTCAATCCATTAACTGTTCCTGTTGGTGTTCATGTTGACACAATTGAATTGTAATTACTCATAACATTAAAGATTTCTAATTACTTTTATATCACTTTACAATCTAAACTGCACTCCAGAAATGTGATAATCTACAGCAGAGTATTCCAGCAAGCCTGATAGGAGATCTGTATGCGGTTATGAAACCTTTAGTCCTTGTTCACACAGTGCAGATTTGCTGCAGATTTTGCATGTATTTTTTAAACCAAAACTAGTACCTAAACAGAATAAATATATAATCCAATTCTGGTTTTTGCTTAAAAAATGCATGCAAAATCTCCAGCAAATCTGCAGTGTGTGAACAAGGCCTTACACACAAAAATCGGGATATTTTATAATGTAAAGTGTTTTGCTCCAGATCATGGTTACCGATGAATCAACAGAGGTTGCTGTGGTCTTGTTTGACGATAATATGCAAGATATATAGGTACATTTACAGGGATTCTATAGGAGTCCATACACACAGCTGAATTATCAGAGGGCAAGGGTTTCTACTGTTTTCTAATATACTCTAAGTAGGCTATATAAGTATATATCAACCATATAGATGAGTATAGGCCTTAAAGAGAAACTCCATGAGACAAATAAATCATTCCCACCACCTACTAACCTAGTCCACATTATAGCCAAGTTTTCCTTTATTTTTTCCTATGCCACCTCTAACTTGCATTTTAGAAGCAAATACTCAAGCAGGCAGTAGCTCTGGTATATATCCCATGATGCCTTGCTGAGGAATCCCATAGGGACATGTGATCAGATCAGATCTTTCAGAAGATATAATTATATAGATCATTCCAAAATCATAGGAGAGGCTTTAGACTGTGCTTATGCAGCAGCATGCATGTCATAGGCAGTGTGCAACCTACAAAATTAAATTCTAATAAATTTGGTCAGGGTGTGGTGGCCCACCTCCTTTTGGTAAGCCATGCCCTCTTTTTCCAAAAGTGGTGAAGGTGGTGTAAAATGTCCAAAAGTCGCTATTCTCAAAGCAAATTGCGACTTTCGGGCCTTTTTGTGACTTTTCTACATCAGAAAAGCAAAGAAAAGTTGATAAATTCCCCCGAATATGTTTGAGGATTCAACCTAAATGACCTAATGATCTGAGCTTGTATATTGGGTTATTCCATTCATAAACATCCCCGCTGTTGATACACCAGTAACCATGATGTAGAATAAAAAAAAAATTTTTTACATACTAATAAACTTGTCTGTAGGAACAGTATAAAAAAAAGAGGGCAAGGAAAAGCTATAATAAGTACAAAGAAGAGAATGGTTCCTGTACCAGATGTGCACGAGCCAGAGCTTTGTTATTGTGCTGAACAACGTAACTGATCAGCAATTATTTAGTCTGTATGATGGCATCGTTAATGAAACAACACAGAAAGCTAATTTAACAAGCGCTTTCCATGAAAAATTAGGGAAATGTGGTTTTAATCACTTTCAAATCAAAACGCCAGAAATGCTGTTAATAGCTGTTTTAGGCTATGTTCACATACTGTGTTTTCAGACGTTTTTCAGGGCGTAAACGGCTCGTAAAATGCCTGAAAAAACGGAAGCTGAATGCCTCCAAACATCTGCCCATTGATTTCAATGGGAAAAACGGCGTTTCGTTCAGACAGGGCGGTTTTTTACACGCCCATTAAAAAAAACGGTGCGTAAATAATCGCCCTGTAAAAAAAAGTGCATGTCACTTCTTCAGCCGTTTTTGGAGCCATTATTTATTGTGTCAATAGAAAAACAGCTCCAAAAACGGCCCAAGAAAAACGCATCAAATAACATTTAATGTTTCAAAACGACTGAAAATCAGAGGTAGTTTTCCCTTGAAAACAGCTCCGTATTTTACAGCCGTTTTTATTTTAGCATGTGAACATACCCTTAAAGTAAATTGCAGTGTTTCTAGCATAAAAAATACCTTTCTCATGTTTTTTTTGCTTCCCTGTGTCCCATTTTGTAATTGTAATGAATCAGGGTAGGGAGACGGACAGGTGAGCCCTAATCTACCCACAACTCAGTCCCTGCCTACTTGCACGGCCCGTCCTAAGTGACGGTGTACAACTGGGCGACGGTCCCTATGCTCAGTAAGTGAAAGACAGACAACACAAGACAAGGGCACACAGAAGAAAGGGGGGGGGGTAGGGGCAGTTGCCCACGGAACACCGTGAGCAACAGGAGTGGTGAACGAGCCGAATCAAACCAGGGGAGTACGTAGTAGCAAAATCAGAGCAGGAGAATAGTCAGGCAAGTCAGGGTCAATAAGTAACAGCGATCAATCGGGTGAATAGCAGGAATCGCAGAGCAAGGAAACCAGACAATCACAGGCAAGGAGCATGCTGCAAGTGAGGGTATAAATAGACCAAGGACGGGAGCTAGAACTGTCAGGCCAGGCTATGATAGGTTCTCCCTCTCCTCAGCCTGCAAGCCTGAGTGGTAACAGATCTCGTCACTCTAGCAGACCTTGGAGCTGATGAGGGCTGATTAACCCCGGGCGTCGACATAGAACCTGTGTCTGGCAAACCCTTTACAGTAATGCTGCTAATCTGTGCTACTAGGGGCGACCTTAATCTCCTTCCCCCTCTGTAATATAGTCCCTTCTTATTTTTCCTTCTTACTTTCCCTGCAAATAAGTAACATGGGATCCAGAGTAGTGAAAATATATACTGTTTAGCATCCACAGTATGCAGTCCCCTAGAAACCACTGAAAATATAATGTAATAAAACAATACAATACACTGAGTGGGCATGTGCATGGTTCACATCTACTGTCAAGATGCAGAGCTTTACAGTCCCAACAAGCTAAGAAGAAGGTGTTTCCTCAGCTATACTGCCATACTACTGCAGGGGCTCTGCTTCTTCCCTGACAAGCAGGGTAGAAAGCTATTTCTATTGGCTGATCTGCAGTAAACAGAGGATCACTATACAGAGACTTGGCTGTGGGGAGAGTGACTAAGCATGCCTGTCCACCAGAACTCACATCCCCTGTCCATATGCCCTACTATTAACCGACTGGGAGCTCCCTCTAGTAGCGAGAGTCAAGAGCAGCTTTTACTCTGGAGCATTCAGGTGCAACCACGTATTAGGATGGGTGCGTGTAATACTACATGGGAAATGCGGACACACCACACTTACTCACACACCACACTTACTCACACAGCACAGCATGAACTCGCGAGATCACGCTGTGCTGTCATTCACAGCGTGATCTCGCGAGATCACGCTGTGCTGTGAGTAAGTCCCACAGAAACTTTACCGAAGCGTCGGGAGTGTGAATAGACATCGCGTCCTGACTGGAGGGACACTTCGGTAAAGTTACTGTGGGTGTATGTGACAGCACAGCATGATCTTGTGAGATCACGCTGTGCTGTGAGTACAGATGGACATGAATGGAGAAAAGTGTATGACGCTGACTGTTCAGCGTCCTACACTTCTCTTTACAACACCCACTTGGTCAAAAGTTAAAAAACGCCCAGTTGGGCATTAAGAAACTAATTAGCACAAATCTAAAATTGCTCAAAAATTATTGTTTTTCAAAATAAAAAACACTTTTATCTACATTACAGCACCGATCATATTATGTAGGAGATAGGGCACTTATAATGTCGTGACAGAGCCTTTTTAAGCTCCAGGCAGCCAGCCCCCCAAAAATTACCTCAGGCAGGAAAATGGATTGTCCTGGTTCAGAAATCCCTTTAAATAACGACTTATTAAAGATGAGAGATGAAAGCTACTTCTAGTGTTTGATTGTTTATCTTCAATTACTAACTTCTACTTTTCCTGTATTCATTTTCTTACACAAGAGGGAGCTACTTTCTGTCAACCATATTAGTTGACATCTGTCTTGAAGTTTTTGTCTACTGTATATGTAAGGCTGCCCTTCACGACTTCACCTGTCAACCAATCACTATGAGATAACCTTCTCCCCTAATCCTTCTCACTGTATATAGGTATACAGTTGTAAGCTCTATGCTGTCTAAAGTTACAGAGAATTTCTCATTTATTTAATTTGAGTTGCATTAATTAGATGTAAGTCTGCATTAGAGAAATACAGATGCGTCCACCCATATCTTTGAATGAATTTGGTTAAGGACAATTTATCATTAAATAAATGTAATACAAGCAACTAGTAACATGCTAGTAAAACCCTTCAAAGATTGCAATCTACATCTCAACCACTGGATGGCTACATATTGACACATATAGCATAAACATCTCGTGACAGAGTATAACAAAATCGTTTTTATTTTCGTTAAGATGGTCATCTCGCTCCACACATCTCAGGATACGTTGAGATAAGAGAAAAGGTAAGAAAGGACACACATCTGTAATGTGTTTATGTTTTTAAATGTTGTAGCTATCTATTTTTTAATTTTTAAAATCTTCCCTGGGGTGGACATATTGGAGGCACACATTTCCTTCCTGTATTTTCTGTACAGACAGTGCAGCAGTGTATGTATGCTTTATGACAGCTGTAATGAATGAGAGTTAATTGACAGAAAAATGTCATAGACTATAGATTTAGACAGTCTCCAGGAAGTTATGGAGTACAGGTTCTCCCCCAGAGTCCAGGGAGTGATATGCAAATCCATACAGAGCCATATCTGTGTGTATAGTGTTGCCTCCAGCAGTACAATACATCTCTTAATATATCCCCAGTTGATGAGATGACTCTGCCCACCTTGTCCCAGTTTACATAGCAAAGCTGACCATTGAGATACAGAGAACAGGACTTATCAGCTAATTGTGTCTGCTCTAGTTGTCAGTGGGAAAACTGGAATATGTAAAAAACAAAATAAATCATATATATTAACAAAATAAAAAAACCTCAAAACTTTAATTCAAATTTGAATGTCATTTTCCCATAACACATTCCCTTTAATATATAGTCCCTGCTAATCATCACGGAGGTAAGCACAGTGTTTCTCTGCCAATGCAGGATTCCATAAATAAGGATTTAAAAGCCTTTGACATTTAAGTACATTTTCAATGAAAGTACCAGTCCCAGTTCCATGCCATGAAAGCAAATTATCATGAAGTCTGGGACTTGTAGATTGATAATTGCTGGAGAGCCACAGGTTGCAGACCACTGATGTAAATCTATAAAGTCAACCCAAAACACTTAAATGAATACAAAGTGTGGATTTGAGAAAGCATTTATAACAATTTTATTGTAGACGCAATGACACTAGCTTAGAATATCATTATGTTCCTTGTATTGTTATTCATCATTGTTCTACGTGATAATTAATTGCAGTCTATCTGACTTTTATGACATGTTTATGGAGTGTCAGACATATTTTGGAGCACTGAGGTTAGAGAAATATTCAGTTTCTTTTTATTCCTGTGTTTTCATTTCTCAGAACGATTATATGAATATGTAATCCCAGCAGGACATTTCTTAACATTGCTAAGCTGACATGAAGTAGACTACAATATTTGTATGACATGACAACCTCTGAAAACGAAGAGCAAATCAGTAGTATACTGAGACATACCTTGGAGCTTCTGGGCCGTAAAGCAAAATCTGTAACAGAACCCCCACCTATCATATGCCATATACCATGTTCCCCTACAGGAACTAGGAGTGACTGCTACCGCAGAAGGTATAATGCCCCCCATAGATGCCCCTCACAAAGTACATTGCCCTCATAGCTGCCCCCACAGCCAGTATAATTTCCCCCACAGCCAGTATAATGCCCCCACAGCCAGTATAATGCCTCCACAGCCAGCATAATGCCCCCACAGTCTGCATAATGCCCCCACACCTGCCCCATACAGTATCATGCACCCCATAGCTGCCCCCATGAAGTATAATGTCTCCATAGTGCCTAATAAAAAAATACTCACCTAACCCTGTTCCCACGACGAGTGGTAGGGGACCCACTGGGCCGTACCGCCTTGGCGGTATGGCAACTGGCCAACAGGACCCAGGTCAATGTCTATAGTTCATATAGGGTACCTGTGACAGTAGCAAGGCAGTCTCAGCTGGGACTAGGCAGTAGGTACACCTCAGGCATGGTGAAACAGGTCTGGCGTGGAATACAGCACGTCACGGCTCGTAGCTCAGCACAGTACTCTACCAGGATAGTACGGAATGCAGGGAACAGCAACAGGAACACACTAGGAAACCATTGCATAGACAAACTAGGGAAACAACAACAACAACGCTCAGGCATCGAAGCAAGGGGTTGGACCTCTCTTATAGTCCAGGGTAGTCACGGCCTGATGCTTCATCAAAGTCCGATGCACGCGTGCCCCTTTAAGAGCGGGCACGAGCGTGCAAGCGCACCCTACGGGATCCGGCTGAGGTGAGTGGAAGCCAGCACTGGCGTCTCCTGAGGAGGAGACTGGGGCTAGCACTCGCCGACTCGTGGCTGCCGCTGTCATGGGGAGAGTGGCGCTGAAGGCCCGCAGCCACGGACATGACAATCCCTCTGCTCCTCCGGTCTGTACTACGAGTGGCTCGGCGCAGACAGGCGCGGTGACGTCACTGCATCGCGCCTGTCTGTGCCGGGCCACTCACAGCTGGAGTTACACAGTAAATAATGGAGCTGATGGCTCTGTGCTCAAACATTGGGTTCAACTGTATTTGCGTCCTGAGGATGCAGATACAGTTAAGACAGGGATATGCCACCGCTTGGGGACCAGCCCAGCCCGCCCCTGGGCCCCACCACCTCAGTGGGTCCCGGGCCACTGTCCCCCCTCTGCCTATGCTTCTGTCTACCACTGTACCCTCTATAGCTATGTCCCTGCTAAAACCATATATTGCAAATGAATACTATTAATATTCTGAAGACTACTATCACTCTATGTTTACTGTACTAACATTGTAGTTTACTATTATATCCATTAATATCAAGTATACTTGCATTCCAGGGAAAGAGTACAAGGTTATAAATAAAAACTATCCGCCACCATACAGTATAATGAAGTGTTGCATTATGCTGTATGGGGAAATTTGTTTGTAAATTATACTGCATGGGGGCATCTGGGTGGGCATTATACTGCATAGGAAAATCGGTGTGGGAATTATACTGTATGGGGGCATCTGTGTGGGCTTTATACTGTATGTTGGCAGATAGAGGGCATTATACTGTGTGGTGGCAGCTATTTGACATTACACTGTGTGGGAAGCACTATGGGGGCATGGTATTGTGTGGGCTGAACTGGGTGTGTATGGGTGGGGGTTGGGTGGGATTAGAGTTGTGGTTTAAAGAGTTAAAATTGTCGCGCTGCATCAGTTGTCCTTCTTGATGCTTGAAAGTTGGGAGGTATGTGTCATGTGATCGCTGTGACAGCCTGTGACAGCGATCACATTACTCCTCTCAGCGGCGCTAGAGACCCAACTGTGTGTAGCTCCGTGATGCTGCCGTCTACAGACAGCTGTATCACGGAGATTTTACCCGGGGTCCACTCAATGTGTCTCCGGTCATTTGATCACTGTGACAGCCTGTCACAGTGATCACAGATAAATTTTCCAAACTTTTCCATTAGTTGTAACTTTTCCATTAGTTGTAAAACACAAACATATTATTTATCTATCTGTCTGTCTATCTGCTGCACTGTGGCTTTGAATGCGACACAGGTCGTCCGGCCAAAGATCGCTATATGCTGTAGTCTACATAACAAGTAATAAAAGTCAATGTGATTGTGTCGCAACACGCAAGTTGCCATAACATGACCGTTGCAAGAAATCCAAACTGTTGTGTCACAGTTACTTGCAGGTTGCAATGCGACCACATTGACTTTCATTACTTGTGGTGTAGGCTATCGGACACAGCGATCTTTGGCTGTGCGACCTGTGTCAAAGTCACCATGTAGCCCCAGTCTTAGGCCTTGTGCACACAGCCGCCTGCATTCTCGGTCCTATTTTTTGCGATATACTTCTACAATAATACACTTCTAAATAAACGGGAAGGTGTCCGTGTACAATAGAAGTGATTGGGTCCGTAATTGCAGACCGTAATTATGGTCCACAATTACGGACGATTTTTACGTTCGTGTACATGGGGCCTTAGGGTGATTTTACATGTGGCGGATTCGCTAAAGATTTAACTGCCGATTTGCACAGGTAAAGTCTGCAGTGGATTACAGTACAACGCAAGAAGATGAGATTTTACAAATCTCATCCACATGCTGCCGACATTTTACACTGCAGATTTTCAAATCCTTGATATGTTTTTAAATGAATAACTTGGTGGATCTACATTACATAAAGTCATTTTCGGGCTGTTAAAGGGGTTTTCCAGTCCCCAAAAACTAATGGCCTATCTTCAGGATAAGCCATCAATATCTGATCGGTCGGGGTCAGACTACCGGCACCCTTGCCGATCAGCTGTTTTGAAAAGGCCACAGCGGTCCTACGAGGGCTGCTTCCCCTTCATTTCTTTTACTGCTCACAGTGTGAAACGTGTAGCAGCGGTTCACAGTATTACAGGCTGTTCAATTCAATGGGATAAGGCAGTAGTACTGTGAACCACCGCTACAAGTGTGTCAGTGATTCACAGTGTGAGCAGTAAAGGAAATAAAGGGTAAGAAGCGCTCGTAGGAGCGCTGTGGCCCCTTCAAAACAGCTGATCAGCAGGGTTTAACCTTTAATGGTGTTATGGCACTTCACAGCATCTGTAATGGTCGTATGGTGTCAGCAAACCAGCTTTGGAAAATTGCTATCCAAATGCCAGTTTGTGCACCATTCATTGTAAGCTGCGCCTTGCGTGTGATAAATGCGCACATATTTGGTATCGCTGAAGTCGGCAGCAGATGCCAAATATATATTCAGGTGTGTTTACATAGTGCCATGCACCAGATGTAAAAAACCCCATCGCCTAAAATAACATGTTCACATTTGTTTTCCATTTCTCCTTCCATATTTTTAAAAAAGTTAAATATAGCTCTTTTTTTTTTTTACACAATATGGAAGAACAATATATTCTGAGAAAAACAAGACCAAATACATGTAGGTTGGAAGAGTAATAGAAGAACAATTTTCTTTTAAATTAGCACATGGCTAAAACTTGAAAATGGGCCTGGTCAGGATGGGAGGGGGGTAAATCTTCTAGTCAGGAAGTGGTTAAAACTGTACAGATCTAATACTTCACACAGGTGAGTTTGCTACAATTGTATCCAGTTTAGGTTATCCTCTTTGAGCTATAAAGCATGAGCAGGCTGAGACCTACTACATCAGGTGTCTCAAGCACGCGGCCCGTGGGCCGCATGCGGCCCCTGAAGCTATCATCTGCGGCCCGCGGGACACACAGCCGCTAGACTCTGGATTTCCCTGACATCGCTGTCCACATATGAACAGCGATGTCTGGGGCTTCCCCAGAGCCGGAGTCCCGTGCAGAGCGCTAGTATCGCCTCTGCTCCGGGACTCTGTGGAATTCCCTGACATCGCTGTCCATATATGGACAGTGTGTCAGGGTCTTCCCCAGAGCGGAGTCCCGTGCAGAGCGCTAGTACAGGCTCTGCTCCGGGACTGTGTGGAATTCCCTGACATCGCTGTCCATATATGGACAGTGTGTCAGGGTCTTCCCCAGAGCGGAGTCCCGAGCAGAGCGCTAGTACGGGCTCTGCTCCGGGACTCTGTGGAATTCCCTGACATCGCTGTCCATATATGGACAGTGTGTCAGGGTCTTCCCCAGAGCGGAGTCCCGTGCAGAGCGCTAGTATCGTCTCTGCTCCGGGACTCTGTGGAATTCCCGGACATCGCTGTCCATATATGGACAGTGTGTCAGGGTCTTCCCCAGAGCGGAGTCCCGAGCAAAGCGCTAGTACAGGCTCTGCTCTGGGACTCTGTGGAATTCCCTGACATTGCTGTCCATATATGGACAGTGTGTAAGGGTCTTGCCCAGAGCGGAGTCCCGTGCAGAGCGCTAGTATCGGCTCTGCTCCGGGACTCTGTGGAATTCCCTGACATCGCTGTCCATATATGGACAGTGTGTCAGGGTCTTCCCCAGAGCGGAGTCCCGAGCAGAGCGCTAGTACAGGCTCTGCTCCGGGACTCTGTGGAATTCCCTGACATTGCTGTCCATATATGGACAGTGTGTAAGGGTCTTGCCCAGAGCGGAGTCCCGGGCAGAGCGCTAGTACAGGCTCTGCTCCAGGACTCTGTGGAATTCCCTGACATAGCTGTCCATATATGGACAGTGTGTCAGGGTCTTCTCCAGAGCGGAGTCCCGAGCAGAGCGCTAGTATCGGCTCTGCTCCAGGACTCTGTCGAATTCCCTGACATCGGTGTCCATGTTTGGACATGCGATGTCTGGGGCTTCCCCAGAGCCGGAGTCCAGTGCAGAGCTCTAGTACAGGCTCTGCTCCGGGACTCTGTGGAAATCCCTGACATCGCTGTCCATATATGGACAGTGTGTCAGGGTCTTCCTCAGAGAGGAGTCCCGAGCAGAGCGCTCGTACAGGCTCTGCTCCGGGACTCTGTGGAATTCCCCAGAGCAGGAGTCCCAGTGATGTCAGGACCACAGCTGGAGTCCCAGGAAGAGCCCGGGACTCCAGCTCTGGGGTTTCCCCTGACATCTTTGTCCATATATGGACAGTGATGTCAGGAGCAGAGCTGGGATCCCAGGCAGAGTGCTAGAAGCGGCTCTGCTCCGGGACTCCAGCTCTGGGCAAGCCCGACATCACTGTGGCAGCATCTGCGGAAGGCACTGTGGCAGCATCTACGGAGGGCACTGTGGCAGCATCTACGGAGGGCACTGCGGCAGCATCTACGGAGGGCACTGCGGCAGGATCTACGGAGGGCACTGCGGCAGCATCTACGGAGGGCACTGCGGCAGCATCTACGGAGGGCACTGCGGCAGCATCTACGGAGGGCACTGCGGCAGCATCTACGGAGGGCACTGCGGCAACATCTGCGGAGGGCACTGTGGCAGCATCTGCGGAGGGTACTGTGGCAGCATCTACGGAGGACACTGTGACAGCATCTACGGAGGGCACTGCGGCAGCATCTACGGAGGGCACTGCGACAGCATCTACAGAGGGCACAGTGGCACTATCTAAAAAGGGGCTGCACAATCTTGACATGTGTGTCTGCCAAACGCTGCCAACTGAGCCGCCGGACTGCATTTAGCGACACTTAAACTGGAAAACTGGATTGTTGAAATAAGCACGTGGAGAAATATCTCAAATTTTAAACCTCGAGGTATTATTATAGTAATGTAGTATTAATTTTATAGTAATGTAGTATTATTATTATTATTATTATAGTAATATAGTGATATAGTAGTTCAAATAAGTAATTTATTAACAATAATTTTGTGTTGTATCAAATTTGAAAGTAATGCGGCCCGTCAACTTCCCATTTTTTCTATATGCGGCCCACTTACCCTGCCGAGTTTGAGACCCCTGTACTACATTGTAGCAAACTATCAGGACAGGGGAGAAATTTGTGCTGCTGATGTATTTAGCTGACTTTTGCTTAGACCGCATACACTGTAGTAGACACAGGCCTTATTCACACCAACGGGATAATCGGCCGTGTTCACACGGCTGAATTAAAATGAATGTACTTCTATGGGGCTATTTACACAGCCGTTTTTTACCGGACTGTGTGAACGGCCCATGAAAAAATAGGACGTGTCCTATTTTTGCCGTTTTCGTGGATTCCTCAATAGACTCAAGTCTATGAGAGATCTGTAAAATCGGGTCCCGCACGGGTGCAGATCTGCTTTGAAAAAGAGCCGTTTCTCACGTTTCATGTGAATAAGCCCTAACAGCTATGAGAATTATTAGGTTTGTGGATTTCAGTCACTAGATGTAAACAAAAATGTGTCCATTCATTGACAGCAAACAGGGATTTAAAAAATGGTGATGAATTCAGATACAATATTGGTTTAGACACTTTTGGAACTTTTAATATACAATTTTCATAAAACTGGAAACTGCTTTAACCAATTGGCAATACATAACGTTGCGCTATGTCACAGCCGCGATGGGGAAGTATGGAGCAGGCTCATGGGCTGAGCCCACTCCCTAATCAGTGGGTGTTGGCTATATGTTACAGCCAGGGCCGGCCTTAGGATAGATGACGCCCCGTGCAAAATTATCTTTCGGCGCCCCACCCCATCAGAAAATAAAATGCCCCATAAAAAAAGTATAATGCCCCCCCCCACAGTATAATGCCCTATATAGTGCCCACACACAGTATAATGTCCCTATACAGTATAATAATATTATATATTATAACCCCTTCAAGGGCACAGTATTTTGTCCTCTAATTGTGCCCACACAGTATAATGCCTCCTAAGTGCCACACACAGTATATTGCCCCCTGTAGTGCCCCTACTCAGTATCATTTCCGCTTAGTGGCCTCCACACTGTATAATGCCCCCTCCCCTGGCTGCCACACACAGGCGACCCCCTTGTAGATAGTGCCCCGATGTAGATTGGGCCATACAGGCTCCCTGTAGACAGTGCCATACAGCCACCACCTCCTCCTTGTAGACAGTTCCATACAGTCCCCCACCTCCCCCTCGTAGACAGTCTCATACAGCCCCCACCACCCCCATGTAGACAGTGCCATACAGCCCCTTACCTTCACTTGGTAGACAGTGCCCCTAAACAAAAAAATTGTACTCACCCAGGCCCTGTTCCCACAACAAACTGAGCTGCTACACAATGCCGATGATGGGATCCTTGCATAGGCCAACGTGATCCTGTAGCTTAGTACAGAGTTTCCCAACCTTTTCAGACTCGAGGTAACCCTGGAAAAAAAAAATCTCAGGGCCCCCTTAACAAAAATTGTTTAGGGAAAGAGAGAAAACGGCTAAAAACAAGCACTACACTCTTACGCCTCATGCACACGACCGTGTGCGCCGCCCGAGTCCCGTCAGTGATCCGAGGAAAGTTAGACTCGGATCGGAGACTCAGATAATTTCTCACTGACCCGATTCACCGCTAAAGTGAATGGGTCTGTGAAGACTATCGGGTGCTACTCGGATGCCGTCAAAAATGGCACGAGTGCCACAACGGTCGTGTGCATGAGGCATTAGGGTATGTTCACACAGCGTTTTTTCTAAGGCAGAAAAAAATCGGTCTCAAAATTCCTTCAGGCAGATTCCTGAGGCAGATTTTGAATTGACAGCGTTATTTGACCTTTTCACTCCAAACGAGCGGCGCAGGTATTCTGCCTCCTATTAATTTGAATTGGAGGTTAGAGGTGGAAACCACTTGAAGACCATCAGCCCCCCCAATCACAGTAAAATAACCATCAGTCCACCACTCACAGATGCCACCTGTAGATAGTGCCACACAGCCCCCTGTAGATAGTGCCACACAGCCCCTTGTAGGTAGTGCCACACAGCCCCTTGTAGGTAGTGCCCCACAAGCCCCTTGTAGGTAGTGCCAGATAGCCCCCTTGTAGGTAGAGCCACACAGCCCCCTTGTAGGTAGTTGCCACACAGCCCCCTTGTAGGTACCTGCCACACAGCCCCCTTGTAGGCAGTGCCACACAGTCCCCTTGTAGGTAGTGCCATACAGCCAGGGCCGGCTCCAGGTTTATGTGGGCCATTGGGCGACACCGACTTAGTGGGCCCCTTTGCGCGGTAACTCACGGTGGCAGTAAAATGCCAAAAATCATCACTTTATGCCCCCATATAGACGTTAGGCCCTGTTTATGCCCCCATATAAAAGTTAGGCCCCCAGTTTGTACCACAATACATTTAGTACCCTCTGTAGATAGTGCCACACAGCACCCTCCTCCCAGGTAGTGGCACACAGCTCCTGACGTCACTGTCTATATATGGACAGTGTTGTCAGTCAGGGGCAACCCAAGATCCATAGTCCCGGGCAGAGCATTACTAGCACTCTGCCTGGGAGTGGTGTAGCTAAAGGCTCATGGGCCCTGGTGCAAGAATTCAGCTTAGGCCCCCCTACCCAACACCACCAGACCCCTGCGCACGCCTATGCCCAGCTGCCTTGCCCGACAGACCCCATGAATGCCCCCACAGTATAATGACCCCCCCCCCATAGCTGCCCCCACACAGTATAATGCCCCCCATAGCTGACCAGCACAGTATAATGCTTCCATAGCTGCTCACCACAGTATAATGCTTCCCATAGCTGACCCCCACAGTATAATGCTCCCCATAGCTGCCCACTACACAGAATAATGCCCCAGTAGCTGACCACCACAGTATAATGCCCCCCATAGCTGCTCCCACAGTATAAATCCACCACACAGTATAATGCCCCCTAGCTGCCCCCCACACAGTAGAATGCCCCCCATAGCTGCTCCCACAGTATAAATCCACCACACAGTATAATGCCCCCATAGCTGCCCCCCCACACAGTATAATGCCCCCATAGCTGCCCCCCTACACAGTATAATGACCCCCATAGCTGACCACCACAGTATAATGCCCCCATAGCTGCCCCCCTACACAGTATAATGCCCCCCATAGCTGACCACCACAGTATAATGCTCCCCGTAGCTGCCCCACGCAGTATAATGCCCCCATAGCTGACCACCACAGTATAATGCTCCCCGTAGCTGCCTCACACAATATAATGCCCGCCATAGCTGCCCAATACAGTATAATGCCCCCATAGCTGCACCATACAGTATAATGCCCCCCATAGCTGCACCATACAGTATAATGCTCCCCATAGCTGCACCATACAGTATAATGCCCCCCCATAGCTGCACCATACAGTATAATGCCCCCCATAGTTGCACCATACAGTATAATGCCCCCATAGCTGCACCATACAATATAATGCCCCCCATAGCTGTCCCATACAGTATAATGCCCCCCATAGCTGCCCCATACAGTATAATGCCCCCATAACTGTCCCATGCAGTATAATGCCCCCCATAGCGGCACCATACAGTATAATGCCCCCATAGCTGCACCATACAGTATAATGCCCCCCATAGCTGTCCCATACTGTATAATGCCCCCCATAGCTGCCCCATACAGTATAATGCCCCGATAGCTGTCCCATACAGTATAATGCCCCCATAGCTGCACAATACAGTATAATGCCCCCCATAGCTGCACCATGCAGTATAATGCCCCCATAGCTACACCCAGTGGCGCAGCTATAGGGGTCGCAGCGGTCGCAGTTGCGACCGGGCCCCTAAGCCTGGGGGGCCCATGGGACCCCGTTGCCATACAGCAGGCTTGTTAAATAGATTTTCTGTGCCGCGAAGCCGGCACTTCCTGGTTACGGTCACATGGTACACTTAGTGTACCATGTGACCGTGTTGTCACGTGACACATCTTCCAGCCAGTGCAGTGGAAGAGTCGGTGCGGAGGACTCCAGATGAGCTGCAGAGTCTGTATTGTAATGTATTGTGTTGTATTGTGTTGCCTTGTAATGTATTGTGTTGCCTTGTAATATATTGTAATGTATTGTGTTGCCTTGTAATGTATTGTGCTGTTTGCGGTGGAGAGGGGGGGCCCATTAAATTGCAGTCCCCCTCCTCTCTCCCCCGCAAACTGCACAATACAACACAATACATTACACATTGTGGGTCGCATCCCCCTGGGGGGGGCATAATACTGCATGGGGGGCTGATATGGCATGGGGGCTGATAAGATGGTGGGGAATTATACTGCATGGGGGCTGATATGGGAGAATTATACTGTATGGGGGGCTGATATGGGGGGGGTCATTACACTGTATGGGTTGCTCATATGGGGGGCATTATACTGTATGGGGAGCTCATATGGGGGGCATTATACTGTATGGGAAGCTCATATGGGGGGCATTATACTGTATGGGGAGCTGATATGGGGGGCATTTTACTGTATGGGGAGCTGATATGGGGGCATTATACTGTATGGGGAGCTCATATGGGGGGCATTATACTGTATGGGAGCTGATATGGGGGCATTATACTGTATGGGGAGCTGATATGGGAGGCATTATACTGTATGGGGAGCTGATATGGAGGGGCATTATACTGGTGATGATCCAGCTGTCGTGGTCCATGTCGGTACCAACGACAGAATAAATGGTAGGTGGAGGAGCCTTAAGAATAATTTTAAAGAACTAGGCTACAAGCTGAAGGGAAGGACCTCCAAGGTTGTATTCTCAGGAATACTGCCTGTGCCATGCGCATCACAGGAAAGACAGCGGGAGCTTAGGGAGTTAAATGCATGGCTGAAGTCTTGGTGTAGAGGAGAAGGATTTGGGTTCCTAGAGCACTGGGCTGACTTTTCATTGGGGTACAAACTGTATTCTGCAGATGATTTGCACCTAAATGGAAGGGGGTCCGCTGTGCTGGGGGAGAGAATTCTAGCTGGGGTGGCGGAGTATTTAAACTAGGGCTGAGGAGGGAGGTCAATGTAGAAAAAAAAGGGGTAGCCAGGTTAGAGAGGGGTCAGACTATATTGGTGGGGGGAGAAACAGAATGTGGGGAGAGGACTAGACAACAAGATAAGGAGATCCTTTCGTTACAAAACATCAGTGTAAATAAAAAGGACCGATTAATGTCAAATCACATTTCTGATAATAAAAGTGAAAAACTGACAGGCAAGTTAAAGTGTATGTTCACAAATGCCAGAAGTCTAGCAAGCAAAATGGGGGAGCTGGAGGCCTTGATACTGGAAGAAAATATAGATATAGTTGGTGTTGCTGAAACATGGCTGGACTCTTCACATGACTGGGCTGTAAATCTACAGGGTTTTACACTTTTTCGTAAAGACAGGACAAATAGGAAAGGTGGTGGTGTATGTCTGTATGTGAGAAGTGATATGAAGGCGAGTGTGAAAGAGACAATAGTGGGTGAAGACTGTGAGGAGGTTGAAACCTTGTGGGTGGAACTAGAAAGGGAGGTAAACACTGAAAAAATTACTTTTGGTGTAATCTATAGACCCCCCAATATAACTGAGGAGATGGAAGGTCAGATATATAAACAGATGGAGCGGGCTGCACAGGCGGGTACTGTAGTGATAATGGGAGATTTTAATTTCGGGGATATTAATTGGTGTCATGGTTCGGCTTCAACTGCAAAGGGGAGACATTTCCTCAACCTGTTGCAGGAAAATTTTATGGGCCAGTTTGTGGAAGACCCGACTAGAGGTGAAGCTCTGTTGGATCTGGTCATTTCTAATAATGCAGATCTTGTTGGGAATGTCAATGTTCGTGAAAACCTCGGTAACAGTGATCATAATATAGTTACATTTTACCTATACTGTAAAAAACAAACGCAGGCTGGGAGGGCAAAAACATTTAATTTTAAGAAAGCCAATTTCCCCAGGATGAGGGCTGCAATTCAGGATATAGACTGGGAAGAACTAATGTCAAATAATGGAACAAATGATAAATGGGAGATTTTCAAATCTACTTTGAGTTATTATAGTGCAAAATTTATTCCTACAGGTAATAAGTATAAACAACTCAAATTAAACCCCACATGGCTTACACCTTCTGTGAAAGGGGCAATACATGACAAAAAAAGGGCATTTAAAAAATACAAATCTGAGGGTACAGCTGTAGCCTTTGTAAAATATAAAGAGCTTAATAAAATCTGTAAAAATGTAATAAAATTAGCAAAAATACAAAATGAAAGGCAGGTGGCCAAGGATAGTAAAACAAATCCTAAAAAATTCTTCAAGCATATAAATGCAAAAAAGCCAAGGTCTGAACATGTAGGACCCCTAGATAATGGTAATGGGGAGTTGGTCACAGGGGATCAAGAGAAGGCAGAGTTACTAAATGGGTTCTTTAGCTCTGTATATACAACAGAAGAAAGAGCAGCTGATGTAGCCGGTGCCAGTGCTGTTAATATATCAGTTGATATACTGAATTGGATGAATGTAGATATGGTCCAAGCTAAATAAAATAAAATAAATGTGCACAAGGCTCCGGGACCAGATGGGTTACACCCTAGAATTCTTAAAGAGCTTAGTTCAGTTATTTCTGTCCCCCTTTTCATAATATTCAGAGAATCTCTAGTGACTGGTATAGTGCCAAGGGACTGGCGCAGGGCAAATGTGGTGCCTATTTTCAAAAAGGGCTCTAGGTCTTCCCCGGGTAATTATAGACCAGTAAGCTTAACATCCATCGTGGGGAAAATGTTTGAGGGGCTATTGAGGGACTATATACAGGATTATGTGACAATAAATAGCATTATAAGTGACAGCCAGCACGGTTTTACTAAGGACAGAAGTTGTCAAACTAACCTAATCTGTTTTTATGAAGAGGTGAGCAGAAGTCTAGACAGAGGGGCCGCTGTGGATTTAGTGTTTTTGGACTTTGCAAAGGCATTTGACACTGTCCCCCATAGACGCCTAATGGGTAAATTAAGGACTATAGGTTTAGAAAATATAGTTTGTAATTGGATTGAGAATTGGCTCAAGGACCGTATCCAGAGGGTTGTGGTCAATGATTCCTTCTCTGAATGGTCCCCGGTTATAAGTGGTGTACCCCAGGGTTCAGTGCTGGGACCACTATTATTCAACTTATTTATTAATGATATAGAGGAAGGGATTAATAGCACTATTTCTATTTTTGCAGATGACACCAAGCTATGTAATATAGTTCAGTCTATGGAAGATGTTCATGAATTACAGGCAGATTTAACCCCTTAGTGACCAGCCCATTTTAGGCCTTAATGACCAAGCTATTTTATTCGTTTTTCTATAGTCGCATTCAAAGAGCTATAACGTTCTTATTTTTTCGTCTACATAGCTGTATGAGGACTTGTTTTTTGCGGGATTAGTTGTGCTTTTTAATGGCACCATTTTTGGGTACATATAATTTTTATATTAACTTTTATTAACCTTTTTGGGGGAGATTATAAAAAAAACCTGAAATTCCGCCATTGTTCTATGCGTTTTTAAATTGACGCCGTTCACTGTGCGACGTAATTAACATGTGACCTTTATTCTATGGGTCGGTACGATTACGGCGATACCACATATGTGGAGGTTTTTTTTATGTTTTACGACTTTTGCACAATAAAAACACTTTTGAACTAAAATTATTTGTTTTTGCATCGTCGCTTTCCAAGAGCCGTAATTTTTTTATTTTTCCATCAATGTAGTGATTTTTTGGGCTTGTTTTCTGCGGGACAAGACGTAGTTTTGAATGGTACTGTTTTGGGGTACATGGGACTTATTGATTCATTTTTATTATGACTTTTTTGGGGGGCAATGGAAAAAAATTGCAATTTCGCCATAGTTTTTGGCGTTTTTTTTTTACGGTGTTCACTTTGCGGTTTAAATTACATATTAACTTTATTAATGGAGTCATTACGGTCGCGGCGATACCACATATGTGTACTTTTTTTTATTTTTTACACTTTTACTAAATAAAACCACTTTTTATGGAAAAAAATGGTTTTATTTATTTTTTTACTGTACTTTTTATTAATAATCTTTATTTCACTTTGATGACTGATTTTATTAGTCCCACTAGTGGACTTTACTGTGCGATATTCCGATCGCTGCTATAATGCTCTGGTATACTTCGTATACCAGAGCATTATTGCCTGTCAGTGTAAATCTGACAGGCAATCTGTTAGGACGTGCCTCCGGCGCGTCCTAACAGGCATATGTCCAGGGCAGACCTGGGGGCTTTTATCAGTCCCCCGGCTGCCATGACACCCCATCGGAGACCCGCGATTTCATTCGCGGGCCGCCGATGGGTGACGGAGGGAGCGCACTCCCTCTGTAAACAAAGTTAAATGCCGCGGTCGCTATTGACGGCGGCATTTAACGGGTTAAACGGCCGCGATCAAAGTAAACTTCGATCGCGGGCGTTGGAGCAGGAGCTCAGCTGTCATCAGACAGCAGAGCCCCGGCTCCTGCCTGCACGGGAGACCCGTGCAGGACTTAGACTAGGCTGACGTGAAAAGGCGTCAGCCTAGCCTAAAGCCCAGTAGTGAATCACGTTAAAACACGTATTAGTGGTCACTAAGGGGTTAAACAAACTAAGTGTTTGGGCGTCCACTTGGCAAATGAAGTTTAATGTAGATAAATGTAAAGTTATGCATCTTGGTACCAACAACCTGCATGCATCATATGTCCTAGGGGGCGCTACACTGGCGGATTCACTTGTTGAGAAGGATCTGGGTGTACTTGTAAATCATAAATTCAATAACAGCATGCAGTGTCAATCAGCTGCTTCAAAGGCCAGCAGGATATTGTCGTGTATTAAAAGAGGCATGGACTCGCGGGACAGGGATGTAATAATGCCACTTTACAAAGCATTAGTGAGGCCTCATCTAGAATATGCAGTTCAGTTCTGGGCTCCAGTTCATAGAAAGGATGCCCTGGAGTTGGAAAAAATACAAAGAAGAGCAACGAAGCTAATAAGGGGCATGGAGAATTTAAGTTATGAGGAAAGATTGAAAGAATTAAACCTATTTAGCCTTGAAAAAAGACGACTAAGGGGGGACATGATTAACTTATATAAATATATTAATGGCACATACAAAAAATATGGTGAAATCCTGTTCCTTGTAAAACCCCCTCAAAAAACAAGGGGGCACTCCCTCCGTCTGGAGAAAAAAAGGTTCAAGCTGCAGAGGCGACAAGGCTTCTTTACAGTGAGAACTGTGAATTTATGGAATAGCCTACCGCAGGAGCTGGTCACAGCAGGGACAGTAGATGGCTTTAAAAAAGGGTTAGATAATTTCCTAGAACAAAAAAGTATTAGCTCCTATGTGTAGAAATTTTTCCTTCCCTTTTCCCTTCTCTTGGTTGAACTTGATGGACATGTGTCTTTTTTCAGCCGTACTAACTATGTAACTATTTAACTATGTATGGGGAGCTCGTATGGGGGGCATTATACTGTATGGGGAGCTCATATGGGGGGCATTAAACTGTATGGGAAGCTCATAAGGGGGACATTGTACTGCATGGGGAGCTGATATGGGGGGCATCATACTGTATGGGGGCTGATATGGGGGGCACTATACTGTATGGGGGCAGCTATGTGGGGCATTATACTGTGGGGGCTGATATGGGGAGCATTATACGGTATGGGGCTGTTATAGGGAGCATTATACGATATGGGGCTGTTATGGGGGCATTATACGTTATGGGGCATTATACTGTGTGGGGGCAGCTATGGGAGCATTATACTGTGTGGGGGCATTATACTATGGGGGCTGTTGGGCAAGGCGTCTGGGCATAGGCGCGCGCAGGGGTCTGATAATGGTGGTGTTGGGGAGTGGTAGGGGGGCTCGAGCTGAATTCTTGCACCCGGGCCCATGAGCCTTTAGCTACGCCCCTGGCTGCACCATACAGTATAATGCCCACCATAGCTGTCCCATACCGTATAATGCCCCCATACAGTATAATGCCCTCCATAGCTGGCACATACAGTATAATGCCCCACACAGCTGTCCCATACAGTATAATGCCCCCTCAGCAGCAACAAAATGACCCCCCTCCCATACCCAGTATAATGCCCCCATATGTAGCTAATATAAAAAAAAAAACATAATTACTTACCAACCGACGTGGGGAGGATCCTTCTCCTCCTCTGAACTGTCCTGTGAGTGACTCGTCGCAGACAGGCGATAGGTAGTGACGTCACTACATCGTGCCTGTGCCGAGGCTCCAGCATTCAACCCAACTGAATCGAGGCGGGACCAGCGCGGCCAGCCTGGGACACTGCTCTGGTCCTGGCATCGCTGTCCATATTCACTGTCCATATATGGACAGCGATGTCAGGGGCTTTCCCAGAGACGAAGTTCCGGAGCAGAGCAGCTTCTAGCGCTCTGCCCGGGAATCCTCTCCTTACATCACTGTCCATATATGGACAGTGATGCCTTAACGACCGCTTCGTCAGCACCCGGCGTCCGAGTGGGCCCCCCCAAGTGGAGTGGGCCCCGGCACTTGCCCGATGCTGACGCCGGCCCTGCATACAGCCCCCTTGTAGATAGCACCCCCCCTCCTTCCCGTAGCTAGCGCTGTAGCTTCCCCTGTGGCCATGGATTCTGCTCCTGGATGGAGTTCTTGATGTCTCTGTCATTATATGGACAGTGACATCAGGGGCAACTCCTGAAGCGGAATCCCCGCCCACAGCGCTGACGATGCTGTGACTGGGAATTCCACTCCAGGAGAAGCCCCTGACATCTCTGTCCATTTATGGACAGTGATGTCAGTTGGTTCTCCTGGAGCCGAATCACCAGCCACCACGCCGGCAATGCCGTGGCCGGGGATTCGACTTTAGGAGTTGCCCCTGATGTCACTGTCCATATATGGACAGAGACATCAACCACTCTGTCCAGGAGCGGAATCCCTGGCCACAGGGGGATTCCGCTCCTTTAGGGAGCTAAAGTGGAGCTAGTAGATAGCAGAGCAGGGAGATACCTCCCTGCTCTGCTATAGTGTTCAATAGCATCTGTGTCCTAAGAACGATTGATATGTGGCGTGTGTGCTGCTAGCGAACCGCCGGCTATGGGGGGGGCCCGGGGCCCATCCCGACGGGCGGCATAGGTGCCCTCGTTTATGGTGTCGCCGCTAGCAGCCACTATGGCTGCTACAGTGGTAGCGACGCCACTGAATGAAGCGCCCGGGGAGAAGGGCAGCTGCTGAGTCGCTGGGCCCATGCAATTCTGAAACACAAGCAGGGGAAGGGAGCAAGCGCAGTGCCCACTTCCACCTGCTGGAGTGATGCGCCCTGTGCAATGGCATAAATCTCACACCTCGAAGGCCGGCCATGGTTACAGCCAACACTTAACTGCAACTGCCGGGAGAGATAACTCCGATGACAGCCATTTAACCGCTTAGATGCTGCGGTCAATAGCAGCCATGGCATCTAAGCCATTAGAAACAGGGAGGATTTCCCTCCGTCAGCCCATTACTCCAACCGCAACGTGATCGTGGAGTGTCGATGGTTGTCATGGCAGCATAAGGTTTCAATCTTTGTACTGAAGCATGCAGAGCTTAATAGGAGCTGGTAAAAGTTACAATAACCTGCAATATATAGGTATTGTACCAGCAATCAAATTATCGCTTGTTCAAGTCCTGTACTTGGGGAATAAGCATAATTGGTAACGCCGTGTCTGTAAAGTTCGACCTATTATACTATAACATTATTTAACCCACACAATAAAAGATTTAAAAGAAATGCACCAGTATTGTTACCTTACCTGCCCAAATTTTTTTTCTAAAAATTGATTGTAAAGATGTATGTACTACAAAATGATACAATAAAAACTACAGCTTGCCCCGCACAAAACAAGTCCTCATATCACTCCATCGACTGAAAAAGAAAAAAGTTATAGGTCTCAAAATATGACGATACAAAAATATTTTATTTTATTTTTAAGAAATCATTTTTCCTTAGTAAAAATAGTACATCATAAAAAAATGAGATAAATTTGATATCAGCATAATCTTATTGGCCCGCATGGTGAATGCCGTCAAAACAAAACCTAAAAATCAATGGAGAAAAGTTTTTTTCCAATTCCAACCCACAAAGAATTGTTTTGCAGTTACCAAGTACATTATATGGTACATTAAATGGTGCCATTAAAAACTCAAAAATCAGCCCTCATACGTCAATAGAAAGATAAAAAAGTTATGGATCTTGGAAGGCAGGGAGGAAAAAACTAAATATGGCTGCGGCGCCAAGGGATTAAGGTAGCATGAAAGAAAAAATATCTTTGCTCAGACATATCCTTCAGAAACATTACATATATATACTGGAACAAAATATGAATACATATTGAAGAAAAGAATTGGATGTGGCTTGTGTCTGATACCAAACCATCTGTTTACAATCATGCAAATCTCTAAACTGAAACCTGCAAATAACATTGTGGATACAATAACAGACTATGTTTGTTAATTACAATGTTAATGAATAATTACAACTATGAAACAGTTATTTTAATTGCATAAGTTCATGACTTTAACAACTAGATATTATGACAGTCTGAGTGCAACTAATAGAGTGGCAGCCATAATGGCTACTGCAGGGCCCGCTATTTCAGAGTGTCAATAGCTGCCTCTAAAGCTAAGGCTACATGGCAACATTTTGTTCCCATACGAGTTTCCGTAAAATCGTGGCATTACCGCAAAGCAACCTCAACCTTTCCATATGGCAAACGACTTTCCAACCACTACAAAAAAAATCAATCACATTATACCAGATTGCTTGCGATGGTTGCAAAGTCACTTGCAGCTTCTTTTTCCATATGGAAAAAGTGAGCTTGCAGTCACAATAATGCCACCATTTTACCAAAACTCATGTGTGATCAAAAGTCAATGCAATTTAGCCCGAGCCCAAAAACATTCAAAGTGAGCGAGGAAGCAGGCCAGCCGTTAATAGCCTCCTCGTCCGCTCGTATTGAATTGGACTTCTTTCTACTCCTTCAGAAGACCGTACGGCCTAATGCATATGGCTCTGTTTTGGCGTCATGTTGTATGGAGCCGTAATAAGGCTGCCATAGGGGTGCATAGGTCTCTACTGCACCTCTGTACACCTCAGATTTCACACAAAGGCTTTTTCGGTCAGGTTTTGTAAAAATATGACTGGAAAAATTAACGGCATGCTCCATGGATACCGTATGAGGATGCTATGCTCCCCTAGAAGAATTGGTTTCCCAGATATGCCCCCTAACATGAACCCACATAGCAGAGTCTCCGGGGCTCCGTGTGCAGTCGTTAGCCAGGGTAGAATAAGTGCTTGCTTAGAATGAACGGTGTAGCAAGGAGTAGTTAGTTGTAGTTGCAGATTTAAAACTTTTATGAAAGAAACTGCTTGGCGACCTATTCCCAATTCCTGGTTCAGCTTCTCACATCTGCCAAACATGATTGCCAGACCGTGTTATATGAATCAGATCAAGAGCTGCTGTTTTTTAGTGCACTGGCTCATAGAGAGGTTTCCAAAGGCCCGGGACCCTCCTCTATGACCTCCATATTAAGGCCTAAGGTAAGGGCTCGTCTTTGGGAGACAACCACTTTAAGAATGAAGAATATGATGATGATGATGATGGTAAATGATAACATTAAAAATAACAGTAATAATAATAATAATAATAATAATATTAATAATAATATCATAGTAATTTGTAATAATAACTATAACTATATTTAAAACTAGATGCATACCAGGTTTTTTCATCCTGTTAAAAGGTACTGCTTGCTTTTTTGTCAAATGTACCTTTAACCCATTAAGGACACAGCCAATTTTTTCAAATCTGACGTGTCAATTAATGTAGTAATAACTTTGGAATGCTTCTATGTATCCAAGCGATTCTGAGAATGTTTTCTAGTGACACAATGTACTTTATGTTAGTGGTAAAAGTTGGTCGATATATTCAGTGTTTATTTGCGGAAATTTACCAAAATTAAAATGTATTTGCTTGTAAGACAGATAGTAATACCACACAAAATAGTTCCTAGTTAACAGTTCCCATATGTCTACTTTATGTTGGCAACATTTTTTTAAAGTCCTTTTATTTTTCTAGGATGTTACAAGGCTTATAACTTTAGCAGCAATTTCTCACATTTTCAAGAGACCAGTTCAGTTCTGAAGTGGCTTTGAGGGTCTTATATATTAGAAAGTCCCCATAAATCACCCCAACTACACCCCTCAAAGTATTCAAAACAGCATTTAGAAAGTTTCTTAACCCTTTAGGCGTTTCACAGGAATTTAAGCAAAGTAGAGGTGATATTTACAATTTTCATTTTTTTTGGCCAAAATTCATTGGTAATAATTTTTTTTCTTTAACACAGAAAGTTTTACCAGAGAAATGCAACTCAATACTGATTGCCCAGATTTTGCAGTTTTTAGAAATATCCTACATGTGGCCCTAGTGTGGTAATGTACTGAAGCACCGGCCCCAGAAGCAAAGACGCACATAGTGGATTTTGGGGCCTCCTGTTTTTTTAGAATATATTTTAGGCACCATGTCATGTTGGAGGAGGTCTTGTGGTGCCAAAACAGTGGAAACCCCCCAAAAGTGACCCCCAACTACACCCCTCAAAAAATCTATCTAGGGGTATAGTTAGCATTTTGACCCCACCGTTTTGTTTTGCTAAATTTATTGGAATTAGTCTGTAAAAATGAAAATCTACTTTTTTCAAAAAAAACTTAGAAATTTTTATTTTTTGAAAGGAATAAATGAGAAAAAACACCCCAACATTTGTGAAGCAAATCTCCAGATTAAAGCAATATATGTGGTAATAAACTGCTGTTTGGACCCACAGCAGGGCTTACAAGGGAAGTCGCACCATTTGGATTTTGAAGAGAAGATTTTGCTGGAATAGTTTTCAGTGCCATGTCATGTTTGCAACGCCCTGGAGGGACCAAAAAAGTGGAAACCGCCCAAAAGTGACCCTAGAGGTATAGTTAGCATTTTGACCACACACGGTTTTTTCCAAATTTATTGGAATTATGCCGTGTAATTGAAAATCTAATTTTATTTCTAATAAAATGTACTTTTAGCTCATATTTTTTCATTTTCACAATAAAGGTGAAAAAGCACCCCAAAATTCCTAAAGCAAACTCTTCTGATCACAGCAATGCCCCATATGTGGTGATAAACTGCTGTTTGGACACAAAGCAGGTCTTAGAAGGAAAGGAGCGCCAATTGACTTTTGGAGCTCAAGTTTTGCTGGAATGGTTTGTGGCCCCATGTGACATTTGCAAAGCCCCTGAGGGGCCAAAACAGTGCAAACCCCGCAAAAGTGATCCCATTTGGGAAAATACACCTCCCGTGGTATTTATCTAGCGGTATAGTGAGCATTTTGACCCCAATGTTTTTGTTCACTGAATTTATTGGAATTAGGCAGTGAATTTTTTTCATTTTCACAAGGAATAAAGGAGAAAAAGCGCCCCAACAATTATAAAGCAATTTCTCCTGAGTACGGCAATACCCCATAAGTCGTCATAAACTGCTGTTTGGACACACGGCAGGGATTAGACTGGCAGGAGTGCTACTTGGCATGCAGATTTTGCTTGATTGTTTTTTTGGCTCCATGTCGCATTTGCATAGCCCTTGAGGTACCAGTACAGTAAAAACCCCTGAGAAGTGACTCCATTTTGGAAACGATACCACTCAGGGCATTCATCTAGGGGTGTAGTGAGCATTTCCTAGATTGTATTAGAATTAGGCAGTGAAAATGAATTTTATTTTTTCACAAGGGGTGATAGGAGAAAAAATAACACGCAATTTGTTAACCAATTTCTCCCGAGTACGGCAATACCCTATGTGTGGCCCTAAACTGCTGTTTGGGCACATGGCAGAGCTCAAAATGGAAAGAGCGCCATTTGGCTTTTAGAGCGCAGATTTTGCTGGACTGGTGTAAAAGCGCCATGTCACATTTGCAGAGCTCCCTTAGGTACCAGAGTAAAATGTAAACCCCTGAGAAGTGACCCCATTTTGTAAAAAAACACCCCTCAAGGCATTTATCATTTGCCGGAACATATGACTTAGGAGTGAAAGAGCAAATGCTCATGTGAGGCCTATTTTGGTGATTTTCACAGCATTGGCCCACAATGGCAGGGCTCTGGTGTCAAATAGTAAAAGAAACCCCCAAGAAGTGACCCCCATTTTGGAAACTGCACCCCTCAAGGCATTTTTTAAAGGGGTGAAGTGAGCATTTTGACCACACAGGTTGTTGTTTTTTTTATTAGAAATGAAAGCTCAGCGGATGGTGCAAAGTGAAAACTGCCGTTTTCCACAGGTATATGCCATTTTAGTGCACAATATGTTGTGCCCAGTTCGTGCCACTGAGGACAAATACCTTAAACTGTTAAGCGGGTCCTCCCGGGTATGGCGATGCCATATCTGTGGACGTAAACTGCTGTTTGGGCACCATGTAGGATTCAGAAGGGAGGGAGCGCCATTTGGGTTTTGGAGCGCAGATTTTGCTTAGTGGCAGTTGTTCTGTTTTGGGTGTTGCTGGTATTTCAGTTTATGATGTGGGGGCATATGTAAGCTGGGCAGAGTACACCAGGGCATAAGAGGGTATAATAATGCGGTAAATAAATAATAATTCATAGATGTGTGGCCAGTGTCGCACTGATAAATAAAAAAAATCGTATCCGCTTTTGGAATGCTCTGCACATTTTGTATCGCCATATTTTGAGAGCCAGAACTTTTTCTTTTTTCTCCACCGGAGCTGTGTGAGGGCTTATTTGTTGCGGGACAATCTGTAGTTTTCATTGGTACCATTGTGGGCTACATGCGATTTTTTTTATCACTTTTTATTTCATTTTGTGGCAAGCAAGGTGACCAAAAACCAGCAATTCTGATAATGCTCTTTTTTTTTACGGTGTTCACCATGCGCTATAAATTACAATTTAATTTTATTCTGCGGGTGGATAAGATTACGGCGATACCATACGCATATAGAGTTTTTTTAATGTTTTGTAGCGTCTGCGCAATAAAATCACTTTTGTTTCAAATAATTTATGATTGTGTCACCATGTTGTGAGAGAAATAACTTTTTTATTTTTCAATCAAAAAAGTGGGAGGGCTTGTTTTTTGCGGGACGGGTTGTAGTTTTAAATCAAATAATTTTGGGGTACATGCAACTTTTAGATCACTTTTTTTTATTCTGTTTTGGGATGGATAGCGACTAAAAAACAGCGATTCTGGAATAGTTTTTTTATTTTATTTTTTTATGGTGTTTACCGTGCGGCTAAAATAGCATGATATTTTTATAGTTCGGGTCGTTACGGACGCGGTGATACCACATATGTAAACTTTTTTTTTTGTTTTACAATTTTTCCTATAATAAAAGACTTATTATGGGAAAAAAGATGGTTCTTGTTTTTTTTTATGTGAAACTTTTATTTTTGACAACATTTTTATTAACTTTTTTTTGTCCCACTAGGGGACTTGAAGGCAAGAAGCCCTGATCGCTATTCGAATACACTGCACTACCTACATAGTGCAGTATATTAGAGCTGTCAGCTATTCACTGACAGCAAAGCCTATTAGGCTTTGCCTCCTGGCGGGGCCTAATAGGCCACCGTACTAGGAGGCCATTGTTAGGGCTCAAGTTGCCAAAACAACCATTGGCATCCCCGCAGGTGCCGATGGTTGCCTTTAGCAACCATCGGGTGCGATCTAACCACGTAGATGCACCGATCGCTTTTGATCGCTGCATCTAAGGGGTTAATCGGCTGGATCGGAGCCTAGCTCCAGTCCTGGCCGTTAGAGCAGGATGTCAGCTATGACAAACAGCTGACACCCACGGCCATGGCAACCATCAGTGGTACCGACAGGCTAGAAACCACCTAGATGCAGTGATCGCTTTTGATCACTGCATCTAAGGGGTTAATCGGCCGGATCGGAGGCTAGCTCCGGTCCTGGCCATTACAGCGGGGTGTTGGCTGTAATATACAGCCGACACCCGGCGGTGATGGCGCTGGCTCAGCTTCACAGCCAACTCCATCACATACACGTTCTCAAGGAGCTGTGATTGGTCAGTCTGCTGTGACTGACCAATCACAGCGATCGCCGGCAGGGGACCACTGTGATTGGTCCCCTGCCGTCTTACTGTGCCGATCAACTGTCATAAACAGTTGATGGCACAGTTCTATCACCCTGTCCTTTGACAGGGCGACAGATATTAGCCAGGACGCACCGGTACATCCCGATACCTTAAAGCACTGCAATACAGGACGTACCGGTGCCTCCTGGTGCAGTAAGGGGTTAAAATAGGACACAATGGGGGAGATTTACTATTGGTGTTGCTCCAGAATTCTGGCCTAAGTTGCAACTTCTTTCAGCGCAAATCATTTTAGACAAATTTATCAATGAAATGCATCAAATAGAATAGATGTTTGTGACTTCCCACTTCAAGGGGCATGGCTTAAGGAGGAGGGGCGTGGCTTAAGATGCAGCAATGTTTGGGTGCAAAAAGCGGACTAAAATAAGTCAACCAAGAGGTGGTATAAAGTTAGACAGAAGTGTCTAAAGGTGCGCCGCAATTTATCATCCAGCCTGAGCCACTGTAATCAATTTAGTGCATTCAGTCTAATTCTTAGGGTATGTGCACACGATAGCAGGCATTTACGTCTGAAAAGACAGACTGTTTTCAGGAGAAAACAGCTGCCTCGTTTCACACGTAAATGCTCCTCCTCGCATTTTGCGAGGCTTCTCTGACAGCCGTAAATTTTGAGCTGTGCTTCATTGAGTTCAATGAAGAACGGCTCAAATTAGGTCTGAAAGAAGTGTCCTGCACTTCTTTTGACGAGGCTGTATTTTTACGCGTCGTCGTTTGACAGCTGTCAAACGACGACGCGTAAATGACAGGTTGTCTGCACAGTACGTCGGCAAACACATTCAAATGAATGGGCAGATGTTTGCCGACGTATTGTAGCCCTATTTTCAGACGTAAAACGAGGCATAATACGCCTCGTTTACGTCTGAAAATAGGTCGTGTGAACCCAGCCTTAGGCTTCGTTCACATCTGCACTAGAGCTCCATTCTGACGTTCCCTCAGAGCTTTCCGTCGGAATGGAGCCCTGACAGACACAAACGGAAACCATAAGTTTCCGTTTGCATCACCATTGATTTTAATGGTGACAGATCCGGTGCCAATGGTTTCCGTTTGTCTCCGTTGTGCAAGGATTCCATAGTTTTCACGGAATCAATAGCGTAGTCGACTAATGGTGATGTAAACAGAAACCTATGGTTTCCGTTTGTGTCTGTCAGGGCTCCGTTCCGACTGAAATCTCAGACGGAACATCCGAACGGACCCTAGCGCAGATGTGAACGAAGCCTATGCTGCCCGAATTTAAGACAGTATTAGTAAATACGTGCCATTGTTTAAGAACAGGATCCAGACAGATCCTGTTTTTTTTATACAATAGAAGTGAAAGCCAACCTGATGCAACCATAGGCATCCTATTACGTCCTGTTTCAAAGCTGCATTTCGGAAAATAAATAAATGTTTTAATAAAAGTCGACTACAAATATATATTTTTTAACAAAAAAATATGTACATTTATTTTACAAAAAAAAAATGCCCCCCAAAGGTTTACTCAGCCTTTAAACTTCTAGTTCTTCAGATTATTTTGTCAGAATGGTATAGAGCGAACATCTTAAATGATTTATGATTTCTCTTTATTGCTTGTTTTTAACATTTCCAGCAAGGTTACTGATAAAAGATGTTTACTCGACTATGATGCATCTTAAATTTAGAGCTTATGACAAGATAAATGACACCACATGTGATAAAATATGTCCCACTATTATTAAAAGCATCTAAATATTTTGTATCTAAAGAAATAATAAAGAGAATGAGAACTCAAAAAATCAATATCTCAATATTTACATGTCTATACAGTCACAGTGTGAGGAATCTCTGGTGTCAATAAAGACTGTAAACAATATTATAAAATAAGTGAAATCATATTTAAACACTAACAACTAATGTGAAGAGCAAATAAAATAATATTCTTGTGCAAATTATTTACATAACAAATATAACAAAGAAATATTGTAAAACAGGATTTTTATGCATAATAAATAAACCCAAATTATTTCTATATTGAAGAGGTATTAGTTACACCCAATATACTATATGGCTAAAAGTATGTGGACACCCCTCCTAATTGTTGCGTTCAGGTGTTTCAGCCACTTTCCTCTGCAAACAGGTGCATAATATTAAGCACACAGCCATGCACTTTGATTTGGTCATAATTCAGCTTAGAGGATCTTTCAGAAGAGAAAGGGCTAAAGAATGAGCCATCAGAGAACCTCTCACAGATTTGCTAGTGAACAGCATTTTGTAGCTTGCTTGTGCATACACTTGCCAGAAGCAGAAGCCAAAAGAAGAAAAATATTTAATTAAAACCTATTCCAAAAAATTCCCAAAAAGTTTGCCACTGAGCTCTGGAGCAGTAGAAATGTGTTCTCTGGAGTGATGGATCACGTTCCCCTGGCAGTCTGATGGATGAATCTGGGTTTGGCAGAGCCTAGGAGAACGCTACCTTCCAGAGTGCTTAGTGCCTACTATACAATTGTGAAAACTGTGATGATTTAATACAGAATGTATATTGGAAAATTGTAGAACTTTTTATACTAAAATGAATCTGGGTTATTTGTTGTAGCCATAATACCCTTTGATTGAAATAATATACCAGTAGAATTCAAACACATATTATAAATGGGCAGTAGGGTAACATGTCCTATGCCTTGAGACAGTGGAGAAAAATTAGCTTCACAAAAATATGTGGCATTCTTTTTGAGTTAAAAAAAATTGTGAAATAAAGATTTTAAAGTAAAAAAAAATAGTCTTTGGATGAATTAGGGCCTGTTCAATTCACGTTTGGCTATCCTTTTCGAACATCTGTTTATTTTTATTTTATTTTTCCTTCTCAAATTGATCCATTGACAGATCCATCATTTTACAATAGGGCTTCCGTCACAGTTAAGAGTGTCTTCTTTTGTCTCTGACATGTTTCTGTTAGAATAAGGTTTTTTTCAACAGGACAGAGAAATGGAGACTTTCTAATTTTTGTTGCACAACAGGATCCCGACTGACCCGGTTTTTAGTACAATGCAAGTCAATGGCAACAAGATGCTACAGGATAGGCATCCTGTTGCACCATCCTGTTTGACATCCATTTTTACCATTAAATTTGCAATTAAATTTTCGTTGGTTCTACTCCATCATAGGAGCAAAACAACAAAAATGACAGCAGTGAAGGAACTGTCGCATGACGGACACCAAAGGTGCCCGATAGAACCCATTGACTGTAATGGCTTCCGTCGGGTTTCTGTTATGGTTTCCAGCATTTTGCAAGACAAATGAATGCATGCTGCACTATTTTCCCCAGGATTTTTTTTCCTGACGGAGCCTCCAACGCAGATGTGAACAGAGCCTAATAAATATAGGCTCTTTTCACATCTGCATCAGGGCTTTTCATTATTCTGCTCCATCATAGGATTTCAATAGGATGAAAAAATGTAGTGTAAACCTAGCCTTAACGCTACCATCTGTTTTTAAGGAAGGGATTCTTTGACAGATTTGCTTCATTTCAATGGAATGCAAAGTAGCGTATTTTTCGGACTATAAGACGCACCTGACTATAAGACGCACCCAGATTTTAGACAACAGAAAATAGGGGAAAAAAAATCATATTTTACTACTTTTACAAAGAAAAAACAATTTGTTAAAAAAAAGCAATTTGTTCTGTTTCACCACATTCTGAGAGCCATAACTTTTATATTTTTTCATCGAATGAGCGGTGTGAGGGCTTATTTTTTGTGGGACGAGCTGTAGTTTTTATTGGCACCATTTTTTGGTACATAATATTTTTTTATAACTTTTTATTTCATTTTTTTTAGCGCTAAGGTGACCAAAAAACAAAGATTCTGGGGGTTTTAAATGAAAAAAATTCCGCCGTTCACTGTGCGAGTAAAATAATGCTATATTGTAATATTTCTGACTTTTACGAATGCAGCGATACCAATTTTTTTTTTTTTTTTTTTTACATTGTGCTTGGGGAAAAACAAGAAAAGGTGTTTTTTTTTTACTTTTAATATTTCTTTACGCTCCTGAAAATGTATCTAACTTTTTTTTTTTACACATTTTACTAGTTCCCCTAGGGAACTTGAACCAGCTGGTACACTACACTACTAAACTAGATCGCTGGTACACTACACTGCAATACATGGATGAGTTACGGAAACAGTGTAACTCACTGAGCTACGCTGTTTCCGTAACTCCCATAGTAGTGAATAGGAGATACAGAAGCAGCGTAGCATACGAGCTACGCTGTTTCCATCACTACTATTCAGTTCTATGGGAGTTATGGAAACAGCATAGCTCAGCGAGTTACGCTATTTCCATAACTCGACCATGTACGCTGTTTTCGTAGCTACTGATTTCCGTAAACAGCGTAGCTTCTATGGCAGTTATGGAAACAGCGTAGCTCAGCGAGCACTCGGCTGTTTCTCTAACTACTGACCACCTAACCAGGAAGTGGCCGGGAGACAGCAGAGCCAAGTAAGATAGAACGGGGTTTAGGGGGCCCCGTTCTAGAGATAGGTGCGGCATCTATCTGAAATTTATGACATATCCTGTGGATATGTCAGAAATGTCCTTCATGGGAAAACCCCTATAAATTCCGTGGTCGCTATTGACCGCGGCATTTAACTAGTTAAACAGCCAGGGACGGCACGATCGCTGTTCCTGGCCGTTAGAGCAGCATGTCAGCTGTAAAACGCAGTGTATGGAGCGGGCTCAGCGCGTGAGCCCGCCCTGCTCCAAACATCATCCCCTCCCTGCTCCATGAAGTGACGGTACATCATGGGTCAGGAAAGGGTTAAGTAAGGAAGTGATCAGGGGGCCCGGCGAAACCGGATCCCTTGACTGCCGACTATAAGACGCAGGGACTTTTTAGCAAGATTTATTCTTGCTATAAACTGCGACTTATAGTCCGAAAAAAGCAATTTTGTGGTCAGTGGCGTATTTTTACAAATCCAGCATGCTCTGGGTATGGCGTTTCTCCAATAGGCTTCTTTGTAGGACTTCAAAAACGCCACAAAAAGAACATGTACAAAATAACACCTTAAAAAACGTTTCCTTTTAATAACGCTAGCAGTTTTAGAAGCATTTTTTGATGCAGTTAAAAATGCCAGAAATTTTCTGTGAAAAACTGCATCAAAACCTGCTGAAGACGTCCGGTTCCGGCGCTGGGATGTGAGGACTGCGTGAGGTGAGCTCCTGAGACCCCGATCCCCTGACCCTCCACCACCACACACCCGAAAGCAAAAAACTTACCAAGGCAGTTAGCTGGAGGCACGGGGAATGGGCACAGACCGTGCATGGAGCGGTATCTACTCAGGAGCGGCAGCCGCGAGATCTCCCGCCCGTCCGGACGCACGATGCAGGGAGAGGAGGCATCCAAGATGACGGCGCCGCATCATGCATCGCCATCTCAGAGCAGGCCACAGAGTCCAGTGCCCCACACAGAGGGACTACAACTGCTTGAGGTTGCTGAATTGCCACTAGACTACCGGAGATTGGCGATAGAGGTTGCTACTCATCTAGCCCCTGATATTAGAGACTCTCTGGTGGCCATGGTAACGACGACGTTACAGAAGCTCCAAAACGAGGTTACTTCCCATGGCACACGGCTAGACGAGCTGGAACAACGTGATGGCCTCATGGAAGATGAATCTGCAGGGGCCCATACATGCATCCGAGGTTTACTGCAAGATAACACCAAGCTCAGAGACCGTTTGGAGGACTTGGAGAATCGTTCCAGGAGGAACAATCTCAGGATTGTCGGTCTGCCTGAACACATTAAACCCCAGCATCTACAGGGGTTTTGTGAAACGGAACTCCCAGAAGCTCTGGGTCTGACCAGGTCATGCAGAGTGGAGAGGGTGCATCAGGTCGGCCCTCCTGGATCAGTAAATGCCACCACAGGGGAGACGCAAACCAGACCGCGCCAAGTGATCATGCGTTACCTGGATTATAACGACAAAGAGGAACTCTTACGCACCTTCAGGAATCGAAATACTCCTTTACATATTCGGGGAGCAAAAATAATTCTATTTGCTGACTATTCAGCAGATGTCACATGCAGAAGAAGATCCTTAGTGGAGTATGTACTACTTTATACAAGCGCAAAATTAAATTTCAGCTGCATCATCCGGCCACCTTGAAGATTACGAAGCCAGATGGCTCCATCAAGATATTCCTAACTCCTGAAGAAGCGACGCTTTTCGTGGACAAGATGGCGGGATATGGGAGTCCCAGCGCATCAGAGATGACAGCCCGCAATACAAGAACAGGGAAGAATGCCCCTCCGGAATCAGCATCGCCACGAGACTGTTCCTGGTCTGAAATTGTTCGGGTGCCCTCACGCAAGCAGCAACGGGCAGAGTCGTCTAAGAACCCACAGAGACCGCGCATGGAAAGGCTGATTGCGACGTTACTGGACTGATAAGTATATCATGCCATGATACGAGACTGCACATTGTCTCTGACATATACAAGTGTGGTTCCATTGTTAGTTGCATGTGCCATAAATGGTAAATGCACTGTATAGTTTCACTTGAATGCTGGACACTGCACATGTGAGATATCTTTGGTGAATGGGGAGGCCTCGAATTTTACGAGGGCCATAGCAGTAACAAGGCTGGGGGTGGGGGGGAGAGAGGAAGGGTCTTAGCCCAGAAAAAAGAGAAGTCATGTATACCGATTTGCTGCCTGTGACACAGGGAATGCTGTGGATTTTGCTGGTATTATGTTTTCAAAGGTTATGTTACTGTTTTATTGTTGTTTTTACATGAAACTGTTGTAAGGTTAGGAGCAACATGGAGCAGACATATGGCTAACATAAGAACGGGTCATACACGCCCGGAAATAGATATCCAAGACCGATCATTATTAAGCCTTATAGTGAAATTTAGAACATGCAGGTGACCTCTTGGAATGTTAAGGGGCTCCGTTCCCCAAATAAAAGGATGATGGTTCTTCGTCACCTAAAAAAATTGCATACTGACATCACTCTCCTGCAGGAGACCCACTTGGAGGAGAGTGACTTCCACCGCATGAAAAAAGTGTGGGTGGGTGCAGTATACGGCTCTTCAGCTTCTGGTCGTAAAGCAGGTGTACTCATTTTGATCAATAGAAATCTGGTACACGAGGTACTACACATAGATTCTGACAGGACAGGACGTTTGCTCCATGTTGTCCTTGACCCTCCTTGCGGGGTTCTAAGCATTTACAATATATATGGACCCAATGATGATAATGTTTACTTCTATAACGGTTTAGAAAGCTCCTTGTTAACGGATGATGTCCCACATAAACTGGTGGGGGGCGATTTCAACTCTGTTTTAGATCATAGAGAGGATAGGAGTTCACGCAAAGCTCAGGACCTGGGTTCCATCACTACAGGGGCCCCTAGAAAACATGACAGGGCCTTGGGCCCTCTGCTGGAGAGCACACACCTAATAGACGCATGGCGGGTGGGTAATGCCGATGCAAGGGAATTCACACAGTATTCGCACTCTCAACAGTTGTGGTCAAGGATAGATTATTTTTTCGTGTCTTCACCCTTGCAACAATGGCTAGAATCTTCTACCATAGGGGATCTAGTGATTTCAGATCATGCCCCAATATTGCTGTCCCTTCAGGAGATCTACCCGAGAGGTTCTGATTTTATATGGCGCTTCCTGGCCCACTTACCATTAGACGGTACATTCAAACGTTTGTTGTAGGTGTGGTACTAGGAAAAAAAGCAAAAAGGGAGACACGGCGCCAAGTAGCGTGATCAATAGTATAAGGAGCAAAAAAACGGTACATAAATGTTCACCTGTTCAGTGGCAAATTACCGGCATGTAATTTGTATCAATAGCTGCTGCCAATCCCGGACGCAATCCCCGTGGAGATGCCAAAGTAATATTGAAGTAAGAGAAAAAACTGGATAAACGGCGCTGCTTATAAAGGTACGGTTTATTAGAAGGATGCTACGCGTTTCGGCGCCGGACCGGCGTCTTCATCAGGCATGTCGCAGGGTTAAAAACCACATGTATATATACCAAATACCTTAGGGTAAATTACAAAATGATTGGACCAGTTCAGACCAGCCTCCTGGCCAAAAACCGCCAAAAACAGCAGGTCAAAGTTCAGAAGTTGATACAAATAAAGAGAGGAAAAAAAAAAAGGAAATGCAATATGCAAACATATAACAAGGACATAACAATATATGACTAGGATGATTAGATAAAAGACATGGATCACAAATCAGAGTGAACTACCAGCTAGTTTACGATAATAGAAATAAAAAATATATATAATTATAATAACAAACATTGCTGAAGTACATACGTGATGGTAGTTTAAGAAAAGGGCAGCGGCCGTTGTATGTTGCCAGGAACCACATACACAATACAATCCGGAAGAGGTAAAGCGGTCTCAATGGAACGCATGGTGGAACGTTGTCAGGGAAACCACTGACAACAAAAATCCCGGAAGTGAAGCACAGTGATACGCATAATGGACCGCAGATACGGGCGATATGCTGGGATTATAAAAACAGGATTTACCTGATTAATACAGTAATGAATTACAATAGAAGATTTAGAAGGACATAATAAAGGACCTAACCCGGGGACATATAGACAATTAGGACGGCAATACTAGATACAATAGCCGAAGGAATTCAATATTGATTTAGACATGCACGAACTATAAATAATAATTAATAATATTATTATAGAGCGTAAAGAAATATATATATATATAAAAAATATAGTATGAACTAGCCTCAGCTAATAAAATTCACGTAAAATGTTAGGGTAAAATTACATAGCACAATGATAATAATACTTACAACAAAACTGCATAAATGAAGATAGAAGGGTTATTGTAAAATAGTAACATAACGCTTAGTAACATAGTAGTAATAGTATAATAAATTGTTATATAAATATAAATTGTTCCTCATAAGCGTTATGTTACTATTTTACAATAACCCTTCTATCTTCATTTATGCAGTTTTGTTGTAAGTATTATTATTGTGAACTTCTGAACTTTGACCTGCTGTTTTTGGCGGTTTTTGGCCAGGAGGCTGGTCTGAACTGGTCCAATCATTTTGTAATTTACCCTATGGTATTTGGTATATATACATGTGGTTTTTAACCCTGCGACATGCCTGATGAAGACGCCGGTCCGGCGCCGAAACGCGTAGCATCCTTCTAATAAACTGTACCTTTATAAGCAGCGCCGTTTATCCCGTTTTTTCTCTTACTTCAATATTTGTAGGTGTGGTGGTTGGAATACGCTTCCGCGAATGAAGGGCATAGGGATAATCCTTCCCTTTTCTGGGACACGGCTAAGGCCGTGTTGAGGGGCAGGATACTTGCATACTCTGTAAGTAAAAAACGGGAAATAGCACAAAAATGTAACGCATCTAGTCTCGCCTTGAGGACAGCTTACACAACTTACCTAACTCAATTAACGGAGGAAACTAGACAAGCCTGGGTACAGGCCAAACAGAATTTTGATGAAGGGGCTTCTCAGAAAGAATTGACGCTCAGCCGCGAGTTTGAGGCTACACTGCAACTCCTGAATGCACAAATTACTAGAGAGGAGGTAGATGGGGCTATTAGAAACCTGAAAAATTCAAAAGCACCCGGCCCAGATGGACTGTCAGGAGAATTTTATAAAGCCATGAGTGAGCAGGTGACCGAGACCTTTAACAATGCTCTGGGTAGTGAGGGATTGCCACCATCTGCAGACACGTCTTATATCAAACTTTTATTAACACCTGGAAAGGATCCCCTGATGCCGGGGTCATACCGACCCATATCTCTAATTAATGTAGATGCTAAACTTCTTTCTAAAATCATTGCAAATAGGTTGGCGGATATAATGCCACATCTCATAGCCCCCGAACAGGTGGGTTTCATTAAGGGGAGATCAGCGGTCACCAATATTAGGACGGTCCTGGCGGTATTAGATAGGGTGCAGCATAGCCCAATTCCGGATGAACACCCTGCACTAGTCTTGCTAGACGCAGAGAAAGCTTTTGACAATGTCAGATTTAAGTGGTTGGATGCTGTTCTGGATAAGATAGGGATTACCTGGGCTTTTCTAAACTTACTGCGCCACATCTACAAGTCTCCTAAAGCTAGGATATATACTACAGGGTTCCTATCCCAACCATTTCGCTTGTATAAGGGTACTAGGCAGGGCTGTCCGTTGTCTCCTTTGCTATTTAACCTGGCATTGGAGCCATTGGCACGGTATCTGACGTCATCGGATGTGTTTAGGGTCATTTCGGTAGGGAAGATGGAGGTTAAGGAAACATTGTTTGCGGACGACATACTCTTATTTCTAGCACATCCCTCGCAAGATGTTCCGAGTATCTTCCAGACCTTATGTGAATTTGGGACATATTCGGGGTATAAAGTTAACTATTCAAAATGCCAACTGTTGGACTTGGGACCGCAGGAACCTAGTCATAGGCGCTTGTTAGACACACTGGACGTTGAGATTAAGCGGACACAAATCACGTACCTGGGTATCAAGATAGGTCAGGTGCCTAGATCGCTTTACGAGCTGAACTATCCCCCACTGATCTGGGACATTCGGGCTGATCTTCCGAGATGGCATGGTCTGCCTCTTTCACTTCTGGGAAGGTGCTGCCTGGTCAAAATGTCGGGGTTTGCAAAATTACTGTACCCTTTACAGACCATTCCTTTACTGATTAAGCATGTGGATATCAACACGCTCAATTCGTCCTTCACTAAATTCATTTGGGAGGGAAGAAAACCGAGAATAGCGCTAGCAAAACTTATGTTACGGAAAGAAGAGGGTGGCATCAATTTTCCTAACATCCGGGGGTACAACCTGGCATGTTTGTGTAGACACTTACTGGATTGGAAACATGGTATGGGGTGTCATTACAACATCAGCCTGGAAAGGCAGCTAGCAGAGCCATGGGAACTCCTTATTACGAGACACAATCATTACTTGGAAACTATTACGCAAACACTATGGTCTTCCATACCGTATCTCAAAACACATGCCCTTAGGGAAGCACCCAGATTTTGCAGCGGGAAGATACAGTCAGTTACTTTTGAAATGAAGAGAGAGAGGGATAGTGACATTGGGAGACATGTTTCATGATCAGGAGGGGAGGTGGTTGACCTTACAGGAAATTCAGACAAAATACAACTTCGAACATCCCCAACGTTTACAGTATTATCAAATATTATCCTCTTGTAAAACTAAACTGGCTGATATCACATGTGAAGTTCCCTCTAACTTGTTCGACTCACGGTTCTTGGGCACGCACAACAGGTCCATATCACAACTGTATAACACTTTGAGACTGCTGCTATTGAAGATATCACCTGACCAGGCATTTGTGAGATGGGAAAAGTTGTTTCGCTTGCCGGGTATTGCCAAACATGTTGAAATGGGGTTGGTGGATTTTAGAGCACGTTTACGAATGAGAAATGGAGGGAAACTCATCTAAAAATTCTCCATCATGCAATATATGCTTTTACTTTGCCCCTTTCTATTACCAAACCCGATAGGAAGACTTCTTGCCCGAGGTGCAGTACACCACGCACAGACATGTATCATGGCTTCTGGGCGTGCTCAAACATACAGCCATTTTGGAAAGAGATAGCGTCTCTACTGCAGCAAGTAAGCAAATTTAAGGGGATTCTGGGGCCAATGGAAGTATTTTTTCATGTCCAACATGATGGAGAGTTGGAGGATGCAGAGGTGACCCATCTTTCTCCCATAGCGCATGCCGCACTGATGGTGGCAAAATGTTGCATACTTCAAAATTGGTTGGTAGCGGACATCCCACAACTGAGTGTGGTTATTCAGGGGATAAGAAACTTGTTCTACTTGGATAGAATCAGCATCTTAAAACATAAGGATGCGCAAGGGAAACAATTATTTGGGAAATGGAAACTGTTCATTACAAAGCATTTCTCTGGTGAGGAAATACGCAAAATAATCGATCCATTTACTGGATCGCCTTGGTACTTGATAGAAGACCTTAAGGGTACTTTGGGCGCGTTAAAGGTATCTCGAACATAATATCTATAGTATTTATGTCATATATTAGCCGACTCGGTCAGGAATGTAGCTTCATGAGGCTCCAGTTTATACTTAGAAAAGTTATGGTACATTGTTTCTCAGGGATACTCATTAACAGCGCTGTTTACATATTGTTATGGGAATTTTTGCGATGGTTATCAATATCTGTTCCACAATGATGTAACAATTCTGATTTCTGTGCCATTGTAGAGATGTGACTTCTGTAACTTCTGACAGATATGAATGTACCCCTGTAATTGTATGACGTATTTTATGTTATTTGAAAAAAATATTTTGAAAAAGCAATAAAGATATGTTTTAAAAAAAAAACACAACTGCCACAAAAACTACATGTGTGATTCCAGCCTAATTCTCTAATCCATACTCTTCTCACCTCAATGTAAAAAAAAAGGAAAACGTAGGGAAAACATGTCTCTCTTTTTTTCGGTTAAATTGTGGTCAAAAGAGTAAAGATAGGACCACTGATGATAAAAAAACAAACAGAAAAACATCCATTATCAAATCCCTCTGTACATAAAAACATTCAGATTCTTTAGCCCCCATTCATCTAAACTGACTGAACAAATTATGTAAGTTTGTATCAGTCTTTCAAACTGTTTTTAGATAGGATTACGTGTCAGAGAAAACAAAAGGCATATGTGCCCTTATGGTACATCCATGTGTGTTTTGAGTCTGTATGTATTCATGTGGGGGTGGCATTGTGCAATTAATATATTTTTTGAACAGAAGGGTATGTCTCTCCAAAAAAAATAAAAAAAACATGAATGTTCTTGAAGTCAATGACTGGACAACTGATAAAAAAAAAAAAAAAGAACAGTTGTGCAATCGCTTCCTACACATAAAAGCCATAACTGGTTGTCGTGATTCTAGCCTACTCAGGAGTTAAAGTGTAGCTAAACGTTTGACAAACTTCTGACATGTCATAGTGACACGTCAGAAGTTTTGATTGGTGGCGGACCGAGCACTTTGACCCCCACCAATCGCTAGAACAAAGCAGCTGAAGCGCTCGTGTACGCGATCAGCCGCTTCGTGTCTGTTTGGCTTTTTCTGGAAAGCTGATGTATCGGAGAAAGGGCTCATAGACTTTCTATTGAGTCCCTACACCGATGAATTTATTTCCGGAAAAAGCCGAACAGACACGAGCGCTTCAGCTGCTTCGTTCTAGCCATTGGTGGGGGTCTCAGTGCTCGGACCCCACCAATCCAAACTTCTGACATGTCACTACGTTTAGCTACACTTTAAGAAAATATTAAATTCAATCTGGGTAACTTACAAATAGCTGTGTGTAGATTTGTGTCTTGTCACATGAGGTCTTTTAAATTGCATTCCTTCTAATTTGGGGCTTGTCCACACGTAGCGGAATTGCGGCGGAAAATACGCAGCAGAATACAATAGCAAAGTGGGTGAGCTGTGTAAAATTTCCGACCAGAAATTTACCTGTGGTCTGTATTTTTCGTACTGTAGCAATTCCTGCTACGGAAAGTGGACAAAATCCACACCATTTTCTGAAGTAAAAAACGCAAGAAATAGTGAGGTTTTTCCGCAGGGGAAATCCTGCTAGTATCTGCAGAATTGCTGCAGAATTCCGTTCCGTGCAGACAAGCCCTTACACCTCACCACCCAGATAAGGTTTATGACCAGCAAATGTTGGCCTGGAGAAAAAGAATGTCATAAATGCTATTAGCCCAGACGCAGGCATCAGTGACATCAGAGGAATGGGGGGATCGGCAAAGAAAGAAGAGTTTAAAATGTATAAAACGTTGGCTTTTTTGTAATTTCTTGGGGGTCAATCGAATTGAAGATTTGCCCTGGTTTTTGCCTTCCTCAGGCACCGGATCCTAAACCAAACCTGTGAGTGTTTCTAGTTTATTTTCGTTTATTCTAAGAAACTGTTTTTTATTATATTTCTGTATGTTATGTGTTATTTTTTTTTGTATTGATTAACCATTGTGATTTGTTTCTTTCATATTAAACTACATATAATAAGTTCTCTCCTGCGTTCTTAAACAAATTCATGTGCTAAGCTTGGTACCCATAATGCTACATTTTAAAGTGGCCAAGGAAAAAGGGAGGCAAAGAAAAAAAAGAAATAAGAGCCATTACTCACCTCACAGAACCCCGAATGTTCCAGTGCCACGCTCTGGTACTCCCCGCTACTGTTTATTGACATGGCTGCAGCGATGTCCGTATATCCCTGTGATCGCTGCAGCCAGTCAATGGACTCAGCGGTGCTGTACTGTACTGTATACCCTCTGAGACCAGTGATTGGCTACATCGATCACATGGTATACATGCACGTCATAGATGCAGTCCTGTTAACAAAAAGCGGCGGGGAGGTCCGGAGCGGCAGCGCTGGAACACCGGGGGATCTGTGAGATGAGTAATGCTTCTTTTTTATTGCATCCCTTCTTCCATGGCCACTTTGTTCACAGAGTTCAGATTTGCTGCAGATCTTGCCAGTATTTTTGAAGCCTAAACCAGGAACGTAGCCTAAACAGACAAAATATATAAAAGAAGGCTTTATAGGTCTCCTCTTCTGGATCGAATTTGTGTTTTGTCTTAAAAAAAAGTAAGCAAAATCTGCAGCAAATCTGCACTGCATGAACAAAGTCTAAGGCCGGGTTCCCACGAAGCGTAAACGTTGCCGAATTTCCGCAACAGAGATCTGTGTGGAAATTCCGCAGCATTTACTTTAGCAGCAAAGTGGATAAGATTTAGAAAATCTCATGCCCACTCTGCGGAAAAATTACGTTAATAATTTGACCTGCGGTGCGGAATTTAATTCCGCAGCATGTCAATTTATGCTGCTTTTTCGTTGCGGGTTTTCCCCATTTAATTCAATGGGGATGTAAAAACCGCAACAGAACACCAAGTGTTGCGACTTTTGCGGAGGAATCACAGCAATTCCGCCACAGAAAAATCGCAACTACTTAGAACTCCCTCTTTCTTCATACAGTCCAGCCTCCTGGGATGACTATTCATCCCATGTGATGGCGGCAGCCAATCACAGGCTGCAGCATCACATGGCCAGCAACGTCATCCTAGGGCCAGTACACATGGAGTTTTTTTACACGTATTTTGACGCGGAAACCGAGTCGGAAAACGCGCCAAAAAACGGACGAAATTGATTTCAATGGGAGGCAGAGGTGTTTTTTTCCCGCGAGTGGAAAAACCGGTTCACAGGAAATAGAAGGGAGATGCCCTATCTTTGGGCGTTTATGCTTCTGACCTCCCATTGACATCAATGGGAGGCAGAAGAAGCGTATTTTGCGGCGTTTTTTGCCCGCGGCGCTCAATGGCCGGGGGCTAAAAACGCTGCGAAAATCGGCGTGCAGGCAGAGCAAAATCTGCCTCAAAATTCCAAACGGAATTTTGAGGCAGATTTTCTGCCTGCAAAAACTCAGTGAGAACCCAGCCTGTGGGGCGTTTTTTCTAACGGAATGTTCTGCAGGTTCCAGGTCGGATATGCTGCGTAGTTTTTACACAGCGTATCCGACCGGTGGGAACCCGGCCTAAGAGTGCTAGCTCTTGAAACAAACCTTAGTGATTGCACTCTGACTAATGCAATTCAATGGGGCTATTTACACATCTGTGTTTTTTGTCACAAAGCGTGTGTCCATTGAAAATTGTATGTTCACACGTAGGGTAAGCAATGCAGATTTTCCGCAACAGAATTTATTTTGAAAAATTCGCAGCATATTACAATAGCAGCAGAGTGGATGGGATTTCAAACTTTTGAAGTTATTGTACAATTGTATAAGTTATTGTATGAAATGTTAAATACTTTTGTGTCAAAAAAGACAAAAGTATAATAGGTATGATACCTTTATTGGCTAACCATAAAAGTTCTATATGCGGCTTTCAGAGCGCAGAGGCTCCTTCTTCAGGCAGTTTACAAATGAATGGCTTATCTTAATGATGTATCACTTCATGTACTAATTGTCTTTGTGTAACATCTAAATGTTGTGCTTTTTTCTTAGTCATTCATTTGTTAACCTGCCTGAAGAAGGAGCCTGTTTGCTCTGAAAGCCGCATATAGAACTTTTATGGTTAGCCAATAAAGGTATCATACCTATTATACTTTTGTCTTTTTTGACACAAAAGTATTTAACACTTCATATTGACTCTGGCTAACACGGTACTACACTATTTTTTACTGTAATAAGTTATTGTACAAACTTTACTTTAGACTATCCTTATTTTGTGTGTAAATTATTAATAAGGCCTTGTTCACACAGCGTGTATTTGCCGCATTTTTGCCGCATTTTACGTGCCAAAAAACGCGTCAAAAACACATGCCTTAAGCTTCTCATTGACATCAAAGGGAGAACGCATTGTAGTGCATACAATGCGGTTTTTTTACGCTCGCGTGTTTAAAAAAACGCGTTGTGTAAAAAAAAAAGCGTCAGATCAATTCTTGGTGCGTAAAACGCGCCAAAAAAGCACCGATAACGCGCCTAGTTCCTATAGTCAATGGGAGCCCTAATTACGTGCCCAAAAAACTCCCCGAGAATGCAGCAAAAAAACACGTCAAAAATGCGTGTACTTTAAAAAGTGCTAGCGTTTTTGACACGTTTACACGTCGGTTTTTTTTAGCGCCGTGTGAACAATGCCTTAACCATCAGCCTTTTAAGAGAAATATGTCTACTATTTTACACTTATAGAATATATAGAAAACAATGGGGGAGATTTACTAAGCTAAATGTGCCAGAATTCTGGCTATATTTGTACCAAAAAATTGGCGTACATAAGTTGTGGCAGATTTAATATGTGTTTTAGACACTTTTGGCTTGAAAAGAGAGTGTAGCTTAGCAAAGCGGTTACAATTCGCAAAAGTGCAAAAAATGGCACCAAATTTTTGCAGCAAAATATTGGTCTAAGGTTAGCCAATCAAGAGGTGGCGTAAGGAAGAGAAAAGTGTCTAACTGGTCTAGAAAGATGTGCCAAATTCATTATACAGCATTAACCACCTATTAAACAGCATTATTTCAATAGAGAGCACTACTACTAATAGGGCAATCTGGGGGGTTGCTGTTACTAATGGGGGCAGTATGGGGGAGCACTATTACAAATTGGGGAGCATTGAGGAACAATAATACTAATGGGGTCACTGTGGGGAGAACTATTACTAATGGAGCACTGTGGAGGAGCACTATTACTAATGGGGGCACTGTGGGAGAACACTATTACTAATGTGGGCATTGTGGGGGAGCAATTAATAATAGGGTAACTGTGGGGAAATACTATTACTAATGGGGGCACTGTAGGGGAGCACTACTACTAATGGTGGCACTGTGAGTGGTACTGTTACTAAGGGAGAACTGTGAGGGAGAACTATAACTATTAAGTGAACAATGGAGCACTATTACTTATAGGAGCACTGTTACTAAGGGGGCACTGTGTGGGAGCACTATTATTAATAGGGCACTATGAGGTAGCATTACAACTAAAGGGGGCACTATAGGGGAGCATTATTACTAATGGGTGCAGTCTGCTTCGCACAATTATTTTTGGAAGCATTGCTTGAGCACTATTAGTGTTATTGGCACTATCTACTTGCCAATATTATTTTTTGGGGCAGTTCATGGGCATTATTCCTACCAAGAACACTTTCAGCTTGGCACACTTATTTTTGAGGGCACAATGTATGGCACTAATTACTGTAGGGGGCACTATCTGTCTGGTATTAGTATTTTTAAGTGGACTATGTGTATGACACTATTATTTCTGCAGTACAGTATTTGGCAGCACTGGGCAGCACAGCAGGCAGAGTATTAGATGTAGCAGCATTGTGACACTGTAAGAGAACTAGGATAGTGAGTTTGTGTTGAGATGGTGGGGAAGATGATAGAAAAAGTAAGGATGTCTGGGCAGCAAACTCTGCAGAGACTAATAGTGGCTGGAAGAAGCATCATGGCGGTCTGGGACGATTGTAGAAGATGAGGAAAGAGAAGATATCACCTCTTAATCACAGGATTTCATTGCTGTATATTCTTCCTGTGACTGCGTCTGATCAGTGCTGTATTCTCCTGTATGTTCTGTACCACTAAATTTTATTTAAAAAGGAATATTCAAGGGGCGTGGCTTAGCGATGGAGTGGTGAGTATCCTCATTTTTTGAGCTCTGTGGCTTCGGGTGCTGTTGCACCAAAAAAACAGGCATTTACACCTACCTGACATGCCCAGGAGGAAGAGAGGAGACAGCAGCAAGATCCTGGTTCCCCATCACCACTTATCCGGTTCCGCTACGTCGCTTGGATGGTTTTTGCTTCCCCACACAGAAATCACAGCCTTCCTGCCCGCCATCATCATGGCTCCCTCACCACTTCCGACCACGCGCTCCTCCACAACAGCACCTCAATCACTGCTGGACCGAGCACCACTCCCTCAGATGCAGTTGAGACCGCGCCCGATATCCAAACATCAAAATGGTGAGCCTGCGCGTCATTCCCCAACCCACAGTACTTCACAACCGTGCATCCCAGGGGCACCTGAGCAGCCATCTTTACACACAGTGCTGCCATTGCTGAGAGAACTAGTTCAGGCACTCCCCACCAAAAGGGATGTAGATGAAGTTATACATTGTATAGAGCAGAGCCAATGGCAGGCACTTTACACTTTTAGGGGTGATCTTGACCAATTAACGGCCCGCACATCTGAAACTGAAACGGTTACATCAACTCTTGCTGAGAGACTTACCAACCTTGAAAATGATAACCGACGCTCCAGGTCTCAGATACAATCCCTAACATTACTCTTAGACGATCAAGAGAACTGGGGTAGGCACAATAATATTCGCCTGAAAGGCCTCTCTGAACACCCCTCTCAAGACGACTTATTGGGGAGAGTTACTACAATCTTTAATACGGTCATGCAGAGACCTCTAGACTCTACCTTCATAATTGATAGACTACATCGTGTCACAAGAATGGGCCCTTCTGACCGTCCTGATCCCAGAGATGTTTTATGCAGATTGCACTACTATACTGATAAGGAAGCCATTCTGAGATGCACTCAGGATTCCAGTCCTATTATCATAGACGGTATTGAGTTGTTTCCTGATGTCTCCTCTCGCACGCTTCTGATGAGAAGACTTTTACAAACTCTTCTTCAGAAGATTCGGGACTGTGGTGCTACTTACAGATGGGGTCATCCATTCCACTTGATGGTAAAGAAGGGTTCTACCACCTTTGCTCTTCATCATCACCATGAACTGCCGGAGCTCTATATATTTCTGGAAACCACATCGATGTCTGTTCCTGAATGGCTGTCGGTGGACAGACCTCCACCTTTACCACAGCGGATGAGGCGTCATGATCAACGTCTGGTTACTCCATCATCCGCTGCGACACCCCTGTTGCTGAACGCTGACCTGTCAGTTCCTCTACCATTGGAAGCTTGAATATGTTGTCTCCTAGCTCTCTACTACTTTGTAGAATGTAACCTTGCCGGATTTTTACACTGCAGGACTCTAATCTTCCTTCATCCTCGATAAGACTGTGGGATTTAGGAGAGATATTTCACAGTGAAGAACAAGTTAGTACTTCCTCAATGTAATTTTACTTTCCTCTAGCATATAATTGCATTCCCTACAATTACCCTGTATGGTTTGATACATCCCTTGCATTTTTGTTGGTACTTTCCTCTCTGTTATGATGACTCACTGGATGTCCTCTTATGGTCATCTCTTTTGATTTCTCTCCACCCATGTCTCCACTAAATTTTACAAGCAGTATATTACCTGGGTACATTTTATTGCTACTGTTTTGCCTGTTGTATTTTATTGGGTTGGGCTCTTTCTGGGCTTACCTCCTGGAGGGGGGCCCCAAAGGAGCACAGTTCAGGTGTGGTGCACCCTGGGCCATATGGGCTCACCCCATGATTTTCTACGTTACCCTAATCTCCATTCTGAGTTTCTTTTCCACTTTTTGATAGATTGGAATATCTAGCTTTGGGCTTCCTGCCCTCGTTTTCCCTGCTTTCTTCTCTTCATCTTCTTACCCCCCCCTTTTTCCACCTTTCCTCTCTTTCTTTCCCCCCCTTCCCCTTTTTTTCCCCCCTTCCTTGGAAGTCTATTCAGTCATGGCTTCCAATACGCAATCTGAACTCCTGATTGGTTCTTTAAATTTTAAGTGCCTACATAGGCCAGAAAAACGCTTTATTTTAATGTTTACTGAAAAGTCTGCATTTACACCTTGCATTTTTACAGGAAACGCACCTAAGCCAGACAAGACCATTTAGCTTAACTCATTCTTGGTTCCCTCATTTCTATCACAGCTACTCTTCGGATCCTAAATCTAGGGGTACGAGTATATTGCTATCACGTTCTTTCCCATGGGAATTTTTGGAATTTGATCACAAATGCAGACATACTAGATGAGTTCGCTGAAGGCGTGTTAATCCTGGGAGGGGACTTCAACATAGCTTTAGATCCCACTATAGATGTTTCTTCCAGAGTGACCTCTATTGGGGAAAATAATCAGACGAACACTTCATGACCACCAGCTTATTGATGCTTGGCGCCTCCTTCATCCCCAGATAGGGACTTTTCCTTTTATTCTTCTGCACATGACATGTACTCTAGGTTTGACTACTTCTTCCTCAGGCATAAAGATATTTCTTATCTGCGCTTGGTCCGCATAGATAATATTACTTTCTCTGACCATGCCCTGGTCACATTGGAACTCACTATCCCCACAGCTCTACCTCCCCAGTGGAACTGGACTCTTAATGCTTCATTGCTGTCTGACTCTCTAGTTCTACAGGAACTCAAGCAAACGCTAGAGGAATATTTCACGACTAACTTGACGGAGGGAATTAGTCAATGTTCAGTTTGGGAAACTCATAAGTGTGTCATCCGGGGGATACTCCTGAAACATTGTTCTTGCCTCAAAAGAGAACGGGCCCACAAAACTACTACCCTCCTTTCGCAAATACGTGATTTGGAGACCTCACATAAACGTGCACCCACAGATGACATATGTGCAGCTTTGACGCAAACCCGAGTCTCCCTACATACTCTCTTACTTGATAAGGCCAAGACGACTCTGAAATGTTTACGAAATTTGTATGAATATGGGAACAAATGGAGTAAGTCGTTAACGAGAGCATTGCAAGGCCAAAGAGCTTATACTTATGTTCCGAGCATTAAAAATACAGATAACACACAATGCCATCTCCCAGAAGATATTGCTAAGGCTTTCAAATCCTATTATCCGTCACGATATTCCACGAATTCTACAAATTTGTATACTACTAGCTCGGATTTTCGCAGCAAATTTAGATCCTACATTCTTGAATCGGATATTCCCTCCATCCCTGACTCTGACCTTGACTCGCTTGAAGCCCCTCTCACGATACGGAACTACATACGGCTCTGAAACAAACCCAGAATGGGAAGGCGCCTGGTCCAGACGGACTGACTCTCACATACTATAAAACCTTTTGGGACACTTCAGGCCCCCAATTCCTCTTAACATTTATTCTTTACTAGCAGGCTCATGTTTGCCTAGAGAATCTACTAGGACACACATTGCTGTCATCCACAAACAAGATAAAGACAATTCCCACTGCCCCAGTTACAGACCTACACTACCGTTCAAAAGTTTAGGGTCAGTTAGAAATTTCCTTATTTTTGCAAGAAAAGCACAGTTTTTTTCAATTAAGATAACATTAAATTAATCAAAAATACACTCTATACATTGTTAAATCAGATAATTTTTTTATTGAAGTTTCAAAATTATATAGTACAAAACATACTAAACAAACCCTATCCGAAACCCTCCCCCCAGGCACCGTCACAAAATTCCAAATTAGATAGTATATGAAATAGAAATTGTACCAAATATCGAATACATTATTCACAAAATACAAGGTACATGGGACAGATCATTTTCCAAATGTCAAGTAGCTTAATCATGTACAAGCATGTATAATACAAAACAGATATAATATATGGCATATATTTAATCCTCTCTATTTTCCCCCTTCTCCTTATCCCACATCTATATACATAACCCCAATACCGTGTAAAGGCTGGCGGTCATACAGAGTCCCTGAATAAATTTTATAATACAGATTCCATTACCCCTACCCATGGTCCCCATATGGATTCAAATTTTTGAAGCGTTTTGCGCTTTACATAGACAACCTTTTCCAATACAATCATTTTATTCACTTTTGCAATGAATTCGCTCCTAGTCGGCGGGGCGCCTTGTATCCAATGTAGGGCAATTCGTTTTCTAGCTATATATAGCAACCTTACAATAGCCAACCGCTCCAAAGTAGAGGGTGGTGTGTCTATAATACATCCCAAAACGCATTCCATAGGAGTCCCTTGCAACACAGGTCCATAGGCCTCCTGAATCACCTTCAGTACATCCATCCAGTACGTGCATATGGTCAGCCTCCTCTTCCGCGCATCTGGGGCATTTCGAGTCACTCCTTACCCCAATATGAAAAATAAATTTAGGAGTCCTGTATACTCTATGGATAATATATAATTGAGAAAGGCGCCCAGCCTCACTAAGAGAAGTATTCGGAACTGCTTTCATAATATCTATCCATTGTTCTTCAGAGATGGGACCCATATCTCTTTCCCATTTTTTAGAAGCCATCAGGGGGTATTTATCAAAAAATTTACTGATCAACAACTGATAAATATGTGAAATAACCCCCGATGTAACACTCCCGGTATGTAAAACAGACAACACCCCATCTGCGTGTATTGCCAAATCCACCGCCTTCTTCTGGGCATCAAAAGCATGTCTTATCTGTAAGTATTGATAGAGGGAATTTCGAGGTAATTCAAACTCCTCTTTGATCTGTTGATAAGTTTTAAATACATCCTCCTGCAGCAACTGGGAGACATAAAGGATGCCTCTTGCTTTCCAACCCTCAAATCCTTCAAGAGAGAAGAATTCCGGAAGTGCCTTATTCCCCCATAAAGGTGTAAAAATTGTGCAAACCCCCATATTTCTAATAGCTCGGACTTTATCCCATACTTTACGCATTAGTGTATATGTGGGCGTATTCCTGCCCGCCAACATAGAGTGACCTGCCTCCAATACTGAGAATAAAACAGATGGTCCAAACTGTGCCTGTAGAATCGATCCATTGGATCCCTTTGATATAATTTCCCCCCACCCCTTAAAGTGCTGACATTGGGAGGCAAGAAAATATATCCAAGGGTTGGGTAGGGCAAGACCGCCGTCATGCTTTGCGCGCTGTAGAATTTGGAATCTAATTCTTGAGCGACCCTTCCGCCATATTAGGTCCCTAAAAAGTGCATCAATATAATAAAAGTTGCGTAATGAGATCCATACAGAGGAGTTATGTAAAATATACAATAATTGTGGCATTAGGATCATCTTAATAAGATTGACGCTACCCACAACTGTCAGATGTAATTTACAACAAGCCATTATTTTCATTTTAAATTTGACCAGAAGGGGTTGCAAATTGAGAGCAACATATTCAGAAGGGGAATAAATATGTAAGATGTTTAACGCATCCTACATTGTTAATGTGATAAATGACTATTCTAGCTGCAAACGTCTGGTTTTTAATGCAATATCTACATAGGTGTATAGAGGCCCATTTCCAGCAACCATCACTCCAGTGTTCTAATGGTACATTGTGTTTGCTAACTGTGTTAGAAGGCTAATGGATGATTAGAAAACACTTTAAAACCCTTGTGCAATTATGTTAGCACCGCTGTAAACAGTTTTGCTGTTTAGAGGAGCTATAAAACTGACCTTCCTTTGAGCTAGTTGAGAATCTGGAGCATTACATTTGTGGGTTCGATTAAACTCTCAAAATGGCTAGAAAATTAGAGCTTTCATGTGAAACTCGACAGTCTATTCTTGTTCTTAGAAATGAAGGCTATTCCATGCGAGAAATTGCCAAGAAACTGAAGATTTCCTACAACGGTGTGTACTACTCACTTCAGAGGACAGCACACACAGGCTCTAACCAGAGTAGAAAGAGAAGTGGGAGGCCCCGCTGCACAACTGAGCAACAAGACAAGTACATTAGAGTCTCTAGTTTGAGAAAAAGACACCTCACAGGTCATCAACTGGCAGCTTCATTGAATAGTACCTGCAAAACGCCAGTGTCAACGTCTACAGTGAAGAGGCGACTCCGGGATGCTGGCCTTCAGGGCAGAGTGGCAAAGAAAAAGCCATATCTGAGACTGGCTAATAAAAGGAAAAGATTAATATGGGCAAAAGCACACAGACATTGGACAGAGGAAGATTGGGAGAAAGTGTTATGGACAGACGAATCAAAGTTTGAGGTGTTTGGATCACACAGAAGAACATCTGTGAGACGCAGAACAACTGAAAAGATGCTGGAAGAGTGCCTGACGCCATCTGTCAAGCATGGTGGAGGTAATGTGATGGTCTGGGGTTGTTTTGGTGATGGTAAAGTGGGAGATTTGTACAAGGTAAAAGGGATTTTGAATAAGGAAGGCTATCACTCCATTTTGCAACGCCATGCCATACCCTATGGACAGCGCTCGATTGGAGCCAATTTCATCCTACAACAGGAAAATGACCCAAAGCACACCTCCAAATTATGCAAGAACTATTTAGGGAAGAAGCAGGCAGCTGGTATTCTATCTGTAATGGAGTGGCCAGCGCAGTCACCAGATCTCAACCCCATAGAGCTGTTGTGGGAGCAGCTTGACCGTATGGTACGCAAGAAGTGCCCATCAAGCCAATCCAACTTGTGGGAGGGCCTTCTGGAAGCATGGGGTGAAATTTCTCCCGATTACCTCAGCAAATTAACAGCTAGAATGCTAGAAAGGTCTGCGATGCTGTAATTGCTGCAAATGGAGCATTCTTTGACGAAAGCAAAGTTTGAAGGAGAAAATTATTATTTCAAATAAAAATCATTATTTCTAACCTTGTCAATGTCTTGACTATATTTTCTAGTCATTTTGCAACTCATTTGATAAATATAAGTGTGAGTTTTCATGGAAAACACAAAATTGTCTGGGTGACCCGAAACTTTTGAACGGTAGTGTATATCTTTGCTGAACGTCGATATAAAGCTTTTTGCAAAAATGTTGGCTTCTAGATTGGCCCCCCTTCTTTCGGACATCATCCACCTGGACCAGGCTGGTTTTATGACAGGCAGAGAGGCTCGCGATAACACGATCAAAGCACTAGACCGGATATGCAGTGCTAAATCTAACGACCTTCCCATCATGCTTCTATCGACAGATGCTGAAAAAGCATTTGCCCGTGTCAATTTGGTCTTCCTTGAGGAATTACTTCGCAGCATCGGTCTGGGGGAATACATGATGACCTGGATCCTCTCACTTTATTCTTCACCTTCCGCCAGAGTCCGGGTGAATGGTGTCCTTTTGGAAGATTTTTATATTCTTAACGGCACTCGTCAGTGTTGCCCTCTGTGCCCACTGATCTTCGTACTCACTTTAGAACCCTTTCTACGGAAAGTTTGTACTAACCCGGATATACAAGGTGTTACGGTCCAAGGTAAAATGTTTAAAGTGGCAGCGTACGCCGATGATTTGTTGTTCTTCATTTCTCAGCCCTGCATCTCTCTACCGAACCTCATGATTGAATTTCAGAAGTACGCGAGTCTCTCCAATTTTAAGATTAATTACTCAAAATCAGAAGCCCTGAATGTTGCTTTGCCTTCTACCATGGTCTGATCTTTGCGAGATGCATATAGTTTCCATTGGGCACCACTCTCGATTAGATACCTGGGTGTACAATTATCTGCCGATCCTCTCTTACTTTACCAGCTTAATTTCGCTCCTCTTTTCCAGAACATCAAGGTGGACTTTGATAAATGGGCAAAGGGAACTTTCACGTGGTTTGGATGATGCGCTATCATTAGAATTAACGATTTACTCCACGTCCTATACCTGTTCCAAACCATCCCGATTAGAATCCCTCCAAATTTCTTTAACGTCCTTGTATCTCTTCAAAACTCCTTTATTTGGGGTTGGAAACCATAATTGTCTTAAACGTACACTTCTATGTAGGCCTAGAAATCGCGGGGGGATTGGTCTTCCAGACTTTAAGATGCATTATACTGCCTCACATCTTACTCGAATATTAGACTGGTGCAGACATTCCCTGTTCAAACCATGGGTTTTCATCGAACAAAGCTTTACACGTACTCCACTGAAAGCTCTTCCATGGGTGGACCATTCCCTAACCCGTTCCCTACACTTTCATCCGACCATAGGTCCCACTCTGGACTGTTGTCGCACACCTGTAGTAAAATCTTACAAGTTTTCCCCGTCTTCCCCACTCTTCCTATTTTAGAAAACCCATCTTTCCATCCGGGAGTTGAGGATCAAGTGTTCAGGGCATAGGCAGAGGCAGACAAATTTAGAGTCACACATTTTGGCACTGGCCTACAGTGGCCCTCAACTGAGGAGCTCTCCTCAATCTCAGAGCCTCGTGCTTTTTGAGACTGGAGGACACTCTAACTCAAACATGCCTGTGCCTATGCCTAGGGACGGAATTTCTGCGCCATACCTTGTCACTGACCTATAAACTTCTCTTGACACCCCCGAACCAATAGCCTCCAAAATACCTTTTGCAATGGGAAACAGACATAGAAGTTACTCTCTCCCCTAAACAATGTACTAGAATCTTTACCCTTACGCACAAGACCTCTATTAGTTTCAGATTTCAGGAATCTAATTATATATTTTTAACGAGATGGTACTGTGTATCTACACACTTGCATGCTTTGTTCCCAGTTGTTCCATTTGTTGGAGATGCAATTCTGAGGAGGCCATGCTTTTGCACACTTATTGGTCCTGTGATATTCTAACAACATTATGGGAGACAGTGACAAGGGTTATTCGTACAGTTACGGATCTGATGATGGAAATGGGCCCTGCTTTGTTCCCTTTTATATCACTGCGAGATTCCATTCCCGGCGTACAAACGTTTACTTCTTTGACATCTCGTTGCTGCTGTTAAGATGTGTATGCCATTGTTGTGGAAACAACCAAGACCTCCTCCCATTTCGCTGTGGTTGTCTAAGGTCAATGACCTGATGACCATGGAAAACCTGTCATCGTCTCTATCGGATGATCATGATCGATTTCACCAGGCCTGGCGTCTCTGGATTGATTTCCAGAATTCTGCTGAATATAGTACTCTTCTGAGCGACCATACCTGAGATGGTTACTTTTATATAGATGTGGTGCCCTGACTGAATATACGGATCTCTTTCCCCCTCCCCTTCCTCCTCACTCCATGTTCTTTTCGTTTTCTTATCCCTTCTTACTCTTCCTCCCTTTCGTTTTTTTTTCTATCTCTCTCTCCTTTTCTTCCCTTTCTTCTTCTACTCTTTCTCTTCTTTGGGTGGTGATTTGAGCTTATTGTGTTCTTGTATAATATTGTTTTTAACAGTTTTTGCCTTCATTCTGTAAAATGTTGAGATGTTACTTTCAAAATGGCGGGCCGATGTCCTGTACCCTTGTAACCACCTTTGCCTTAAACTTTTCTACAGATTTCTAGTAAAGACAGAATTTATAAAAAAAAAAAGGAATATTCATCCAGGGACCGTGTCAATTAGGACTAGCAGTGCCCCTTATACAGACCATTCCCCTGATGGTCCGGTCACAGCTCGGTACCGAGTAGATCTCATGACGCACCCAAGTTACAACAGCAGATCTCCACCTTGCTAAGGTTGCCTATCCCTGATATAGGGCATGCTGCAGATTTGAAATTAGACAACATGCTCTAAAATCTATGCATATTTTGATTTTCTTTTGCTGCATGTTAATGTGTTTTTGTAAAACTCTGTTTACTTGCATTGTACTGTACTTTGTTGAAAATTTTCGAGGAAGAATCTGCAACACATCCCCCATTTATAAACATGGCATCAGTTTGCTCACTTGAACAGATTACCAATTGGCTATAACTTGTAAGGGCTTGTTCACATCAGCGTCGGGTTGGGTTTGGGGTTTCCATTCATCTATTCCGTCAGATGAACCGATGAAAGGAAACTTTCATTTGCATTACCATTGATTTCAATGGTAATGCTTCCGTTTCAGTGTGTTTCCATTTGTTTCCATTCTGTCAAGTTTTCAGGTTTTTTCCTAGAAACAAAAGTACTGTCGACTGCGCTATTGTTTCTGTGAAAAAACTGAAACTTTACGGAACAAAAACAAAAGGAAACAATTGGTTCCTCTGACGGAAAGGTTCAACGGAACCGATGAACGGAACCCGAACACTGATGTGAACAGGCCCTTAGGAATGCATATACTTTCCAATGATTTAATTATGAGTGCCTTTAAATTGACAAGGTCTATAGTCAATGCTAATGGTTTCCCCTTTCCTCTACATCTATTATTAAACCAATGAAATTAATTCCTCCCACATTAATGGAAACTGTAGCGGTTTTCATAGTAAGCATTTTTCCATTACGTCTGACCTTTTGCTAGGGCATATCAAATGAATATCTAACGTGCTTTAGTGGTATTTCTCCTCACCTGACCCAGCAGAAATTCTAATCTGTGTAATGTTATATCCTATCAAATGGAAACATAAGAAATTAAAAATAATAATTAAAAAAACTAGTCTCAAGCCCATGTGTTATCATTTTGTTAAATGTAAACATTTGTGTGATTGGAAATTAGCTAAACATATGCCCAGATTACACAATTGCTGTTCATTAAGATATTAAAGGAATGGTCTGGTTTAGAAAATGAATTTTTGGCCACCCTATTAGGAGGTCTCAGTCAATAAAGGGGGTTCCCCAGGCCCTCCTTGTTTAGCCAGAATGGAGAATGGCTACAAATAGCATCACCCGCTCTAGAGGACCTACAATATAAATCCATTACAACAACCTACAATCGGTTTACATAAGAATTGTGTAATGCTTAATTTCCCCTGTGGTGGCACTGTAGGTATATCAAACTCTTGATGTCAGGTTCCCCCACAGATTGCAGCTGATTGCTGCCGTTCACAGCAGCGGATTAGCCAGCAACAGCCAAGTACAACAGAGGAATAATTTCATTATAGTCATATGTAGGCAAAAAAATGAATTGAAATTCATATTGCTGCTACTCACTTGTATTGTTTCTGTCTTTAATAATTAACATTAAAAAAAAAATCTGTACTTATCTGTTAAATCCCTTCATGCTCCAACGCTGATGCTCCCGTGGTCCACCTCAGCGGTAATGCTGTACGGCATGTGAGCGGTGAGCCCAGTGCTTAGCTGCAATGGTCACGTGCCGGTACAGCATGTCATTGCTTCTGGAAAGTAAACTAAGATCAGTGGGGACTACCGGAACATCAGCGCTAAAGCTGTGGGCGATTTGACAGGTGAATACTGTTTTTGTTTTACTTTTCTAACATTTGCTGCTGCCCGTTTTTTTTTTTATCTCGTAGACAACCCCTTTAATGTTTCAAAATATTACCCCTGACACATGTTCTGGTTGTGCTAATGAGGTATAAGTGTCTTCAAGACGACTTACTGTACCGTTGTTATAATTTCAATTTGCTGTCAAGTCCACTACAAATAAAACCTGAAAACTTCACAAATAAATGTTATATTAAATAAGTAACGGTCTGGAGGTACAGAACACATGAGAGAAAGAAAGAAAGTATCCCCATTTAATATGCCGCAAACCCCTGCATCCTCAGATCCTGCACTTGGCATAACACAATGTATATGTTTTGCCCAGAGTTTTCCTTTAATGATATCAGAAGATACTAATCCCAAAAATATGCAGTCATGACACATTGCATAATCTTGGCAACATAAGTGCAGTGGTAGGTTTCTATAACTCCCATTGACTCCAGTGGAAAGATAAGGTGGCCACTGGCCAAACAGTTGCAGTCATCTCTCTATTAAAAACATTATCAGAACCACTTCACCAACGTGACACTAATGACATGTCTGATTGAACACAGCAATATTGACCAAGAATTATAAGTACACCCTGAAATCAGGAGCCCAAAGGACTAAAGGATAACCCCTGACAATATGCCGTATTAGCGATTCCCTCTCGATTAAATAGAACCGAGAACTGTTCTGGAGGACTTCGAACTGCTCTGGAGGACACAGTACAACCATATTTAACATGGCCAACACTTCATTTTATTGGCACCATATAATACTACATTTCTACATTTCTTTCCCCAGCAATTAATCCCTCTCTATTAGACAGAGCGGAGAACTGTTGTAAATAACTCTGAAGGACTCAGCATGATCATATATTACATGGTCGCCTATTTAATAGAATGGGCACCATGTAATCTCACATTACCCTTACAGCGGCAACTGCAAAAGAAATGTGTGGCTGCTTCAAAAAAAGCTTCAGCTTTCGAATGCAATGACAGCTGATTGCCAGGGGCTTCAGGTGCCGGTCCTCAGTTAGATGAGGGGATGTCCAGATGGGAAACCCCCTTCAATCAGTAACTATCACGTCCTTTACTATGGACACCACTTTATTTCTAGTTCCATCTGTAACTCACCAACTATATTTTTCTGAACTACAATGTTCTGGAATAGTTAAACAAAAGAAGTCTCACAGGACACAGCAGTATAAGGGTGGGATATAAAATCTCAACCACCCACAATATTTCGGAGATACGGACTCCAAACAATATATATATAAACTAGAGAAAAAAGAGTCCAAAGTATCCAAATATTAAGAAAATACAAAATCTTTATTGATCAATACATAGGAATCTAAAATACAATATTAACTAGATCAACAATGAAATACATTTAATAAGAATTGAATACAGATGATGCATGACATAAGTAGAGGTCCAATACAGGTAATGTATGATATAAAAAGATCACTTTTAGGCTGGGTTCACACGACCTATTTTCAGACGTAAACGAGGCGTATTATGCCTCGTTTTACGTCTGAAAATAAGGCTACAATACGTCGGCAAACATCTGCCCATTCATTTGAATGGGTTTGCCGACGTATTGTGCAGACGACCTGTCATTTACGCGTCGTCGTTTGACAGCTGTCAAACGACGACGCGTATAAATACAGCCTCGTCAAAAGAAGTGCAGGACACTTCTTTGGACGTTTTTGGAGCCGTTTTCTCATAGACTCCAATGAAAACAGCTCCAAAAACAGACGTAAAAAACGCTGCGAAAACGCCGCAAAAAACGCGAGTTGCTCAAAAAACGTCTGAAAATCAGGGGCTGTTTTCCCTTGAAAACAGCTCCGTATTTTCAGACGTTTTTGGTCACTACGTGTGCACATACCCTCAGAAACATACTCATGTAGGCATATGTCAGGACAGAAATAAAAAGAGGAAGTAAGAGTTAGGGTATGTGCACACACACTAATTACGTCCGTAATTGACGGACGTATTTCGGCCGCAAGTCCCGGACCGAACACAGTGCAGGGAGCCGGGCTCCTAGCATCATACTTATGTACGATGCTAGGAGTCCCTGCCTCGCTGCAGGACAACTCTCCCGTACTGAAAACATGATTACAGTATGGGACAGTTGTCCTGCAGCGAGGCAGGGACTCCTAGCATCGTACATAAGTATGATGCTAGGAGCCCGGCTCCCTGCAGTGGGTTCGGTCCGGTACTTGCGGCCGAAATACGTCCGTCAATTACGGACGTAATTAGTGTGTGTGCACATACCCTAAGATGTAAGTAATCACAGTTCGCATCTAATGAGCATAAAGAGTGTCCTAGTTTTCAATAAAGCCTGACAAAGTCATGTTCAGGTGCTTACCCATATTCAGTGGTGTAGTGGTATGACCTAGTAGATAAAGTGGTGCCCCACTTTTGAAAACTAGGATACTCTTTATGCTCATTAGATGCGAACTGTGACTACTTACATCTTACTCTTACTTCCTCTTTTTCTTTCTGTCCTGACATATGCCTACATGAGTATGTTTCTAAAAGTGATCTTTTTATATCATACATTACCTGTATTGGACCTCTACTTATGTCATGCATCATCTGTATTCAATTCTTATTAAATGTATTTCATTGTTGATCTAGTTAATATTGTATTTTAGATTCCTATGTATTGATCAATAAAGATTTTGTATTTTCTTCATATTTGGATACTTTGGACTCTTTTTTTCTCTAGTTTATATAAATGTTCTGGAATAACAGCTTTTTTGTTGACATTCTCCTGATCTTTTTCTTATTTTTCTTATATTGTAAAGATACTCAGGAAAAAAAATGCATGCCGATTTCTGAACATCTTCCCGGTCTGAAGCGTAAATGATTTTTATTGAATAATCAGAATACTGTCTTTGCCACAAATATTTCCAATCCAGGTGCATCAGGATTTAGAATGATGAGACAATCCGCTGAGTCAGAATTCTACAAGGAAACGCTAGGAAATTACTGGGAAAACCAGGGCATGTGTTGACTGTAAGTTTGTATCTAGTGAACTACAGCTGTCCGCCTCATGTTCGAATGCCAGTAAAAAACCCTTTATGACCAATAGACTAAAGCAGTCTTCTCTAGCCAGCACCGAACAGTGCCATGTCCTATTACAGCATCCTACATCTATATACTCCAGTGATAATTAATCATAAACACCCTACATCTATATACTCCAGTGATATTTTATCATAAACACCCTACATCTATATACTCCAGTGATAATTAATCATAAACACCCTACATCTATATACTCCAGTGATATTTAATCATAAGCACCCTACATCTATATGTTCCAGTGATATTTTATCATAAGCACCCTACATCTATATGTTCCAGTGATATTTAATCATAAACACCCTACATCTATATACTCCAGTGATATTTTATCATAAACACCCTACATCTATATACTCCAGTGATAATTAATCATAAACACCCTACATCTATATACTCCAGTGATATTTAATCATAAGCACCCTACATCTATATGTTCCAGTGATATTTAATCATAAGCACCCTACATCTATATACTACAGTGATATTTTATCATAAGCACCCTACATCTATATATTCCAGTGATATTTAATCATAAGCACCCTACATCTATATATTCCAGTGATATTTAATCATAAGCACCCGACATCTATATACTCCAGTGAACTCTTGATGATTGTGCAAGATGATCACAAGAAGTGTACGGATTTCTAAAACATAAGGGTGCCCCCTCTAGTGGCTGTATAAGACACATATTATACTATATAATTGTAGCATAAAGAATCTGACTCTTGTGACTTATCATGCTCCAATTCTGCAGTTGTAACATTCAAGACAGGCTTACAACAAGTAAACAATATTATTTTAACAAAGTTTACATGCCTGCCATATCCAGCTAAACTCAATCAATTCAAAGTATATTAAAGGGCATTCAAGAATTAATATGGATTTTTTACTTGGCTTCTCAATCTTCTTCTGCTTTGGCCTCACCAGCCAGAACATGGTAATGCCTGGGCCTCACCATTAGTCGTAGTCCACGTCACAACTTTTAAAATATACCCCAATTTATGCAGCAGGAAGTAAGGACTGGCGGAAAATGGACAACGGCAGAATAGAAGTGGCAGGGAGTATGGCTTTTTTCATGTTTGTACATCATTGTGAGCTGTTAAAAAATGTATGCAGGGTCTCTGTATCTGAAAAATGAAGCTCAGAACGCGATAAATAATATGAAACTAATCAGCTGAAGAGGGTGGGATTAGGGGGAGAGATGAGGGTGGCATGGTGGGGGAACTTGTTCCTTGTTGTTTTGTTCCTTTTGCTTAATGACTTTTGTTGTAATTTGGAAACTGTCTGTTTGTGTTTCTTCATCCAGGATGGCCTCCTGGGATGACGTTTAATCCCATGTGACCGCTGCAGCCAATTACATGAAACGTCATCCCAGGAGGCCGGGCGGAGGGACGGCGGAGGGATGCGTCGCCATGGCTACGTAAGTATGTATCTTTTTTTCAGTTATAATTTTCTGCAGTGGACATTCCAGTAAAAAAAACTGCACCAAAACTTGGTGCGATTTTTTTGGTAAGAATACCCTGCTGCGCACAGGGTGGATAGGCTATGCGCTATTATGCAGTGTATCTGCCCTGTGTGAACATAACCTAACCCTTTACCTGCCACGCGCGTATTTCATACGTCCTGGCAGGGCAGCACTTCAGTAGTCAAGGACGTATCTCATATGTCTCTGCTATGAATTGGCTCTAGCACAGGAATCTTTGCTTTAAATCAAGACCAGGATCGCTGCTCTAGTTGCGATCTAGCCCAAGCTAAAGAGGGATGAAGTGGGTGCCACAAAAACATACCTCCCAATCGTCCCAGTTTTCCTGGGATTGCAAAGTGGGTGAAACTTATGCAAATTTCCCTAAAAGTAGGCATTCCTGTGATGTTTGTAGGTGCTCCCAGGTGGAGGCGTGAATGGGGGTGCAAGAGTTGGCATGAACGTGCAGCTCCCATTTCAGCCTATTGAAGAATGAGAAGGGGGCTAGCAGGGAGTGTGCTGAAATGGAGAAGGATCTGTGATCCTCAAGTGGGTCAGGAATAACATGAAATTGACTTATCAATCAAAGAACATATTTGCTCTGGGATTGTCACATATAAGGGGGAGGGTTTTTTTTCCAGAAAAGGATTGAGATGATGAGCAATTGCTCATCTAATTTAATCACTCTCTCTGTACCTAATTAGGCAGTTTATTGACTTCATGTCTAGGACGTTTACCAGCGTCCAGATTGCGGCTTCAAGTAAGATGCTCTGAGCACTCGCACCATACAAACATCAATAAAATGTATACATTTCACACTGTCCCTATCCCGTCCATACCCGATCTTTAGCGCAAAATCCTCTGACTACTTCTCTAGAGAATCCTCAGTCATAGCGATAACGCTTATCACTTGAAAAGAAAGTCTAATAAATTTCTGTCAGTCACAAATTAGATTTTCAGTTCTAGCTGTGAAACAACCGGACATATCACCAGTTGAAAACAAAGTCGTGGATGGAGGCTGTGTACTATATGATCACACTGTGTTGCTGGGCTGGGAAGAGTAGAACGGTATGATGCTGATTGGACAGCGTCATACAGAAAACATTACACCGCCCAGAGTGAAAAGAAAGAGTCACCTCCTATTTGACAAGTATAGCCAAATTAGCATATTTAGAAAAATGCTCATAACTTTACAAATAATAAACGTTTTTGAAAACAAATCACACTGTAGTTATCAGCATCATAGCGCCTATTAGATTAGTTAGGAGATAGGGAATTTATAAAATAGTGACAGATCTTCTTTAAGTGAGCATTTTAGTTGCAAAGCCAAATTTTTATGCAATTTTTGCTTATAATCACTGTTTAATGCTAAGTTGCAGGATGGCGATTGTCCATATAAATTATTATGTATTTTTATAGTTGTCATGCTGTGCACCTTCTCAACAAACAGGTATAATGATTTTGGTGGCATAGTAGCTGTTTGGGGTGAGCACTACATTTTTTTTTATCACATTTGTGAATAAAGGCCTAATGTTGCATGGACTCTGTTACAGAATTTTTGAGAGCAACAGCTCTTTACACACTTTGGTCTAATATTTTTACATTATTTTTGTGTGTAGACTTCTACTTGGATGCAAGTTTCAGTAAAATGTTAGATTCAATGCATTTTCTTTTTTTTCTTTTATTTTATTGTACAAAGTTACATGAAGGTGGAGAAGACTGTAAACAGCATATTAGGACAGCTGCAATGGCCATGTTGTCTGCTTTCAGGAAAATATAGGGTGTAGGATGCACTGTCTTTTCAAGGTGTGCAAGTGTAACAATGTCTGGGTGGGTCACCTCCACACGTAGCCGCAGCAGTCAAAACAAACACATTTTATCCTTGCGAGACTCAGTCTATTGCTCACAACTCTGGTTCAGACAGGTGGATGACTCTATGATACTTGTCATAGAGAGCCAAGGGCACTCCTTCCTGATACAGGTGACGTCCAATTAGGTTCAGGCATACAAGGCTGTGCAACTGGCTTGTTGCCTACTTGCTGTGAGGCTGTCATACATGGGGAGGCTCCTGCCCATCACCCACCGACCACAAGTCATACGACACCACAAGGAGGCTTCTGCTAGTCACCAGCAATGGCTCCCAGTCCACATAGACACAGGTCTGGCTTCAGCAAATGAATGTTATTTTTTTTCTATAATTAAAAGTTATTTAATTTTTCAAGATATTTTCTGTATTAATTCTTCACAGTTTTACCCCTTCCCGCAAAATGACGTGCCAGGTACGTCATAGTGTGAGGGGTGATGATGTATGGAGCATGCTCACGCAATGAGCGCGCTCCATACTCAGCGGGTGTCAGCTGTGTTTTACAGCTGACACGCGGAACTAAATGGAAGGAAGAGCTATCGCACTGTTCCTGGCTGTTTAACCCCTCAAATGCTGCAGTCAAGCGCAACCGCAGAAACTGAGGCGTTGAAAATAGGGGGGGGGGCGGACGCCTCCGACAGCTCATCGCTTTTACAGGCTTAACAGAGGCCTGTAAAAATGACAATATACTACAATACATTAGTATTGCAGTGTATTGTACCAACGATCTAATAATCACTGGTTTGAGTCCCCTAGGGGGCCGTGGATCATTTGGCCCCAGGCCACGGTATCTGGTATCCGCCCTGGTGGCTGCAGGGAATTTCCGATGCGGGAAATCTGCTGAGCATTTAGCAAGCCTCCTGGGATGACGTTTCATCCCAGGAGACCGCTGCAGCCTGTAATTAGCTGCAGCGGCAGTCACATGGTATGAAACGGCATCCCAGGAGGCCGCCCTGGAGAAAGAACACAGACTTCTGGGTAAGTATACGTTTTTTGGATTTTTTTCTGAGTTGCGTTTTTGTGGCTGAATCGCTGCGCTTCCACCGCAAGAAACACAACAACTGCTATTTGTTGTGGGTTTTACCTCCTCATTGAATTCAATGAGGAAAACCCGCGACAAATAAGCAGCGTTTACGCAAATACAATTGACATGCTGCTGAATAAAACTCTGCACCGCATCTCAATTTCTGAGTGGTTTTTCCGTTCACTATTTACACAGTGTGTGGATGAGATTTGTTTTATCTCATCCACTTTGCTGCTACTGTGTTATGCTGCGGATTGGTATCGCTGCATCCGTAAAAGTCTGAACTATTACAATTAAGAATTATTTAATGCGCACGATGAACGGCTTAAAAAATAAAACATTTAAAACACCCAAATCACTGTTTTTTGGTCAACTTAACTCTAAAAACAAATGGAATAAAGAGTGATCAAAAAATTGTATGTACGAAATAAATGGCACCATTAAAAACTACAGCTCAACTAGCAAAAAAAGAGCTCTCACATTGCTCAATCCATGGAAAAATAAGAAAGTTATGGTTCTCAGAATGTGGTGAAACAGAACAATTTTTTTTTAACAAAAAGTTTTTTTTAAGAAGTAGTAAAATATAAAAAAAAACCTATATAAATTTTGTATCACCGCAATCGTATTGGGCCACAGAATAAAGTTAAGTTGTCGTTTTTACTGAACGGTAAAAGCCGTAAAAACAAAACCCAAAAAACAATGGGGGAATCAGTTTTTTCCACTTTTTTTCAGTTTCCCAGTACATTATATGGTACTTTAAATGCCACCAATAGAAACTACAACTCCTCCCGCAAAAGATAAGCCCTCACACAACTCTATTGACGGAAATTATGTGTTTTTTTATTATTTTTTTGTCAACAAATGCTAGTGATTAAAGTTTTTAACCAAAAAGAAGCTTAAAATAAGCTTTTAAAAAAAACTGCCTCAAAAACCAAATTGAAAACCGTATAAAAAAAAACGCCTGCATTTTAAAAACCGCCTCCAAAATCATAAAGGACATTTGGATGCAGATTTCTTTCTGCTTTACAAAAAACGATGTGTGAACAAACACTTATGTTAAAAATACAGATACAATCGATGTAGCATACTTTTTAAATGAGATGTTAGAATTGGCCCATAAGGCTAAGTTCATACTACCGTTAATATACGTTTACCTCTCCTCTGTCAGGAAGAGAGGATCGAAAGATTAAACGGAAAGCAACTGTTCCGTTAGAATTACCATAGATTTCATTTCATCTGATGGAAGAGAGGTAAACGTTTATTAAAGGTAGAGTGAAAGAAGCCCGAGCTCATGCACACGACCGATGTTTGTTTCTGAGTTCTGTCTGTTTTTTTAACGGACAGCACTCGGATACACTAAAATGAAGGCATTTAATAGGGCTCATGTACACTTCTGTTTTTTTAACGGATCCAATGCGTCTGTTCCGTTATTTTTAGAGCATGTCCTATTCATGTCAGTTTTCAGTGATCCGAGTCTCCATTCAAGTCTATGGGTCAGTGAAAAAAAACGGACGGCACTCGGATGTTGTACATGTGCCGTCCGTTTTTCACTGATCAGTTGTTAAGAGACATAATATATTAAAGATATTTTAAAATGTCAAAGCAGGAAATATCTCCAGTGCCTTGCAAAGAATTGTGGAACAAGGCGTGGAGATATTGCTGCACCACAGAATCTGCAGCACAAGTTTGCTGAAATAGCCATGCCACGCCTGGTTTATGTGGAAAAATTAATCACGCTGGTACAAGACCAGCCAGTATTGTGGGACAGCCGTTCTGAACTGTATCACGATCGGTACCAAAAAGATCCTGCGTTGGAGGCGGTCTGCAAGGAGGAAAAAAAACAGAACGTGAAACAATCTGTAAGTGCATGTGCCCCATGTACCTCTGTGTCTCCTGAGCATAACATTATTAAAGGAAAATTATTTATTCCAGTGAAAGATGTAAAGTGCAGGTGGAACAGCTGCCGTGACCAATTCCGGAAGGAGCTGCTCCATCAAGCCAAGAGGAGCAGCAGATGAGGTTTCTATGCAGGGTCATGGACCTCCGTCCATACACAAACAGGCTCAGCATGTGCATTGTATCATGGTATACTGCGCTATGTGCGCACTGTATCATGCCATAGTGCGCTATGTGCGCACGTATCATTCTATAGTGTGCTGTGTGTGCACCGTATTATGCTATATCGAGCTATGTATGCACCGTATCATTCTATAGTGTGCTATGTATGCACTGTATCATTCTATAGTGTGCTATGTATGTACCGTATCATGCTATAGAGCACTATGTGTGCACCATATCATTCTATAGTGCGCTATGTGTCCACCGTATCATGATAAGGTGCATTAATTTTCTTTTTTGATATTTTTTACATAGCACAACATACAACTTGGCTCGTCAACAGGTGCAGCAGGAGGACTGTGATGAGACCCAAATTGTCCATACCCTATCTCCTGCGAGCACTCAGTCAGTGGAGTCACATAGGGAGCCAGAGGAATCTACTTCTGCCGCGAGGACTACTGGCATACAACACCTCCAGCGTCCACCAATCAGATCGACAAAGCGCAGGAAAAAAGTGGAAGAACCTGAATTGCTAGTAGATAACAGGGCTCAGATTGATGCCGAAGTCCTGAGGTACTTAAGAGAGCACCAGAACCCTGAGGATGAAGAGAAATGCTTCCTTAAAAGCCTTTCTGCCCACCTTATGCAAGTTGACCTTGAGTACCTATTGGCTATTAAAAAGGCCTTACTTACAGTCCTGGAGGCTGCAAAATCTCACAAAAACCCTGGGGAGTTTTTTCAGGGGTTTAAACAGTTTGGCCTAGTCCGGTGTCTCTGGTAGCCGTTCGCCACCTGCCCCTTATCCTGCTCCACGGCGTCATCACTTTAAGCCAATGGCCTATGACAGTTCACCTCTCCTATATTCACAGGACAGGCCAGTTTACAGGCCAGATTATTTTTGCCTTCCTCCCCTTAGGCCTTCTTAGCCCAGCCAGCAGTTTGGGCCAGATCGAGGAGAGAGAAGCAGTGCTGCTCCTCCCCCTGGGCCTTCTTACCACAGCCAGCAAACTATTTGGCCAGATCGTGGTGAGGGTCCATCAGCTAGTCCAGATGTGCCAATGCACCAGCTTGAATAATATTTATTTTATTTATTTTACATGTTTGAAAATGTTATATTTAGCACCATGTTGGTGGAATGTTATTTGTATTTAGCACCATGTTGGTGCATGTGAGCACTTTTAGCACCCGACAAAAAGAAAATAAGGGGAGCCCAAAAAAATGTTTTTGCCTTGTGTTAATTATGGTGTGTGATTTGGGGTGGGTAAACAGGTCAAACAACATTCCGGATATAGGTGCAGGTTCAAAAGATTTAACACGCAACTATGCAACATCTCTGGAGTATCTTGGTGATAGAGCCTGAAATAAAATAATTAAAATATTAATAAAGTATACACAGACAATTAAGGTGGTATTAATTTTTATTATTTTGGATAAAACCTTCTTTTGCCAAAATACAAAAGGTTAAAGACATATTTATGTTAAACAAAAGGGGTTTCAATATTTTTTTACAAAAAAATACAAAAAATGGTGGATTAAAAAAATCTAAAAATGTAAAAGAAAAAGTATTTTGGCAAAAATACGGAAGCTCGCAACCCCCGTCAATGGTTTTCATTGTCTTGTGCGTCCCCACTCTATGTAACAAAATAAACAATGAACTAACTAACTCTGCAAAAACAGAAGCAAGTGCCCTGAGCCAAATTATAGACCTCTGCTACCAGGGAACCGCTCCCTTGGGGGGACACAAAATAGTCCACATAGACTTTCCTTTGAACAATTCCAGCAGAACCAGGTCTTCCATACATAGTCTGGTTCTCAGTGACTGTTGAGACGGTCCCTTATTGTTCTATGTCCCGTCCAAACCTGAATCATAAATCCTGGTGAAATTATGCAGGATGACACAAGCTTGAATCACCAGGTTTACATTGTCCAGATCCTTCTGGATGGACATGAAGATCAATTTGTTGGCCAGAATTCCGAAGGCGCACTCCTCATACCAACGGGCCCTGGTAAGCCGGTAATTCAAAATGCGCCTCCGGTCACCCAAACCGCACCTGGTGCATGGGCGCATCACGAGAGCGGACAGTCCGAAGCCCTCGTCAGCAACTACAACAAAGGGTGCTGGTGGTCCAGATAATCCAGGCAGGAAGCGTGGGTCGGGGAGGGCAAGTTGGGTGTTAAGTCGCTGCCCCATTCTGGAAGCCCTAAAGATGCGAGCATCCGCAGTGCTTTCACAGGCCCCAATGTCCACAATTACAAATCGCTAGGAACTGTCAACCAAGGCCAACAACACAGCCGAGAAAAACTGCTTGTAATTATAGAATCGGGAGCCAGAGTGCGACGGCTTTTTGACACGAATATGCTTTCCATCGAGTCCCCCAATGCTATTGGGAAACTGTGCATGGTCTATAAACCCATTGACGATACGCAGCCAGTCTTCAGCCGTGGGCACAGGCATCACCATCTCCTTAAGTGTGTTCCATATAAGATCACAAATCAACCAGACTATTTTTCCTATGATAGTGGTCCCTAACAGAAATTCAAAGTGGAGTGAGGAAAAAGTATTTCCAGTTGCCAGGAATATGAAAAAGATTTTTAAAAAAATTAGAACTGTCATATTCCTCCCTGGTGACAGGATGGGATGGGACACAGGGTAATTTACGGTAGTGCTAGCTGTATCAGGGTGACAGGGTGTGATAGGGCACAAGGCCATTCACGCTAGTACTAGCTGTATCAGGGTGACAGGGTACTGCTAGCTGTATCAGGAGCACATGGGGTATAGGGGTAGTGTGTGTGTGCTTACCTCAGGGTGACGATGAGCCGTTCTTCAGGTGATATGCAGAATCGCATATTGGTGCCCAGGAAGGTCAGACCAGGACGCAGAACCTCCAACAAGTGGTCAAATGTAGGGACAGCCATCCGACAAAAGGAGTGAAACGTCTCCTGGTGCTGACGAAGGTCATTGTACAGAGTATGGAAATGTCCCTTGCAGGCCCATTGGGAGACAATGGGATGGACCCAGTACCTCCTGCTCTTCCTTGTCGGTTCTTCTTACACCATGTCAGATTGCTTTCCAAAGCACCAGGAGAGAATCCAAGCCATGAAGAAATCTTCCGTAGATGATGAGCACATGTTGCAAGATGAAATACGCCATTAACGCCAGAAATCAAAGGCAAGAAATCAGAGGTATCTAAAAATGCTCTGTATGCTGTAAAAGCCAGAGAAAATGGCATCTGGCACACCATGTGACTTTCCTGTGGGTGTTTTCAGTGGGTTGGGACAACATTTTTGACGAAATGACACCATTTATTTTTCTTTCACTGATCAGTGAAAAATGGAAGGACGAAAACTGATGCAAAAAACGGATACTCGTATCGGATCAAAAATGGAACCGGATGCAACTTGGACACAAACGGATTAAAAAACCGGACACTAGGATCGAATAAAAAACGGACACTGAAGCACTTCGTCGTGTGCAAGAGGTTTAAGTGGTTCTAGATATTTACATGTTTTATCTTGTGGACAGGGACAGAGACATGTAACAGTTAAAACGGAGAGATGTTAAGGAGACAATTTTATTGTCTATAGTATACAGTAGGTGCACAGTGAATTTCGGCTATACATATAGTTTGTTCTACAATATTAACCTGTTGTCTCTGCTTTGGGATTCTCAAGTCAAAAATAAGCACATTATATCTTAATATGGAGCTCTGATTCTTATTATTTTCTGTCTGGTCATTGACACACTTGGACAATCCCTGTTTATTAGAAGGGTCCCTTGATAATAAGCTGATCACACAGTGTTCCCCTACTGGGATTCCCTACAATCATATGTAATTTATGGTGAAGTCTGGCAGTAAGTGTTACATTTTTCTGTAGTGCCACCACAGGGGAAATTAAGCATTACACATTGTCCATTCATATCAATGGTTTGTCTGTGTAATGCAGGAAACGACAGGTCCTCCTGAGCGAGAAATGCTTTGTAACCACACTCTTGCCAAGAGATGAGGATCCTGAACAGAGGACCCTCCTCTATTATCTCAGAATTCCCTAAGAGGGTATATGAAAATTTGTTTTGTAAACTTGACAACCCCTTTAACTTCTTACTAGGAAGTAAAAAAACAAATGCCAAAATATAACAGAACACAAGTAAGTTTTCTTATCATAAGGTAAATCACTAATCACTTTGACATATCTTTTTACTATAGTCTACATGAGATCTCCTGCCCCTAGTGTTTATATGTGGTTAGAGATTTCGTAAGACTGGTTCATTCACTATTATACATAGGTTATAGAGAGCACAGTTATTTGTAGCCCCAAGACATCAATTCTTGGATATTAATAGTACCCCACCCTTGTTTCATGTAAAAGCTGCTGAAGATAAGGGGGCCACAGATTGTATTTTTTATTTTTTTAAACGACCACAACCAAGTAAAAAAAAGGTTTCATATCTCGTATATGTATTTCTAATGCAGCATGTGAAATGTATTTGGAGTTCCTGACAGTGATACATAAGGTGATCTGCACTGCGCTTTGAAGCCACTCTACAGACATATTAATTTGCTTATCACCCAATACATTTAAATAAACCCTTGAAGAATATTATTGCACACATGGAAGTAATATTTAGTATTTTCTGATTATCTAAAGGTAGACAAATCCAAAGAACCCTTAATAACTGCTGTTACCTAAAGGCCTTATAAGGCTGGGTTCACACGACCTATTTTCAGACGTATGAACGCTCATTCCCGATCTTTGCCCTGTGTAAACAGAGCAACGATCAGCTGATGAACGTGCAAATGCTCGTTCATCGGCTGATCTGCTTGTTTATGCGGCCAATAAAATGTTCGGTCGTCGGCAGCAAATCTCCCTATGTAAACAGGGAGATGCGTGCCAACATGATGCAAATGTAGAGGGATGAAGGATCGTAGAGACGACCGCTCATCCCTATACATAATGGTATGTTCACACGGCCTACTTTAGGCCGTTTTTCGGGCCGTAAACGCCCGAAAAATAGGAAGCAGAACGCCTCCAAACATCTGCCCATTGATTTCAATGGGAAAACGGAGTTCTGTTCCGACGGAGCGTTTTTCGACGCGTATCTTTACGCGTAAAAAAACGGCCGCGAAAAAGAAGTGCAGGACACTTCTTGGGACGTTTTTGGAGCCGTTTTCTATAGACTCTATTGAAAAAAACTCCAAAAACGGCCGTAAAAAACGCCGAGAAAAACGTAGAGAAAATCGCGAGTGGCACAAAAAAACGTCTGAAAATCAGGAGCTGTTTTTTCTTGAAAACAGCTCCGTATTTTGAGACGTTTTTGATTCTGCGTGTGAACATACCGTTCATTGCTCCTTGTGAAAGAAGCAAACGGGCACCGATCAACAAGCTGCCTCATTGATCGGCGCTTGTTTTTACGCTCCATATGGGGCCATCTAATAGAACTCTAAGGAGTCCTGCACATGACTCATCACGGCATATATTGGCTTGTAATAGGGTGCGCAATACGGAACTGTATTGAGGACAGCATAGCAAAAATCTGCCCGTACGCTGTTTTCCGCGATTTTCACTGCGTTTTTTGCAGCGTTTTTTGCTCGCGCCCATTGAGTGCTACGGCCAAAAAATGCAGCGAAATACAGTTTCTATGCCTCCCGTTGATGTCAACGGGAGGTCAGAGGCGTAAACGCTCGAAGATAGGGCATAACGCTTATTTTTACCGCGAGACGGTTTTTCCGCTCGCGGTAAAAATGCCTCCCATTTTTGGCACGGTTTCCGACGCGGTTTCCGCGTCAAAAAACTCAGTGTAAACAGGGCCTAAGACAGCAGGATACTATTTTTTTTAAAACAAAAGTATATTTGGGATCAATGTAATAAGGATCCCAAATAAAGTTGTGTGCGTGAGCTCTAACTTTGAATGCTATTTTCCTCGGTACAAGTAAATGTATGTATGTTAAATATTTATTTTCCTTCCAGATAAAATGTATCAGCTGCTGAAAATTATATTGCGTTGTCTGCGATTTATTTATCCTTTACAACTGAACCCAAAACCTAGAGATTGCAATAAGCTGAGATAATGCTATTTAGTAAGGTCATTGCAGAATTACGGGAAACAAGGTGATCACCGGTAAATGTATTTACTTTACAAAACAAAATAATGGACCTTTAATAATGAGCCATTAAACGCTAAACCTAGAAATAAACGATAAAACTACACCGCGTTCCAAATTATTATGCAAATGTTATTTTTCACTGATTTTCCTAAATAGTCGATGAAAATGACAGTCAGTATAATCTTCAAGCCATCAACCGTTGGAGTATAATGCAAATTTTATTGAACAAATCTTCTAATGATAACAGGTTTTTTTTAGAAGTAAAAAACTAAAAATTCACTGTTTCAAATTATTATGCACAACAGAGATCAAAACATTGTAAAGGTTGTAAAGAGTACTAAAATGGTAATTTGTTGAATTTGCAGCATCAGGAGGTCATATTTACAGAAATCAAAAGCTCTTTCAATCAAAAAAACGTAACAGGCCAAGTTACATGTTAACATAGGACCCCTTCTTTGATATCACCTTCACAATTCTTGCATCCATTCAATTTGTGAGTATTTGGACAGTTTCTGCTTGAATATCTTTGCAGGATGTCAGAATAGCCTCCCAGAGCTTCTGTTTTGATGTGAACTGCCTCCCACCCTCATAGATATTTTGATTGAGGATGCTCGAAAGGTTCTCAATAGGGTTGAGGTCAGGGGAACATGGGGGCCACACCATGAGTTTCTCTCCTTTTATGCCCATAGCAGCCAATGACACAGAGGTATTCTTTGCAGCATGAGATGGTGCATTGTCATGACCGAAGATAATTTTGCTACGGAAGGCACGTGTAAAGGATCTGCCAGGCACAGCTTCGGGGTTAACTCCCAGAACTAATCAGTCAGCACCTGAGAATACATCCCTGAGACTGACTCCTGCTTCCACCATTCAGGCTGGCAGGCTTAGGAGTGGGAGAGCCTATCGTAACCTGGCCAGACTCAGCTAGCTCCCGCCCTCTGTCTATTTAAGCCTGCCCTTCCTGTCCCTCGGGGCTTGTGATTATGTAGTGGCAGGGGGTAGGGAGACGGACAAGTGAGCCCTAATCTACCCGCTACTCTGTCCCTGCCTACTTGCAACGACCCGCCCTAGGCGACGGGGTACAACTGGGCGGCGGTCCCTGCGCTCAGTAAGTGCACGACAAACACGACAAACATACAAAGGAACACAAGTAAGGAAAAGGGGCAGTTGCCCACGGCAACACCGTGAGCAACCAGAGTGGTGAACGAGCCGAGTCAAGCCAGGAGTGTGCGAGGTACAAAACGAAAAGCAGAAGAGTAGTCGGTAAGCCAGGGTCTGTATGGAGCAGGATCAAAAATAGCAGGAGCTGTAGCTGGGCCAGGAAACCACAAGGAAAGAAATCACAAGCACCGAGGGACAGGAAGGGCAGGCTTAAATAGACCGAGGGCGGGAGCTAGCTGAGTCTGGCCAGGTTACGATAGGCTCTCCCACTCCTAAGCCTGCCAGCCTGAATGGTGGAAGCAGGAGTCAGTCTCAGGGATGTATTCTCAGGTGCTGACTGATTAGTTCTGGGAGTTAACCCCGAAGCTGTGCCTGGCAGATCCTTTACAGCACGGTTCTTCTTTTTGTACCACTGAAGAAAGTGGTCAGTCATAAACTCTACGTACTTTGCAGAGGTCATTTTCACACCGTCAGGGACCCTAAAGGGGCCTACCAGCTCTCTCCACATGATTCCAGCCCAAAACATGACTCCGCCACCTCCTTGCTGACGTCGCAGCCTTGTTGGGACATGGTGGCCATTCACCAACCATCCACTACTCCATCCATCAGGACCATCCAGGGTTGCACGGCACTCATCAGTAAACAATACGGTTTGAAAATTAGTCTTCATGTATTTGTGAGCCCACTGCAACCGTTTCTGCTTGTGATCATTGTTTAGGGGTGGCCGAATAATAGCTTTATGAACACTTGCAAACCTCTGGAGGATCCTACACCTTGAGGTTCGCGGGACTCCAGAGGCACCAGCTGCTTCAAATACCTGTTTGCTGCTTTGCAATGGCATTTTAGCAGCTGCTCTCCTAATCCTATTAATTTGTCTGGCAGAAACCTTCCTCATTATGCCTTTATCTGAACGAACCCGTCTGTGCTCTGAATCAGCCACAAATCTTTTCACAGTACGATGGTCACGCTTAAGTTTTCTTGAACTATCCAATGTTTTCATACCTTGTCCAAGGTATTGCACTATTTCACGCTTTTCGGCAGCAGAGAGATCCTTTTTCTTTCCCATATTGCTTGAAACCTGTGGCCTGCTTAATAATGTGGAACGTCCTTCTTAAGTAGTTTTCCTTTGATTGGGCACACCTGGCAAACTAATTATCACAGGTGTCTGTGATTGATTACAATAACCCAAAGAGCCCTAAGACACAATACCATCCATGAGTTTAATTGAAAAACTAATAATTAAATGTTTATGACACTTAAATCCAATTTGCATATTAATTTGGAACACGGTGTAAACATGAAAGAAACTTGCTCACACTGTTTGTCAGTCTGCAGGATTTTCTGCATGTTCCTGAAACAAACCGTCTTAAAGAAATCTTGCAGAGAACAGACCTCCTGACCCCGTTCATGTTTGGCTAGGAGCGGCTAAGGGGCAGAGTTTAGTTCCAGGGGTTGGACCTTGGTGTCCCTGCTCTCCCATTGCAGACAGACCTCTGGGGGAGACTCTTTCTGCAACCAGTGTCTTACAGCCAGACACAAGTTTGTGAGAAGTAGAAGGGGAAATGGCCGATTACCTTGAACGCATATCGAAGAATTATCTATTTCTTACAGGTTTTTTTTGTGTTTTTCTGTATTTACTGTTCCTTTAAAGCTTAGAGACCATAAACTAATGAAATCATCTTCTCCCTTTAGCCAGAGGTGTAGCTTGCGAGGGAAGGTGGCGGCCCCAGGCCCACTTACATGGTGGGTCCCACTCATTGCCGTTAATGTAAAGCCACTCAATGAGCACCATCGCGGTAAGGGGGCCTGCAGGTGAGTAAATTCTGATTTTTTAAATTGGGTCCATAATTTGGGGGGCACACATTCCCAGCAGGACGCAGACAAGCCACAAATGCTATACAGAGGGCTCTCCCTCTATGTAGCATTTGTGGCTTGTCTGCGTCCTGCTGGGAATGGGTGTCTATCTGCCCATTTAGTAAATATGGCCTTTTTTGTGTTTTTTTGAGTATATCTATGTCCTTTTTTTGTAAAACATATTTTTTTTTGGGGGGGGGGCACAAAGACAAAGGAGGCACTATTACCTTGTGGGTGGCACAAAGGGGGCTTATTACTTTAGTGGCAGAAAGGGGGCTTATTACTATGGGTGAACAAAGTGGGTGTTATTACTCTGTGGGGTACAAAGAAGGACACTATTACTGTGGGGCATAAAGGGGCACTAGTACTGGGTGGGGCACAAAGGAGGGCATTCTTACTGTGTAGGGGTTGGTCTGAGAGCAGTGTTGATGCAGCTGAAAGTTACATGAGGGGCAGTAGCCGGCGGTCAAGACAGGGGGTCCCAAGCTGAATTTCGCACCAGGGCCATGAGCCTTTAGCCATTACCACCCATTACATGGTCAGAAGTCACCTATTAACACTCGCCTTAAATCTCCAGCCAGTGAGTTCTAGTAAAGACAATACCCCAGGATAACTAGTGGTGTTTAGCAGCAATGTTGGGATTACGCATGACCTTTCTGCCACCACACAGCATTTACATTTGAATACTGGTGGTGTACAAGTCGTGAAGTCATTCACGACATCTCTAAAGAGCTTAGTCTTTCCTTGATGGGTTCCCGATGGTCTCTAACATAGTGCAAGATGCCTACAACTGAGAATAGAATATTGCAATTTCAGGCCTTTTACAAGAGCTTTTCGGAGAGGGAGATAAGATTTGTCGAGCAAAGGCATTCTAGACAAATCTGTGTGAATGACCGGCTAGTCTATTTATAAGCAGGTATTTTCACATTCAGACTTTCCACTGTGGCATTATTGGGTGTGAGTAGACAGTCATTTGGGGGGAATATGAAATCTCATCTTGTACAGGGAGTTATTTTTAGGGGTAATGGAAAAAAGGGAAGGATTACATATCTGTCAGTCCCAAGTAATTATACCGCGACTCTAACAAGGAAACTTTTTCTTTAAATAATTTTCAAGTTGTTTAACACATTCACTACCAAACAACTGTATTACATAGGAGGCCGTGTAACAGAATGACGCAAAACTTTACCTACCTTTTCAATAAGCAAATTTTTATTACAAATATTTTATTTGTTTAGTAGCGTTTCTTGCCCAACTCTGAGGGTAAAAACATCTCAAGACCAAATAGATTAATACAGTACATTGGGAAAGATTTATAAAAACATTGATGTTGCCCATAGCAACTAATGAGATTACACTGGTTGGAAAATGAAAGCATCAACCAGATTGGTTACTATGGGAAATCACTACATTTTATCTTTGTACAAGTTAGGGCTTGTTCACACGTAACGGAATTGCTTCATAAAATTTCTGCAACATTTCCGTAGAAAATAGCAGGATTTCCGCTGCGTAAAAAACAAACTATTTGGTGCGGATTTTACTGCGTTTTTCTCAATGACGGGAGATGGTGACATCTCCTCTGAAAAACACAGCAATTCAGTCCACTTTCCGAAGCAGGAATTGATATGCTGCGGTACGAAAAATACGCACCGCAGGTACATTTCTGGTCAGAAATTTAACACAGCTTGTGGATGAGATTTGTTAAATCTCACCCACTTTGCTGCTACTGTATTCCGCTGCGTATTTTCCGTCCGCAATTTCGCTACATGTGGAACAAGCCCTTATTATCCCCCACTTTCTCACAAAAAAAGTATCTTTTATTTAAAATCTAACTTTCTTTTTACAATATTTCTAAATAATAATTTATTGTCATTCCATTCCTTAAAAAGCATGAGAATGTCTGTTAGTTCTGCTATATGTGTCTATTCATTGTCTTCACAGTTTCTTTGCCGTGGGGTGTTCTGTAATATACACACAATTATACAAGAGCTGTCCTTTGGTAAACTAATATATCACGTATTCCAAACAATTCCTACAATTTCACTCACTGGTTTGTTTAATATAACCACCAACACCAACAAACAAATGCATATAGATATATTTCTATATATATTTATAGATATCTATATATGTATCTATATCTATATAGATCTAGTTTATATATATATATATATATATATATATATATATATATATACACACAAATATGTTAAATGAGAAAGCACAAATAATCTGTGTAAAAAAGTAGATTACAGATAGTTGTGTATGTAAACAACGATCTTAAACATAAAGTTCTGTATTCGGAGATTAGTCTATGTTCACAGCAGAATATTCTGCAATGTACAACGGATTATAAGATATAAATGTATTGCTATAAATCATATTATTAAACCCGAGGAAACTAGTAAAACATTCGTAAAAATTTCTTGATAATTAATACATAAATTTAAAATACAGAATATTAAAATATATGTTCAGTCCCGAGAAAGCAATAACTAATTGCTTACCAAAATTATATGTGTTTAGATAGATAGATAGACAGACGGACGGACGGACGGACGGACGGACAGACAGACAGATAGATAGATAGATGTCAATTTATGCTGCAGAATTGTTGCACCTTCGTTGCAGTTTTGAATTCAATGGGGAGGTAAAAGCCACAAGGAAAAGCAAATGTTGAGACTTTTGTGGTGGAAAAGCTGCAATTCCATCGCAAAAATCGCAAGACTCAAAAAACAAACAATGTTTTCTTGCTTAACCCGTTAGTGACCGGCCCATAGTCTTTTTACGTCGGTCACTAACGGGCCTTATTCCGATGCCATAGACTTTTTACGTTGCGGCATCGGAATAAGTAAACAGAGCAGGGAGCTGTCAAATCTCCCTGCTCTCGGCTGCTAGAGGTAGCTGAGGGCTGGGGGCGTCCCTGCTCTGCCGGGTGAGATCGATTTCAGTATCGATCTCACCCGTTTAACCCCTCAGATGCGGTGCTCAATAGCGTGCACCGCATCTGAGTGGTTTTGGAGAGAAGGAGGGAGCTCCCTCTCTCCCCCACCGACACCCGGCGATACGATCGCCGAGTGTCTGTGTCTCCAATGGCAGCCAGGGGACCTAATAAAGGCCCCCAAGTCTGCCTGGAGTGAATGCCTGCTAGATCATGCCGCAGGCATGACCTAGCAGATGCCTGTCCGTTTTAAACGGACAGGCATAATACACTGCAATACAAAAGTATTGCAGTGTATTATAAATGCGATCGGACCATCGCATAGTGAAGTCCCCTAATGGGACTAGTAAAAAAGTGAAAAAAAAAGTTTCATAAAGTTAATAAAAAAAAATGTGAAAAAAAAATTAAAAACCCACTTTTTCCCCTTACAAACTGCTTTAGTATTAAAAAAACAAAATAGAGTTAAATAGTTACACATATTTGGTATTGCCGCGTCCGTAACAACCCCGACTATAAAGCTATTACATTATTTAACCCGCACGGTGAACGTCGTAAAAAATTAAATAAAAAAAGACGGAAAGATTGCTGTTTTCTGTGAATCCTGACTTTAAAAAAATTTGATTAAAAAGTAATCAAAAAGTCGCATCTACTCCAAAATGGTACCAATAAAAACTACAAGTCTTCCCGCAAAAAAAAGCCCTCATACAACTGCATCGGTGAAAAAATAAAAACGTTACGGCTCTTCAAATATGGAGACGCAAAAAACAAATAATTTTGAAAAAAAAGCGTTTTTACTGTGTAAAAGTAGTAAAACATACAAAAACTATACAAATTTGGTATCGTTGCAATCGTAACAACCCGCTGAATAAAGTTATTGTGTTATTTATACCACACGGTAAACGGCGTAGATTTAGGATGCATAAAAGAGTGGCAAAATTTCAGATTTTTTTCTATTCCCCCCCCCCAAAAAAAAGTTTATAAAAGTTAATCAATAAATAATATGTACCTCAAAATGGTGCTATACAACTTGTCCCGCAAAAAACAAGACCTTATACAGCTATGTCGACGCAAAAATAAAAACGTTATAGCTCTTGGAATGCGACGATTCAAAAACATAAAAAATTGCTTGGTCATTAAGGTCTAAAATAGGCTGGTCATTAAGGGGTTAAATATAATAAAATTCCATACTTAACTGGCCTAGCGTTGCCATAGCGATGGCTCTTTGTTCCCCTGGTTGTTGTCCGTGCTGCTGGCCTTCTGAGATGACGTTTCATCCCATGTGACTGCTGAAGCCAATCAAAGGCTGTGGCCATGACATATATATGCTATAGCGTCATCACAGGCTGCACGAAAAGGTGGGGAGCAGGGACGCATCACAATGACATCGCTTTCCGCAGCGGCGATCCGGGGTGAAAATCTGCAGTTTTCCAGATGGCATTCCCTGCGGGTTCTAAGTCGGATACACTACGTACATTTTGCAGCATATTCGACCTGCAGACAAACCCTTAGGCTACATGCTCATGATGCGTATACGTACGGATTTGACGTGCAGATTCTCCTGCAGCAAATCCGCAGTATAATACAGTACCAGCAAAGTAGATGAGATTACAAGCAATCTTATCTACACATTGCTGAATTATTTTGCATGTAAATTGAATTGCGGTGCGGATTTTAAAATGTGCAGAGTGTCAATTTATCTTGGGTTTCAGTCTCGGAACTGTATCTGACAAGTTTATAAAGAAACACACCAAAATCCGCAGCATAAAATCTGCACCTGTATCTGAATAAAAATGTAAGGTCTGCACCTAAAAACGAGTAAGAAACTAAAGTGCAACATGTGCATATAGTCTAAGGAGTGTATGTTAGGAAGTCCTGCAGAATAAAGTATACAGAAGGCAACACAAACATGACTATTATATATACGTGCATACAGTATATATATATATTAGAGCTGTATGTGGTTTTTTTTTTTTTTATCTCCTAATGATGATAACTCAGCATGTTTATCTGCAGCTTTATGGGAAATCACAGATAATGAGTAGTCATTTGTGCCATATTACAAGCTTAGCTCTGCTACCTTGACAAACCTTTCTCAGATAGATATTAGATAGATAGATAGAGAGAGAGAGAGAGAGAGAGAGAGAGAGAGAGAGAGAGAGAGAGATAGATAGATAGATAGATAGATAGATAGATAGATAGATAGATAGATAGATAGATAGATAGATAGATAGATATAGAGATAGATAGATAGATAGATAGATAGATAGATAGATAGATAGATAGATAGATAGATAGATAGATAGATAGATAGATAGATAGATAGATAGATAGATAGATAGATAGATGATAGCTCTTTCATACATACAATTGTTAGCAACATTCAATTATTGTCATTTGGTTTGGGGTTTCTAATAATTTTCATAGTTGTTATTCTCCCCCACCACTCAGTCTCTACTTACGCAGCATGAAAGACGCTGTATGATCAATCATTCCCATAGTAGTCATATAACCAAAAACTTCTTATGAGCCCAGGTAGATAAAGCAGTAGGATCACATATATCCCAGACATTGCATTGTGCATAAGTGGAGAAATAAACAGTCATTTACTTTTGTGTCACTTCATCATGTTTGTACCAAAGGAAAACTCAGTAGGTTAACCTGCAGTCCAATAACAACCACAAATAACATACTGTGTTATCAAGAAACATTGTGCTTAATCACAAACTCAACACTGCTACATTTGTATGTATATAACTGATGATATAACCTTCCACCACCATTCTACTAAACCAGACCAAGCAATAAAGCTTACACATCCCTCAATACCAATAATAGAGGCATAAATGTCCTACCTATATAAGAATGGACATGTCGTATGTGTGTGGCACAGGCATTCAGTATTAGTGTCCACCTTTTGCTATAGATCGTGATCATTATCTACTGTATATGACAGAGGTTCAGCACATGATCTAGTGAATAAAAGCCCCTGACAAGGCTGCAGTCTCCAGGAGGCTGGCACTACCCTTACCCTGCTGCTGCAGATGACTGGTCTGTAGCTCTCCTCAGCTGGCAGGCTGGTAAACTGTTGCATGGACAGCATGCTGAGCGCAGCTCACATCCCCACACTGTCCCGGCTGGATCTCCACCTTCTCCTCCCCACTCAGGGATCACTGCACCACTGTCCCTCCACGTGCTGAGGATGAAGGGTCCCAGCATCTTGTCAGCCAGCGACACGCCTCTGATGATGGAGCAACAAGTCAGGGGGCACCCTTCATGTGCCGGGGGCTTCCAGCTGCTGACTGTCACACACTGACTGGGTTACACCTCCTGGTCTTCCCATTATCAGTCTCTCCTAACATAGTGCAAGTGAAGGGGACTGGGAGGCAGCTTATCATATGCAGCCACTTCTGCCCTTCCCTTCTTCCCTAATCAATTCATGCTATTTATCAAAGAAAGCTCCGAATATGATCCTATAAGAGCCGGGGACCATTCATTTATAGTCCGGAGAGCGAAAGTCTAACTACCAAATGTAAGAAACATAATCACAAAGGAAAACGTGTGTACATCTATCTATCTATCTATCTATCTATCTATCTATCTATCTATCTATCTATCTATCTATCTATCTATCTATCTATCTCATATCTATCAATCTATCTATCTATCTATCTCATATCTATCAATCTATCTATCTATCCATCCATCCGTCCATCCATCCATCCATCCATCCATCCATCCATCCATCCATCTATGTATTAATCTATCTATCCATCTCATATCTATCTATCCATCCATCTATCTCATGTCTATCTATCTATATCTATCTATCTATCTTTCTATCTATCTATCCATCCATCCATCTATCTCATATCTATCTGTCTGTCCGTCCGTCCGTCCATCCATCCATCCATCCATCCATCCATCCATCCATCTATCTATCTATCTATCTATGTGTAGAAGGTTTACTCTTTCTTTCAAAGATTAATAAAATGAGGAATACATTTGTATCAGGCCAATGACCTTGAATCAGTATAAACTGTATCTGGATAGGTTCCATTTTCATGCCGGAAGATAGTTGTAGTTAGTGTAGAAGATCTGTGTGCTATTTTTAGATCACTTCATCTAATCGTTTAATAAAAATCTTAGGGTCATATCAGAATGTGAAGCATTTCTGCTGATATTTATTTGGTGTTTTCTGAGTCCATGGATGAAGGGTACATTTAGGAGGGAGAGACAAATGAAATCCAATAAAGTCCACATCCTGGAGTGCTGCTGTGTTGTCCAATCTCCTTCTCCCTAAACGTACTGTCGAAAATATGCCAGAAAATGTCTCTCGTGTAGTGCCATGATACCTGCAGAGCTGCTGATCTTAGGACAAAGGCTGTGATTGTATCATAAAGAGTTTTACAACCTTTTAATATAAGTATAATTTGTATATCAATTTGTCAAGATCTATGCCTGCAGTCAGTGAATGGAACCATTTTGGTTTATACCCAGTAGTGGAAAAGCTGTCCCCATCATGTTCAACTGACTAAGGCTGGGTTCACACGACCACATTAACGTCCGTAATGGACGGACGTATTTCGGCCGGAGGTCCCGGACCGAACACAGTGCAGGGAGTCGGGCTCCTAGCATCATAGTTATGTACGATGCTAGGAGTCCCTGCCTCTCCGTGGAACTACTGTCCCGTACTGAAAACATGATTACAGTACGGGACAGTTGTCCTGCAGAGAGGCAGGGACTCCTAGCATCGTACATAGCTATGATGCTAGGAGCCCGGCTCCCTGCACTGTGTTCGGTCCGGGACTTCCAGCCGAAATACGTCCGTCCATTACGGACGTTAATATGGTCGTGTGAACCCAGCCTAAGACTCACGGCTCCCTTTTCTAATGTATACCTGCACTTGTTTCTGTAGGTATCAGGGCATTTTCCAGATTGTTTCTGTAGGTATCAGGGCATTTTTCATATTGTTTCCATTCACAAACAGCAAACAGAGAGGAACTGAATCACAAATCATATTCAGTTTTTCAACATTACTTGCTATCACTCAATGGAAACATTCCTGTTTACATCCAGTAGTTTAAAATATGTCCCTTTATGTTCCACTGACAAAAGCCCATGGCTTAAGTCTATCAGAGGTCTCTCGTGCAATGTATACCTGCACTTGTTACAGCATCTATCAGGGCAAGTTTTTAGAATGTTTCCATTCACTAACAGCAAACAGAGATTTTGAGGAAGGTGAGAAATTAAGATACCATATAAATATATATATTAAAAAGTTGTGTAGCATATCATTATGCAATGACAGAAAACACCTAAAAGAGGTGGGTAATCCCCATTAAAGTGGTGTGGCCTGATCTTTAAGGTATCAAGGTCCCTAATCATCGACATCTGGATACTAATAGTGGCTTAAAAGGGTTTCTAGCTTTTAAGATTGATGGCCTATGTTTAAAGCGTACCTTACCCTTGGTTGAACTTGATGGACATGTGTCTTTTTTCAACCGTGCTAACTATGTAACTATGTAACTATGTAACTATGTAACTATGCAACCATAGAGGTAACTTTTTAGAGTAAACTGTCGTGTGTGTATATGAGGATTAAGGCTATTTCTGGCCATTATATGACTTGTATATAGCATTTCTTTTTAGCAGTTTTCCCTCTACAGACTCAATTGCTAATTCTTCGTTTTCCCTACTCTATTGGGTGGAGTATAACTTCTGTTATTTCTCCCATACACAGCACACAAATAGAAGAGAACAACCTGATCACCTATGTCTCCGTAGCATAACCTCAGAAGCAGCAGCAACATGGGGGAAATCATACAGCAATAATGAGTAGTGTAGCTGTGAGCAGCGTCTCTGTGTCTCTCTCTGCCTCTCTCTCCCGCCATAGAATTCTATGGGCAGCTATAACCTGATCCTTCAGTGAGTTGCCAGTTTGTCTCATCTTGAGCAGAAGTATTTAGCAGTATATTCAGTGAGTGAGTAAACAGCTAGAGGGGGGGGGGGGGGGCTGATAAGTGGAGAAAGAGGCATTTTTCTAAAAAAAACATATATTATAAAGTTTCTTGTATTCGCTTGTACTATTGATTTATACAAAGTTTGTTGAAAACTTAGTGACCATTTATTATGGGCAATCTATGTGTAATTAGTGGGGGGTCCCAGATGTCTGACTCACTGGGTTCTGCTGATTATGGGGTTTCTAGGAGTCTGAGCCTTACTGATTACAGATCACTGATGTGTCCTTTAAAGGGAATGAGTCATCAGGAAATGAATTATTGCTTCGTTTTCTTAATATATTTTTCAAGAATTTTTAAAGATTTTGAGGTGGGTTTTTTTTTTTACTTTCTATGTCATTATCCATATTAAAAATATGTTCTGTAACGATCACTTCTAAGCAGTCATCTCATCATCATCACAGGCAGGATTACAATGTAAGATAACACAGGATCCACCATTAATAATAGGCTATGGACACAGCTCCCCTCCTACCACCTTCCTGCACAATGACCTCTACACAGGTCACAGAGCACGTCTAGAAAAGTCAATAGTTCCGTTCCAGACTATTGTTTCCTAAGGTCCATGTGGCTGCTGTAAAGCATATCTCAGCTCAGACAAGATGGCTGTTTCCATAGTCAGGTACAGAAAATAAAATAAAACAAATCTATAATCAGAAAATAAAAACATCTGTTTTTAATTACAATTTTTTTTTATATCGGTGATACATTCCCTTTAACCCCTTCAGGACTGAGCCTGTTTTGGCCTTCAGGACGAAGCCGATTTTTCAAATCTGACATGTGTCAATTTATGTGGTAATAACTCCGGAATGCTTTTACCTATCCAAGCGATTCCGAGATTGTTTTCTCGTGACATATTGTACTTTATGTTAGTGAAAAAATTTGGTTGATAAATTCAATATTTATTTGTAAAAAACACCAAGATTTGGAGAAAAATGTGCAAAAATTAGCATTTTTCTCAATTTAAATGTATCTACTTGTAAAACAGATAGTAATACCACATAAAATAGTTACTAGTTAACATCCCCCATATGTCTACTTTATGTTGGCATCGTTTTTTGAACATTCTTTTATTTTTCTAGGACGTTACAAGACTTAGAACTTTAGCAGCAATTTCTCATATTTTCAAGAAAATGTCAAAAGGCTATCTTTTCAGGGACCAGTCCAGTTCTGAAGTGGCTTTGAGGGCCTTATATATTAGAAAGTCCCCATAAATCACCCCATTTTGAAAACTGCACCCCTCAAAGTATTCAAAACAACATTCAGAAAGTGTATTAACCCTTTAGGCGTTTCACAGGAATTAAAGCAAAGTAGAGGTGAAAGTTACAAATTTTTTCTATACCACAGAAGGTTTTACCCGAGAAATGTAACTTATTATTTATTGCCCAGATTCTGCAGTTTTTAGAAATATCCCACATGTGGCTCTAGTGCGGTCATGGACTGAAACACAGGCCTCAGAAGCAAAGGAGCACCTAGTGGATTTTGGGGCCTCCTTTTTTTTAGCATATATTTTAGGTACCATGTCAGGTTTGAAGAGGTCTTGTGTGCCAAAACAGTGGAAACCCCCCAAAAGTGACCCCATTTTAGAAACTACACCCCTCACGGAATTTATCTAGGGGTATAATTAGCATTTTGAACCCACAGTTTTTTTGCTAAATTTATTTGAATTAGTTTGTGAAGATGAAAATCTACTTTTTTTCTGAAAAAACGTAGAAATTTTTAATTTTTTCAAGGAATAAAAGAGAAAACACACCCCAACATATGTAAAGCAATTTCTCCTGATTATAGCAATACCCCATATGTGGTAATAAACTGCTGTTTGGACCCACAGCAGGACTCAGAAGGGAAGGAGCACCATTTGGATTTTGAAATTCTGATTTTGCTGGAATAGTTTTCAGTGCCATGTCGCGTTTGAATTGCACTGGAGGGAACAAAATAGTGGAAACCCCCGGAAAGTGACCCCATTTTGGAAACTACACTCATCATGGAATTTTTCTAGGGGTAAAGTTAGCATTTTGACCCCATGGTTGTTTTGCTGAATTCATTGGAATTATTCTGTAAAGGTAAAAATCGACTTTTTTTCAGAAAAAAGGTAGCCATTTTTACAAGGAATAAAGGAGAAAAAGCACCCCAACATTTGTAAAACAATTTCTCCCGATTACGGAAATATGCCATATGTGGTAATAAACTGCTGTTTGGACCCACAGCAAGGCTTAGAAGGGAAGGAGCGCTATTTGGCTTTTGGAGCTCAAATTTAGCTGAAATGGTTTTTGGGTGCCATGTCGCATTTGCAAAGCCCCTGAGAGGCCAAAACAGTGGAAACCCCCCAAAAGTGGAAATTACACCACTTAAAGAATCTATCTAGGGATATAGTGGGCATTTAGACCCCACAAGTCTTTTGCAGGATTTATTAGAATTAAGCCATGAAAATGAATATCAACATTTCTTCCACTAAAATGTTGATTTTTTTTTCAATTTTACAAAAGGATAAAGGGGGTAAAAGCTGCTCAACGTTTGTAAAGCAATTTCTCCCTAGTACGGCTATACCCCACGTGTGGTTATAAATGGTTTTTCATTAGAAAGTAATTAACCCTTTCTGGACTGATCCATTTTTTTTCTTTTCCTTTTTAATTTTTTCCTCCCCGCGTTCCAAGAGCCAAAACTTTTTTATTTTTCAGTCAATAGAGCGGTATGAGGGCTTATTTATTGAGAGACGAGCGGTCGTTTTTATTGGTACCATTTTTTGGTACATACAACTTTTTGAGCACTTTTTATTACATTTTTAGGTAGAGCGAAGGTGACCAAAAAAACAGCGATTTTGGCGTTTTAAATTCTTTATTTTTCACGTGAGACGCTCCATACATCACCCCCCACACTAAGACATGCTATGTCGTGGTGTGCGAAGGGGTTAATGTGCAGCGCATGGTGCGGAGTGAAAATTACAATTTTCCACTCATATGCCATTTTAGTGCACTACATGTTATGCCCAGTTTGTGCCACTGAAGACAAATACCTCAAAATATTTAACCAGGTTCTCCCGGGTATGGCGATGCCATATCTGTGGACATAAACTGGTGTTTGGGCACGCTGCAGGGCTCAGAAGGGAGGGACGCCATTTGGCTTTTGGGGCGCAGATGTAGCTTGGTAGTTGTTCTGTTTGTGGTTTTACTGGTGTTTCAGTTTGTAATGTGGGGGCATATGTAATCTGTGCGGGGTACATCAGGGTACATGTAATCTGTGCGGGGTACATCAGGGTATAATAAGAGGGTATAATAATGCAGTAAATAAATAATAATCCGCAGATATGTTTCCGGTGTCGCACTGATAAATGGCGCCCGATCTTATCTGCTTTTGGAACACTCTGCACATTTTGCATCGCCATATTCTGGGAGCCAGAACGGTTTTATTTTTTCTCCACCGGAGCTGTGTGAGGGTTTATTCTTTGCGGGACAATCTGTAGTTTTCATTGGTACCATTTTGGGGTACCAGAAATTATTTTGATCACGTTTTATTCCATTTTTTGGCAAGCAAGGTGACCAAAAACCATCAATTCTGACAATGTTTTTTATTTGTTTTTTTATGGCCGTCACCCTGGGCTATAAATGACCATTATACTTTATTCTGCGGGTCGGTACGATAATTTTTTAATGTTTTGCAGCGTTTGTGCAATAAAATCACTTATTTATAAAATAAATAATCTTTTGTGTCACCATATTCTGAGAGCCATAACGTTTTTATTTTTCAGTCAAAAAAGCGGTGTAAGGGCTTGTTTTTTGCGGGACAGGTTGTAGTTTGTATTGGTACCATTTTGGCATACATGCGACTTTTTGATCACTTTTTATTGTATATTTTGGGAGGGTTGGTAACCAAAAAATTGTGATTCGGCACTGTTTTTCGTTTATTTTTTTCGCGGTGTTCACCGTGCGGGAAAAATAATATTACAGTTTTATAGTTGGGGTCGTTACGAACGCGGTGATACCAAATATGTGTACTTTTTTTAACGTGTTATTTTTTTTCCTATAATAAAAGACTTATTATAGGAAAAAAAGCATTCTTTGTTTAAGTCACTTCTAACTTTTATTTTTACACTTTTTAAAAACATTTTTATTATCTTTTTTTTACTTTTTTTACTTGTCCCACTAGGGGACACTTAGACCTGCTGCTCTGATCGCTGCTAGAACACATTACACTACACACATAGTGTAATGTGTTCTAACGGTCATTGTGACGTGACAGTCACACTGACAGGAAGCATCGGAGGACCGGCCGGAGGCTGATCCTCCGAGGCTTCCATACATGGCAACCCGGAGGTCATTGTCTGGCCTCTGGTTGCCATGATAAGGATCGCCAGCCCCCGCAAATACATGTGGGGGGCTGCCGATCTGCTGTAAACCTCTTCGATGTGGTGATCGCAATCAACCACCGCATCGAAGGGGTTAATTGCCGATTTCAGCGGCGACAGGCCGCTGATCGGCAACGGGGAGAACAGGGCTGATACCCTGCACAGTTAACCGCCGCTGCGGTGTAGCGCCGCGTGGCGGTTAACTGTTAAAGCGCGGGCGTAACTGTACGCTCAGGTGCGCGAAGTTATTGCTCACCTGGACGTACAGTTATGCCAAGGTGCGGGAAGGGGTTAAAGGGAGTCTGTCACCAGAACTTTAGAAGGGGCTGGACGCAGCCTGCAGGGCTTAAGGGGAAGCCTCCATGACCTCCCTGGTAGGGAAAGGGTTAACAGGTGAGGGAGAGTTGGAGGGAGTCGGAGGGGGGGACAAGGAGGAGTCAGGGGGCCGTTGCTGCGCTTCCCGCTGTTTTCGGCATTGAGCCGGAAGCAGCGGGAGGAGTAGCACAGGGAAGACAAGCTCCCCGTTGCCCGCGCTCGTAAATATGTCGGAGGCAGTTTTATTAGAGCAGCTGCGTGCAGCTGCTGTGCACCACGGTCCCGGGTGGCTGGAGGAGACCGTGGCTGCATTAGCGAGGATCCTGGATGCCGTTTCGCCACGTCAGGCCCGGCGTTCAGGGTCTGTTGCAGGAGACAGGCTCCCCTCCCCCGGCCCCCTTCCTAGCATGGCGGCGGGGGGGGGGAGTCGGCAACAACCGCTCCTGCTCGGAGCAGGCAGAGAGCGTTGCCGGGGGTGACGGCGACTCAGGCCGGGTTGACCCGTCCCTCCCGGCGGTCCCGACCTCCAGAGCGCCTCAGTCCTGAGGCAGTCCCGCGGACACGGCGTCGCAGAGGGAGCCCGATCACGGACGCTGCAGGCCAGGCAGCTGGGAGGACCGCCCCTTCCCAGGCCCTGCGTCCTGGCAGGAATCCCAAGCCGCGACGTGGTCCGGCGGTAAGCAGGGAGTCGCAGGCCGGGCTCCCTGTCACCCCTCCCCCATCGGATGGAAGATTTGGAGGACAAGGTACGGCCGCCCCGCCTGGTGATGTTCCGGCCAGGCTTCTTCAGGATCATCGAGACGGACGCCTAGATCTGCAGCGACGTTGAGGCAACAGGTCCGGTCGGAAGTCTGGGTTCCATCGGTCGGGCGGCAGGTTGCCGGCCCATCGGTCAGCGCTTCATCATCTCCGATCCGTAGATGTCGGTGGGATGGCCAGTCGTCTGCGAGAGAAGAGCTGGAGGAAGGTGAACTGGACGCGTATCGTCGAGGTCAGGATGGTCCAGCTGACGGGAACACAGCGCCTGTGCGGCCCGGTGAGTGTGTAACTCCATCATTGTCATATCCAGCGATTTTTATGTCGGGTGTCGGCGGGGGGCTGCTAGCGTTGCATCGGTGGCCGGTAGTGGCGCGGGCGGGCGCGATGGCGCGGGTCTGGCAGATTTAGTGGGTTGCTTGAGGGAGCTGGTCGGGCGCCTAGATAGGGCGCCGGTAGTCACGGAAGTGTCCCCGGCGGTAGTGTGGGAGGGCCCCAGGGACGTGGGATTTTTTACAGCCGCGGCCCGTGCTGGCGGTTAGGGAGGCGGTCGCGGTGTCGGTACAGACCGAGGCACAAAAAGATGGCGATCGGGTGCGTATTGATGATCGTGCTCGTGGGGAGGTGTACGTTTGTTTCGAAGGTCCGTTGGGGGCGCATTTAAAGCAGGAGGTGCGTGAGCGGATCTGGAAGGACGAATATGTTGAGATTTTTTCTCTCTTGCCGCTCGCTAAATTAAATTTTTATAAGAGCAAGCGGGACGAGAGTAAAAAGGACGAGGAGGAACGGCGGCGGTATAGGCTTATCCCGCAGACGTTCGTTAATTGGTCGCAGGCGTTCGCCATATTGGCTAGTGTGATAGGGGAAAAGGCGCCGGAAAATTGTTCGGCGTTGTTTTGTTATTTTGATGCATTGGGGAGGCTCATAGGGCGTATGGGGGTCAGGCGTGGCTGCGATACGATGAGCAATTCCGTCAGCGGAAAGCGGTTCGGCCGGCGATTCGGTGGGACCAGAAGGATATTGCTCTCTGGTTGCGGGTTACGGCTCCGGTTAGGCAGTCCTTTCCCGGGAGCGCCGGCCAAGGAGGCCAGTCTAGTCAGGTTGGACAAGGCGGCGGGGGAAAAGCGGGTTTTTGCTGGCAATTTAATGAAGGCCAGTGTAAGTTCGGGGCCACGTGCAAGTTCAAGCACGTGTGTTCCGAGTGTAATGGTGCATCACACGGGGCGGCAAAATGTCTGCGAAAAAAGAGGTCAGGGAACCAGTCCTCCGCGGCTGGTCAAGGGGGTGTCACCGGTGAGGGTGGAAAAGATGGCCCCTTATCTAAATGAGTATCCGGATAGGGCGGCGGCTAAGTTGCTTTACGAAGGGTTTTGTGTTGGTTTTGTTATTCCTCCGCCTCCTTATGAGGTTCCGGTTACACGGAGGAATTTAAAATCGGCTTACTTGCATGCCAAGGTCGTGTCGGAGAAATTGTTAAAAGACGTTTCGTTGGGTCGCATGTCGGGGCCTTTTGTTGAGTCGCCTGTAAAAGATTTAGTTGTGTCCCCGTATTGTTCCTAAGCGCGAGCCCGGGAAATTTCGTTTGATTCAACACTTATCGTATCCCAAGGGTTCGTCGGTAAATGACGGGATTGATCACGAGTTGTGCTCCGTAGTCTATACCTCATTCGATAAGGCGGTGGGTTTAGTGCGGGCTGCGGGTCCAGGTGCGCTGCTAGCAAAAACCGACATCGAGGCGGCGTTCAGGTTGTTGCCAGTTCATCCAGAAAGCCAACGGCTGTTGGGTTGTTTTTGGAATGGGGCTTTTTACGAGGATCGGTGCCTTCCGATGGGGTGTTCCCTTTCTTGTGCATACTTCGAGGCGTTTAGTAGCTTCGTGGAGTGGGTAACGAGGGGAGTATCCGGGGTCGACTCGTTGATCCATTACTTAGATGATTTTTTGTGCGTTGGCCCGGGGGGTTCGCCGGTTTGCGGTAATTTGCTTTATGCACTACAGAAGGTGGCGAGGGATTTTGGGATCCCTTTGGCGCCAGAAAAAACGGAGGGCCCGGTAGTGACGATTTGTTTTTTGGGAATTGAAATAGATTCGGTGGCAATGGAGTGTCGTCTCCCTGCGGATAAGTTGGGTGCTTTGAGGCTGGAGGTACGGCGGGCTTGTAGACTGAAGAAAATGACGCTGTGGGAGCTTCAGTCGCTGCTGGGGAAGTTGAATTTCGCCTGCCGGATTATGCCAATGGGGAGGGTGTTTGGTAGAAGGTTGGCGGCGGCAACGGCGGGAGTGCGTGCGCCGCATCATTTTGTGCGGCTCAAGGAGGAGCACCGAGCTGATCTTCAGGTTTGGGATGACTTCTTGGGCCAGTACAATGGTCGCTCGCTATGTATGGCCCCAGCGCAGGATACGAGTGATTTGAATATCTTTACGGATGCGGCTGGGGCGGGCGGTTTTGGAGCTTACGGGGGAGGTCCGTGGTGCGCAGGTCAATGGCCGGCTAGTTGGGTGTCCAGTGGACTCACGCGGAATCTGGCCCTGCTCGAGCTGTTCCCCATCGTGGTGGCGGCGACCATTTGGGGGGACAGGCTCAGGGATAAGAAGGTTAGTTTTTACTGCGACACCATGGGGGTGGTGCTGGCCATTAATAACATCACGGCGTCCTCTCCTCCGGTAGTTCAATTGTTGCGACATTTAGTGTTGGTGTGTTTGTCGTTGAACGCGTGGGTGGTGGCGGTGCATGTGCCGGGAGTACGGAATTGTATCGCTGATGCTCTTTCTCGCTCGCAGTGGGACCGGTTTCGGCAATTGGCACCGGGAGCGGAACGTCTCGGTTTGGCTTGTCCGGAACATCTTTGGGATCTGGTCTCGGTCCCGTAGAACAACTGTTACAAAGGTCTTTGGCGCGCACGATGTGGAGTGCTTATGCTGCCTGTTGGAGGCAGTGGGAGGAGTGGGTAAGAGAGTTGGGTGACGTCAATACGGATAGAGACAGGTTGGTGGCACTTTTGTACTGGTTAGGTGACGCCTGGGAGGCGGGGTTTTCAGTGGCAAAGGTGAACCGGTTCATATCTGCGGTGGCGTTTGGTTTTAAGTTGCGAGGCTTTCAGGATGTATCGAAGGAATTTCTGGTGTTGCAGGCTTTGAAGGGGTTGCGCCGAGGTAGAGTGGAGGCGGATAGTAGAAGGCCTGTGTCGTTTGCTTTGCTTAGCGCGTTGGGCGGTTCATTAGCATCGGTCTGTCGTTCTTCAGACGAAATCGATTTGTTTCGGTTAGCTTTTTCGTTAGCGTTCTTTGGGGCATTTAGGATAGGTGAGTTGGTGTCGCCAAGTACCAAACAGGCAGGGGGGCTGAGATCTGGGGAGGTGAGCCTATTCGCAGATCGCCTGGAGGTATGGTTGCGTCGGTCGAAAACTGACCAATTAGGGAAGGGTAAGCTGATAGTTTTGTTCGCCCTCCCGGGGTCGGTTATGTGCCCAGTAGAGTGCATGCAGGGTTTTAAGCCGCAAGGGGGGTCTCCAGATTTGCCTTTGTTACGTCATGTGGACGGGTCGTTTTTGTCCAGGTTTCAGTTTGGAGCTGTATTTAAAAAATGTTTGACGGCGGTTGGTGTCGCGGCGGGCTCATATTCATCTCATTCCTTCAGGATTGGCGCAGCAACAGAAGCAGGGCGCTGGGGGTTGGATGATGAATGGGTGCGGCGTATTGGTCGTTGGGAGTCCAACAGATTTAAGTCCTATGTCCGCCCCCATTTGTTATGAGGTTTGTTGTTAACGCTTAAGAAATGTTATATGGTGGTGTCTAATTATTTTTTCCGTTTCAGATTCGCCTCCGTGTTTGGTGTGGTTGCTGGGTCATTCTTACGTGCACTGGGGGGCTTTGAGGGCGGACGTCCGCCCGGACGGTCGCCAGTTGCGCATTCCGCGACAGGATGCGGTTGTGCATTGGCTGGGATTTAGAGGTATGTCTTGGAGCAGGGTGTTGGCGGAATTCCAGACATATGCCCGGCTTGATAGGGTTCCGGAGGTCTTAGTGTTGCACGTGGGTGGGAATGACTTAGGAGTCCGCCCCTTTCGTGAGTTGGTGCGGGATATCAAACACGATATGTTGTGTTTGTGGGTTTCTTATCCCAAGTTGGTAATAGTGTGGTCGGACATAGTCCCAAGGAAACATTGGCTGTTGGCTAGGTCTGTGGAGAGAGTCAATAAGGCTCGCATTAAAGTTAATCGGGCGGTGTCCCGTTTTGTATCAAAAAACGGGGGCATTTGCGTGAGGCACAGGGATTTGGAGTCAGGAGTGGGGAATTTCTGGAGGAGTGACGGGGTTCATCTGACCGAGGTTGGCATTGATCTTTGGAGCTTGGCGATAGCAGAAGGAATAGAAAGGGCGGTGGTGGTGTGGCGGAACTCACAGGCTTAAGGTGGTCAAGGCCTGTTTCGCTGTGGCGGGGGGAGTCCTTGAGGCCAGTCAGTACAAAATGGTGGGGGGGTCGCATCGGGGGTATGCGTCCCCCAAAAAAGGTACATGGTTGAAGACTTCATCGGGTGTTATCCCTTTGAAGTGGTCTTCTGGTGGAAGGTATATCACTTGAAGGCTTCATCGGGTGTTATCCCTTTGAAGTGGACTTCTAGTGGTCGGTATATCACTTGAGGGCTTCATCGGGTGTTATCCCCTTGAAGTGGACTTCTAGTGGTTGGAGCCATCTGCAGAGGTGAACGGTGCTTCCGAGCTGGTTTACGGCTGGAGGTAATTGGTGGTTTGCAGATGGCTAACTCGGTGTGTTCTTAAAAAAGGAATATCTGAAAGGGCTTCAAGGACTTCCTCTGCTCGGGTTAATGTTAACGTTAAATTGTTATTTACGATTCTGACCCATGTTGGGTCATGTGAATTATTAGAAGGAATTCTCTGGTGGATTCCTAACTAGTTATCCGAAGGTTTCGGATTTAAATTCTTTTTATAAAACTGTGAAATTAATAAACGGCTGCTGTGGCCATTTCACATCCAACCTCGGTGTCACGTGTCTTTCCTAAAGGTGGGGGTGGGGGGATAGGATGGGTAGGGGAAGGTTTCATTAACACACGACTCTACTTAGGCAGGTCATGAGCTAGCAGTATGCTAATATAGTTCATGCTAACCTGATTTTAATTATGTTTTCCTTGTCCCGCCAGGGTGCCTGCTTTGCATTAAAAACACTCTTATTAACATACCTCCCAACTTTTGAATTCGGAAAAGAGGGACATATTAAGCCACGCCCCTAACCGCTCCCAACATCCGGCATAGACACATCAAATCACGGCCAGATCCTTCTGCAAATAACGCGCGCACGTTCTCACTGCGGATCTCTAGACTGTCTGGATATCACAGATATTATGGATCCGGTTATGTCGCCTTTATGTTACTTTTCCTATCCTGGGTATAACATTTGCGCATCACGGCGGCAGCAGCTGCAGGACAAACCAAAAGTCTGAGAACAATGAAAGTCAAGAGGGAGACCCTGTGGTTGATGAATTTTCAATTGACAGGTAGCAGAGTTACATGATGGGGATTTTTTTTTCCAGTTGTGTAACTCTGCTACCAGTCAATGGAAAAATCATCTACCAGAGCCCCCCTGTAGATTGCTCCACACACAGCCCCCCTGTACATAGCGCCAGACACAGCCCCCTGTAGATAGCTCCAGATACAGCCCCCTGTAGATAGCGCCAGACACAGCCCCCCTGTAGATAGCTCCAGATACAGCCCCCCTGTAGATTGCTCCACACAGCCCCCCCTGTACATAGCGCCAGACACAGCCCCCTGTAGATAGCTCCACACACAGCCCCCTGTATATAGCTCCAGATAGAGCCCCCCTGTAAATAGCTCCACACACAGCCCCCCTGTAGATTGCTCCACACACAGCCCCCCTGTACATAGCGCCAGACACAGCCCCCCTGTAGACAGTTCCACACACAGCCCCCCTGTAGATAGCTCCACACACAGCCCCACTGTATATAGCTCCAGATAGAGCCCCCCTGTAGATAGCTCCACACACAGCCCCCCTGTAGATAGCTCCACACACAGCCCCCCTGTACATAGCGCCAGACACGGCCCCCCTGTAAATAGTTCCACACACAGCCGCCCTGTAGATAGCTCCACACACAGGCCCCCTGTACAAAGCGCCAGACACAGCCCCCCTGTAGATAGCTCCACACACAGCCCTGTAGATAGCGCCAAACACAGCCCCCTGTAGATAGCGCCACACACAGCCCTCTGTAGATAGCGCCACACACAGCCCCCTGTAGATAGCGCCACACACAGCCCCCTGTAGATAGCGCCACACACAGCCCCCTGTAGATAGCTCCAGATACAGCCCCCTCTAGATAGCTCCAGATACCACCCCCCTGTAGATAGCTCCAGACACAGCCCCCCTGTAGATAGCACCACACACAGCCCCCCTGTACATAGTGACAGATACAGCCCCCCCTGTAGATAGCGCCAGACACAGCCTCCCTGTAAATAGCGCCACACACAGCCCCCCTGTACATAGCGCCAGATACAGCCCCCCTGTAGATAGCTCAAGATACAGCCCCCTGTAGATAGCTGCAGATACAGCCCCCCTGTAGATAGCGCAACACACACAGCCCCCCTGTAGATAGCTCCAGATACAGCCCCCCTGTAGATAGCTCCCCACACAGCCCCCTTATAAGCGGTAGCAGGCCCTACTGCTGCCACTCTCCGCTCTGCTTTCACTCACAGTCAGAAGAAGGCAGGAGTCTTGCGGCGGCGTTCTCACTGGTGTCTATGCCGGCCCGGGAGTGGACCAGTTCAGTCACTTGACCTGTCACCTGACCGGTGAGGTCAGATGACAGATCGGGTGACTAGACTGGTCCACTCTCGTTCCGGCATCAATCCCAGTGAGAACACAGCCGCAAGACTCCTGCCTTCTTTTGATCGCTGCTGCAGTCATCTGACATGCAGGGCGCCTGTCAGCATCGATCAGCTGTTTTGATACAGCTGCAGCGCCCAGCAGGACATTTTGCAGACCGCCCGGGACGGCGGGACATCGGTGAGAAACCGGGACAGTCCCACCGGATCCGGGACGATTGGGAGGTATGTTATTACGTTTATGCAAATTAGCATTTCGGTACCTAGAGGGCGTGTCCGTTGCACCAAAATGCTAGCGCGTCATTGCCCTGTTCAACCCCCCTCCCTGCTTGCTTGCTGTGATTGGCAGGGGCCAGGCATAAACTCGCCAAGTACATTGCCTGGCCCATGTCAATCACAGCAAGCAGGGAGGGAAGGAGGGGGGTTGAACAGGGCAATGACATGCTAGCATTTTGGTGCAACGGACACGCCCTCTAGGCACCGAAATGCTAATTTGCATAAACTTAATAAGAGTGTTTTTAATGCAAAGCAGGCACCCTGGGGGACAAGGAAAACACATTTAAAATCAGGTTAGAATGAAATATATTAGAATTCTGCTAGCTCAAAAGTTCTGGTGACAGACTCCCTTTAAGCAGACATGGCAGACATTGAGGCAGCAGCATCAATGCAACACTATCAATTGACTAAACACTGTGGTCAGGTGGGGGTCACTGGCTATAATGCCATGGCAAATATGAGGACAATAACAGGGGCGTAACTAGGAAAGACTGGGCCCCATAGCAAACTTTTGACTGGGGCCCCCCCTCCCCTGGGTGTCACACAACCCCCCCCCCCCTTGTAGATAGTGCCTTTTTTACAGCCCCCCTGTAGATAACGCCATACAGCCCCCTCTGTAGATAACGCCATACAGTCCCCCTGTAGATAACGTCATACAGTCCCCCCTGTAGATAATGCCATACAGCCCCCCCTGTAGATAACGCCATACAGCCCCCTCTGTAGATAACGCCATACAGCCCCCTTTGTAGATATCTACAGAGGGGTCTGTATGGCGTTATCTACAGGGGGGACTGTATGGCGTTATCTACAGAGGGGGCTGTATGGCGTTATCTACAGAGGGAGCTGTATGGCGTTATCTACAGGGGGGACTGTATGGCGTTATCTACAGGGGGGACTGTATGGCGTTATCTACGGGGGGACTGTATGGCGTTATCTACAGAGGGGGCTGTATGGCGTTATCTACAAAGGGAGCTGTATGGCGCTATCTACAGGGGGGCTGTATGGCGTTATATACAGGGGGCTGTATGGCGTTCCCTACAGGGGGGCTGTATGGCGTTCCCTGCAGGGGGGGCTGTATGGCGTTCCCTACAGGGGGGGCTGTATGGCGTTCCCTACAGGGGGGGCTGTGTGTCGTTCCCTACAGGGGGGGGCTGTATGCCGTTCCCTACAGGGGGCTGTATGGTGTTATTTACAGGGGGCTGTATGGCGTTATCTACAGGGGGGACTGTATTGCGTTCTCTACAGAGGGGGTTTATGGCGCTAACGCCATACAGACCCCCCTGTAGATAACGCCATACAGACCCCCCTGTAGATAACGCCATACAGACCCCCCTGTAGGGAACGCCATACAGACCCCCCTGTAGGGAACGCCATACAGCCCCCCCTGTAGGGAACGCCATACAGCCCCCCTGTAAGGAACGCCATACAGCCCCCCCTGTAGGGAACGCCATACAGCCCCCCCTGTAGGGAATGCCTTACAGCCCCCCCTGTAGGGAACGCCTTACAGCCCCCCCATGTAGGGAACGCCATACAGCCCCCCCCCTGTAGGGAACGCCATTCAAGCACCCTTATAAGGAACGCCATACAGCCCCCCCTGTAGGGAACGCCATACAGCCCCCCTGTAAGGAACGCCATACAGCCCCCCCTGTAGGGAACGCCATACAGCCCCCCCTGTAGGGAATGCCTTACAGCTCCCCCTGTAGGGAACGCCTTACAGCCCCCCCATGTAGGGAATGCCATACAGCCCCCCCTGTAGGGAATGCCTTACAGCCCCCCCTGTAGGGAACGCCTTACAGCCCCCCATGTAGGGAACGCCATACAGCCTCCCCCCCTGTAGGGAACGCCTTACAGCCCCCTCCCTTTAGGGAACGCCATACAGCCCCCCCCCCTGTAGGGAACGCCATACAGCCGTCCCCCCCGTAGGGAACGCTATACAGCGTCCCCGACCCCCCAAAAAAATGCGACCTACAGTGTGTCCTACAAAAGACATGTATCCCCTATCCACAGGATAGGGGATACATGTGTAATCGCTGGCAGCGATAGGGAGAACGGGGGACTGAAAGTCCCCCCAAGTTCTCCATGACTAACCTCTGACTCCGGCGTCTTCGCAGCTCAATAAAAATGAAAGGAGCGCTGGTCACACAAGCGCGACCGGCGCTCCATTCATTTCTACGGAGCTGCCGACACAGACCCCGGAAGTCCGAGGTTTGTGATGGAGAACTTCAGGGGACTTTCAGTCCCCCGTTCTCCCTATCAATGCCAGCGATCACACATGTATCCCCTGTCCTGTGGATAGGGGATACATGTCTTTTGTTTAATGGCAGAGCGGGGAGATACCTCCCTGCTCTGCCGTAGTGTTCAGTGGCGTCCCGCTGTAGCAGCCATAGCGGCTGCTAGCGGAGCCTCCGGCCATGATGGGGGCCCGTGCCGGCGGGCGACACGGGCCCCCTCATGATGCGGGCCCCGTAGCAGCCGCTACGGCTGCTACGGCTGTAGTTACGCCACTGGACAGTAACTAGTCATCTCCATCCATCAGTCAAATCTAGGGAAATCAAAAACTGTGATGGACCATCTGTATATCAGGGGACAGATTTAGGAGTTTATCCAATCACTGTAGATACTCTAGAAAAGTGTAGTAACATGTAAAATATCAGATGTCTCCATCCCTCTCTAATGTCACCCATGCAGCATGTATAATGTTCATATTTGTGAGAACCATTGATTGAACATATTATATTACTCAGATTATGTTACTATATTGCTCAGATTACGTTACAATAGAAGCTGATGCTAGAAGTATGTCATCTAGATGCACACCCTTATTAATCTCTAAATATAACTTGTGATATTGTCATGTCATCTCACTAGTGGACTTCCAAATGATATCACAAAAATAATGATTGTCCACTTGCTTTGCATCACTATCCAACTTTATAATCAGATATAAGTTACAATTAAGGGCTTATTCAGACTAAAGTGATATACGTCCGTGCAACGTGCGTGATTTTCACGCGCCTCGCACGGACCTATATTAGTCTATGGGGCCGTGCAGTCTGTGATTTTTACGCAGCGTGAGTCCGCTGCGTAAAACTCACGACATGTCCGTTCTTTGTGCGTATTTCGCGCATCACGCACCCATTGAAGTCAATGGGTGTGTGAAAATCACGCGCACCACACGGAAGCACTTCCGTGGGACGCGCGTGATTCGCGCAACAGCAGTGAAAAGTATGAATGAAAACAGAAAAGCACCACGTGCTTTTCTGTTTACAAACATCCAAACAGAGTGTCATCATGAAAAGCACGCAGCCGCGCATCATATGGTGATGACACACGGAGCTGTTAAGTGCCTTTTGCGCACGCAAAACGGCGCGTTTTTTGCGTGCGCAAAACGCACACGCTTGTGTGAATCCGGCCTAAAGCGGATCTGTCAGTTAAATATGCTGCACTACACCGCGTTCCAAATTATTATGCAAATGTTATTTTTCGCTGATTTTCCTAAATAGTCGATGCAAATGACAGTCAGTGTAATCTTCAAGCCATCAACCGTTGGAGTATAATGCGAATTTTATTGAACAAATCTCCTAATGATAACAGATTTTTTTTTAGAAGTAAAAAACTCAAAATACACTGTTCCAAATAATTATGCACAACAGAGATCAAAACATTTTAAAGGTTGTAAAGAGAACTAAAATGGTAATTTGTTGAATTTGCAGCATCAGGAGGTCATATTTACAGAAATCAAAAGCTCTTTCAATCAAAAAAACCTTAACAGGCCAAGTTACATGTTAACATAGGACCCCTTCTTTGATATCACCTTCACAATTCTTGCATCCATTGAATTTGTGAGTATTTGGACAGTTTCTTCTTGAATCTCTTTGCAGGATGTCAGAATAGCCTCCCAGAGCTTCTTTTTTTATGTGAACTGCCTCCCACCCTCATAGACATTTTGCTTGAGGATGCTCCAAAGGTTCTCAATAGGGTTGAGGTCAGGGGAACCTGGGGGCCACACCATGAGTTTCTCTCCTTTTATGCGCATAGCAGCCAATGACACAGAGGTATTCTTTGCAGCATGAGTTGGTGCGGTCATGCATGAAGATAAATTTGCTACTGAAGGCACGGTTCTTCTTTTTGTACCACAGAAGAAAGTGGTCAGTCATAAACTCTACGTACTTTGCAGAGGTCATTTTCACACCGTCAGGGACCCTAAAGGGGCCTACCAGCTCTCTCCCCATGATTCCAGCCCAAAGCATGACTCCGCCACCTCCTTGCTGATGTCGCAGCCTTGTTGGGACATGGTGGCCATTCACCAACCATAGAATACTACATCCATCTGGACCATCCAGGGTTGCACGGCACTCATCAGTAAACAACACAGTTTGAAAATTAGTCTTCATGTATTTCTGAGCCCACTGCAACCGTTTATGCTTGTGACCAGTGTTTAGGGGTGGCCGAATAATAGCTTTATGCACACTTGCAAACCTCTAGAGGATCCTACACCTTGAGGTTCACGGGACTCCAGAGGCACCAGCAGCTTCAAATACCTGTTTGCTGCTTTGCAATGGCATTTTAGCAGCTGCTCTCCTAATCCTATTAATTTGTCTGGCAGAAACCTTCCTCATTATGCCTTTATCTGAAAGAACCCGTCTGTGCTCTGAATCAGCCACAAATCTTTTCACAGTACGATGATCACGCTTACGTTTTCTTGAAATATCCAATGTTTTCATACCTTGTCCAAGGTATTGCACTATTTCACGCTTTTCGGCAGCAGAGAGATCCTTTTTCTTTCCCATATTGCTTGAAACCTGTGGCCTGCTTAATAATGTGGAACGTCCTTCTTAAGTAGTTTTCCTTTGATTGGGCACACCTGGAAAACGAATTATCACAGGTGTCTGTGATTGCTTACAATGATCCAAAGAGCCATAAGACACAATACCATCCATGAGTTTAATTGAAAAACTAACAATTAAATGTTTATGACACTTAAATCCAATGTGCATAATAATTTGGAACACGGTTTAGATAAGGGTAACATATTACAGGGACAGGTTCTTCCTTCTATTAGCCAAAAAGTCAAAAAACATATTGTGGGTGGGGGCGTGGCTAGCAACGGACAAGGACAGACGCATCCATACCTCCCAACCGTCCCGGATCCGGCGGGACAGTCCCGGTCTCTCACCGCTGTCCCGCCATCCCGGGCGGTCTTCAAAATATCCCGCTGGGCGCTGCAGCTGTATCAAAACAGCTGATTACTGCTGACAGGCGCCCTGCATGCCAGACGACTGCAGCAGCGATCAAAAGAAGGCAGGAGTCTTGCGGTGGTGTTCTCACTGTGATCGATGCCGGCACGGGAATGGACCAGTCCAGTCACCTGACCTGTCATCTGACTTCTGACGGTGAGTGAAAGCTGAGCGGAGAGTGGCAGCAGTAGGGCCAGCTACCTCTTATAAGGGGGTTGTGTTGAGCTACCTACAGGGAGCTATCTACAGGGGGGCTGTGTGAAGCAATCTACAGGGGGGCTATGTGTGGAGCTATCTACAGGGGGGCTGTGTGGAGCTATGTGAGGATCTATCTACAGGGGGGCTGTATCTGGAGCTATCTACAGGGAGGGGGGTGTCTGGCGCTATGTACAGGGGAGCTGTGTGTGGCGCTATGTACAGGAGGGCTGTGTGGAGCTATGTACAGGGGGGCTGTGTCTGGCGCTATGTACATGGGGGCTGTGTGTGGCGCTATCTACAGGGGGGGCTGTGTGTGGAGCGATCTACAGGAGGGCTGTATCTGGTGCTATCTACAGGGGGGCTATGTGTGGAGCTATCTACAGGGGGGCTGTGTCTGGAGCTATCTACAGGGGGGCTATCTGGCGCTATGTACAGGGGGGCTGTGTCTGGCGCTATCTACAGGGGGCTGTATCTGGAGCTATCTACAGGGTGCAGTGTCTGGCGCTATCTACAGGGGGGCTGTATCTGGAGCTATCTACAGGGGGGCTATATGTGGAGCTATCTACAGGGGGGCTGTGTGTGGAGCTATCTACAGGGGGCTATGTCTGGAGCTATCTACAGGGGGGCTGTGTGTGTAGCTATCTACAGGGGCTGTATCTGGAGCTATCTACAGGGGGGCTGTGTTTGGCGCTATGTACAGGGGGGCTGTGTGGAGCAATCTACAGGGGGGGCTGTGTCTGGCGCTATGTACATGGGAGCTGTGTGTGGCGCTTTCTACAGGGGGCTGTGTGTGGAGCCATCTACAGGGGAGGCTGTGTGTGGCGCTATCTACATGGGGGGCTGTGTGTGGAGCTATCTACAGGAGGGGTTGTGTGTGGAGCTATCTACAGGGGGGCTGTGTGTGGAGCTATGTACAAGGGGGCTATGTCTGGCGCTATGTACATGGGGGCTGTGTGTGGCGCTATCTACAGGGGGGGCTGTGTGTGGAGCTATCTACAGGAGGGCTGTATCTGGAGCTATCTACAGGGGGCTATGTGTGGAGCTATCTACTGGGGGGCTGTGTCTGGAGCTATCTACAGGGGGGCTATCTGGCACTATGTACAGGGGGCTGTGTCTGGCGCTATCTACAGGGGGCTGTATCTGGAGCTATCTACAGGGGGCTGTGTCTGGTGCTATCTACAGGGGGGCTGTATCTGGAGCTATCTACAGGGGGCTATATGTGGAGCTATCTACAGGGGGGCTGTTTGTGGAGCTATCTACAGGGGGCTATGTCTGGAGCTATCTACAGGGGGGCTGTGTGTAGCTATCTACAGGGGGGCTGTGTCTGGCTCTATGTACAGGGGGGCTGTGTGGAGCAATCTACAGGGGGGCTGTGTATGGCGCTATCTACATGGGGGGCTGTGTGTGGAGCTATCTACAGGAGGGGTTGTGTGTGGAGCTATCTACAGGGAGGCTGTGTGTGGAGCTATATACAGGGGGGCTGTGTCTGGCTCTATCTACAGGGGGGCTGTGTGTGGAGCTATCTACATTGGGTCTATGTGGCTCTATCTACAGGGGGGCTGTGTGTGGAGCTATGTACAGGGGGGCTGTATGTGGAGCTATCTACAGGGGGGCTGTGTCTAGCGCTATGTACAGGGGGGCTGTGTGGAGCAATCTACAGTGGGGCTGTGTCTGGCGCTATGTACAGGGGGGCTGTGTGGCGCTATCTACAGGGGGGCTGTGTGTGGCGCTATCTACAGGGGGCTGTATCTGGAGCTATCTACAGGGGGGCTGTATCTGGAGCTATCTACAGGGGGCGGTTTCTGGCGCCTTTTACAGGGGGGCTGTGTGTGGAGCAATCTACAGGGGGGCTCTGGTGGATGATTTTTTCCATTGACCGGTAGCAGACTTACAGAACTGGAAAAAAAAATCCCCATCATGTAACTCTGCTACATGTCAATTGAAAAGTCATCAACCACAGGGTCTCCCTCTTGACTTTCATTGTTCTCAGCCTTTTGGTTTGTCCTGCAGCTGCTGATGTGATGAGCAAATGTTATACACAAGATAGGAAAAGTAACATAAAGACGATATAACCGGATCCATAATATCTGTGATATCCAGACATCTAGAGATCCGCAGTGAGGATGTGCGCGCGTTATTTGCAGAATGATCTGGCCCTGATTTCATCTGTTTATGCGGGATATTGGGCGTGGTTAGGGGCGTGGCTCAAAATGTCCCTCTTTTCCGAATTCAAAAGTTGGGAGGTATGGACGCATCTGGGGTGAGCTCCTGAGTCTCACGACACATCCAGGACCATCTAACCCTTCACACAGCAGATTCCCCAGTGTTGCAGACATTTCTGCACCCAGCAGCACAACTGAGCATTTAGAGCTTAAAATCGGCTCTCTGGGTGAATTTTTAGATTTGCGGCCTACTTTTTGGACTGAAGCCGGGGCTTCAATTTGCAACCTCCGCCGCAGGAGCGGCTTGTGCATCTCGCTCTACCCTCTACAAAAACGGCCCTGACTGTCATCAGAGACCGTTCGCCACAGCTGGCGGCACTTTGGAGTAGCCCTGGACCGCTTTGATGCAGGTTACAGCCAGCGGCCTACTAACACCTCCGGAGCCGCGGTCTCAATTTTAAATGGCCGAACGGAGAGCACTGGACATCGGAAACGCAGGTGAGGGACAAGCCACACATATAGCTTGCTGAACATACCTTCTCCCTGCTTTCCACCCTCAGGCCATTCAGAGCAACCCAGCAGAGGTATTAATTGTATGGCTGTGACATTCTGGTGTGTGCATCAGGCTGTCCCTGTAAGGGAGAAGTAAAGTGAAGGGCCCAGGGTTGCTAAAGAGATCTCTGGCAGAAATGAAAACACTATATAACAGAAAAGGCACTATATAAAGCAAAGCAGCTTAATCACATTTACAAGATTAAAGCATTGTGATTCATTTTCATATAAAGCATTTCAGACCCATTTTAAGCAGAAGCAGTTCATACAATATAACTTCTTAAAGGAGAACACGCACAGTTTTTCTGCATAACACCAAGCTACCCGGTTAAAGGGCACAGCCCATGTTATTTAAGACTGCCAATCGTTTACTATGAATATTTCTTTCAATACTAAGACAAAGAGTATTGCTCCAATTTCTTTAGACCACCAGCGGTCCACTATAAACACTGCTTCCATTACTGAGATAAAAGAAACTGCTTCCTTCACAATCTACGCAGAATGCATTTATTTCATTAGCTCCTAGCCACCTCTTTTTCAAACCCCAAATGTAGAAATACTGTGAATGACATAAAAACAAATAAAACCGGACATGGCGGAGTGAGGCTGCATTCATCTGGAGCTCCGAGACCACAGCTTTTATACAGAGACTTTCACTTACCTGATCCTCGCTGACAGCATGCCGAAAGGGAAGAGAGTGGACCCTAAACCTCCGGCTACCCCAGGTACCAAGCTGGCGCGTTTCTCCACGGGAGATTCCCCTTCCTCCTCGCCTCGTTCCAACATGGCACTCGCACAAACAGCGTGCAGACAGCCCCCCTACGAGAGCCTGCGCCCTTAGTCAGCCTGTGCCGGCTATGTTTCTCTCCCAGACACGCTGAGAGTGGGGAATCAACAGATGCTCCCATGCTTTCTGAGCTGAGGGACAGGTTGCAAGCACTCCCCACATGTGTGGAGCTGGAGGCACAGTTCTCCCGCCTTGAGGAGCGTCATGCCAGGGACATCTCTGCCATTCACAATGACATTCAACAGCTCTCTGCTACAGTGACGCAGGTACAACAGCGTTCCACAGACTTGGACTGCTCACTTTCTAACATTACGACTACCTTGCAATCTCATTCTACTCTGCTGACTGATCTCACACTGCATGTTGATGACTTGGAAAATCGGGGCTGCCGCAACAATATCAAAATACGCAGCTTGCCGGAGTCAGTGGGTAATGATGAATTGTGGCGTTCTGTCTCTGCTCTATTTTGCAAAATGTTGGATTTAGCTGATGAGGATTACCTGGAGCTCGGCAGAGTCCATAGGATTTGTAGCCCCAGGTTGCAGGACCGGAATAGGAGTGGCCCGCGTGATGTGCTTTGCCACGTTCGCTTTTAACAACAAAAATAAGCTCTTCATCGAAACGTGTGGGATGTGGGTCCCATTCCACATGCAAGGACGACTATCACTTTGCTCCCAGATGTGTCACGTCGCACTCTTAATATGCGACGCATGGTGAAGCCCTTACTGGATAAGACCCGTGAGGCGGGTGGATCATACCGTTGGGGCCATCCTTTCCATATCATTCTATGGAAAGGGGGTGCAGAATTTGCTGTGAGAGACCTACAGGAGGCCTTTGTCTTTTTGGGAACAGATCCCGTTCCAATCCCGGACTGGACAATCCCTGGTCTTTTTCTGTGGGCCCCTCAGCGTCCAAATGGGGATAGACCACCGAACCTTCCCAGACAAGTGGATCTGATTCGTCCGGCAGAACGTGCCTTGGAGGGGGCCCATCAGGATGGGCACCAGATTACACCTCCCACGGCCTGACCTTGTCCTCCCCCTCCTGGATTTGATGGGACTTTGTGAGTACTCTGTGGTCCCATCCCAGGACTGGGTTCTTGTTTTTTCTCCAATAGCGTTCTCTAAATGGTGGGAGGACGGGGATTTTGTGCTCAGGACATACATGGATTTACACGTTTCTACCTGCACTGTTTATTTCAACTGGTTTACTGTGTGACATGTAGGGGTTTGTAGAATCTTAGCTTACAGGGTTTCATTAGCTATCTCTCTCGGCCACTTGGAGCCTCGTTGTCCAATATGTTAGGGCTGGGGCTTATATACTAATGTGTATTCATGGGATTGGTTTTTCCACTGTACTGTATCGGCCGCCTTACCTTCCGGGAGGCTCCATCCTCTCTCCCCCCTATTCCCGCAATTTTCATTCCCTCCCAATCCCCCCCTCATCCCCCCCTCCTTCCTTCCATCCTTCCCCTCCCTCCCCCCTTTCCACCTCTCCACCCCTTTCCCCCACCCCCTATTTCCTGGACTGGTATTGGGGTCCCTAGTTGGATCGTGTGTTCTCGCTCATTCCTGTGTCTCCCACTCCCCCCCCCTTTTTTTGGTATGCGCAATGTATATTCCTTATTTATTTCTATTTGATGTAATTTTGGTTTATTATGTCTCTTTGATGCAGTATACTCCTTATGCCGCTGTGCCTTGGTCTCCTGCTGGAGCACCTTGCTTTGCTCTTTCCTTCTATGTTCCCCCGCAATTGTGGTCAGACACTGCCCAGCTGCTTGATTCCTGCTGGACAGTCTCTGTCCTTACGGTTTTCCCATTAAGTCCTTATAGGACTACTCTGTTCTTTGTCTTTCTCCTCTTTCCTTTTTCTTTTCGCTTTTTCTCCTCTCTTCGTTCTCGCCTTCCCTCCCCCCCCCCCTTGTAGGTACATGGATCTACTCAACATAGTATCTCTGAATGTCCAGGGCCTCAATCTCTCTGAGAAGCGGTCCTCTCTGCTTCATCTTCTATGGAAGAAGTGAGCTTCTGTAGCCATCTTGCAAGAAACTCATTTTCGGAAAGACCAGATCCCAAGACTCTCGGACAGGAGGTTCCCGGATGTCTTTCACAGCTGCTCCCCAGACTCTAAAACTAAAGGGGTTTCCATTCTTATTGCACGTTCTGCACCCTGGACGTATGTGGATTGTCGCTGTGATGAAGCAGGACGATATCTGTTTGTCAAAGGTAAGATGGTAGAATCAACTTTTACGTTTGGTACGGCGTATCTTTCCAACACTGGACAACCTCGTTTTTTGGATAGCATGCTCAGGGATGTAGAACATTTTCTGGAGGGGGTGGTTGTCCTTGGATGGGACCTCAACATGGCATTAGACCCCATATTGGATACCTTGACTGGATCCTCTCACTTGCCCTATATCTCCCTTAGAAAAGCAAAAGCCTCCTTGCAACATTTTCAATTGATTGACACATGCACTTGCTCCATCCCTCCGACCGTGATTACTCCCATTTTTCTCATGTACATGACTCCTACTGACGCATTGATTACTTGTTCCTATCTCATACTCACCTTTCCTTGCTGCAGTCAGCGCATATTGATTCGATCTCTTTTTCGGATCACGCTCTCATATCCAAGTCTCTTTCCCTCCCGTCCTCTCAACCGCGTACTTGGAGATGGCATCTGAATGACAGCCTTCTACAAGATCAAACCGTGGTTGAAGGTATTCGTACAGATCTTCAGGAGTTCTTCACTAATAACGCAACGGGAGAGGTATTGTCTCTTGTGGTATGGGAAACTCATAAATGCTTTATCCGAGGCACTTTCATTAAACTTGGTGCCCCGCTGAAGCGCTCGAGGAATGCTCATTTCACAGGCCTTCTATCCAAGATCGGCGCTCTAGAGAAAGCTCCTAAACGATCCCATGCGCTTCAAACTAAACTTGAACTTTGCACACTACGGGAACAACTTAAAAGCTTATCTCTTTCTCACGTGAAGGCTTCCCTGGCCTGATGTTGCCGCCATTTCTTCGAGTTTGGAAACAAACCGGGGAAGACTTTGGCGCGGGCTCTGCGCGTACAGAGAGCACGCTCGTTTATTCCTCTCATGTCGGATAAACGGGGTCACAAACATGCCCTTTCCTCACATATTGCAGAAACATTCCAGGCTTATTATTCTAAGCTTTATAAGATTACTCAGCCCCTTCAATCACAGGCCCATGAACAGCGCAAACTCTCCATAGATAATTGTCTGCAACGGGCCGGCCTTCCCACCCTTCCCCAGGACGCTGTTTCAATTTTTGAAGAACCTATCACACTTCCCGAGCTCTAACTCGCCGTTAAAGATTCTCGAACGGGTAGAGCCCCAGGCCCAAATGGACTCACATTAGCCTACTACAAAACATTTATGTCAGACCTTCACTTTCTCTCTGCTTATAATTCGCTTGCCGCACATGTTACTCTACCTCCCGACACACTCATTTCGGTTATCCCCAAAGAGGGTAAGGATCTCTCCCAATGTTCGAATTATAGACCCATTTCTCTGTTGATCGTCGACCTTAAATTGTTTGCAAAAATCCTGTCAAACCGTCTTACTCCCCTATTGCAGCATATCATCCATCGTGACTAGGTTAGATTCATGCCCACCAGAGAAGCTAGAGATAACACCACCAGGACTATTAGTATCCTAGATTATCTCTCCTCCTCCTCTATCCCAGCTGTTCTTCTCTCCACTGATGCCGAGAAGGCCTTCGACCGAGTGGATTGGGGGTTCCTTACCCAGACCTTAAAACATGTAGGACTTGGATCCAATATGCTCCGATGGATTGGTAGTTTGTATTCAAGGCCCTCTGCAGCGGTCAATATTAACGGAGTCCTCTCGGACTATCTCCCTATTCTGAATGGTACCCGTCAGGGCTGCCCCCACTCCCCTCTTATTTTCATTCTCACACTGGAACCTCTCCTTCGATGCATTCGTCAGAATGTGGATATTACAGGAGTTCAGGTCGGGGACAATACCCATAAAATTTTCGCCTATGCCGATGACCTCTTATTTTTTCTTTCACAACCGTTAATCTCACTTCCTAATCTTATGGCTGAACTCTCCCAATACGCGACCCTATCAAATTACAAGATCAATTTGCAGAAATTGGAAGCCCTCAATATTTCTTTGCCACATACAGCTCTTGCTTCATTAGCAGCTTCCTTCCCGTTCAAGTGGTCCACGTATACCTTACCATATCTGGGAGTTCACCTCACCCCGCGTACGTCGGGACTCTACCAGGCCAACTTCCCTCGCCTACTGTCCTCTGTTAAAAAAGACCTGGACAGATGGTCTATGGGTACCTTTACTTGGTTTGGTCGCTGCTCAATACTAAAGATGAACGTTCTCCCTAGTATTCTTTACCTACTACAGACCCTGCCCATTTATATCTCTCGGTCCTTCTTCAGGGCCCTTGCCTCCCTCTTCTCCAAATTTGTGTGGAATAGTAAAACAGCCAGAATCTCAAAGTTATTGCTCTATAGACCTAAACAACAGGGGGGAATTGCATTACCTGATATCTATGCATACTATAGGGCTACCCACCTCACTAGACTAGTGGATTGGCATTGTAATGCTGATACCAAGCTTTGGGTTATATTGGAATCACACTTCTGCTCCTCGCCTCTCCACATATTGCCCTGGCTTCCCAATTCTTCTTTGCCCTCTCAATCTCACCCTACCATTTCCACTACCTTGACACTAATCAGAAACTTTACTGGGTCCCAACTTCTACCCCGTCCTTCCCCGTTACTCCCGATATTGGACCATCCTTCCTTCACACCGATCCTGTCGGACCCAGTTTTTCAGAGATAGGCGTCTTTTGGACGATATCGGGCCATCCATTTTTTGACAGGGGAATCTTGGCCGACCTTGGAAGCTCTCGCTTCCACTCTGGACCCTTATCCTTTGGGATTCTGGAAGGCAAATCAACTCTATCATTTCCTTGTCTAACTCCCACCCCCCTACCGCCCTGTCCCGTTCCATCACCCCATTGGAAACCCTTTGCTTGGGAACGGACCCGGTTTGACATGCCATTTCCGCTATCTATGCCATGTTGGGCTCCTCTTCAATGCAGCCGCCGCCTCATTTTGTGGACAAATGGGAGCGGGATTTGAATTTATCTCTTTCTGACTCCCAATTGACCAGGATTTATGATTTAACTCACGGATCATCAATTTCTAGTCGTATCCAAGAGGCAGGATATAAACTTTTATCTCGATGGTACTATGTTCCGTCTAGACTCCATATTATGTTCCCCAATGTATCTTCTCTTTGCTGGCGCTGCGGGTCTTCTGAAGGGACCCTTCTCCATACCTTCTGGGATTGTTCAGTGTTGTCTCATTTCTGGCAGGAAGTCTGGAGAATAACCTCCTCTTTCTCTGACCACACCATACCTATTACTCCGGCCTTTTTTTTGCTTCATCTCAGCGACATTCCTTTTCCAATATACAAAAAGTCTATTCTTCAACACTTAGTTAACAGTGCTCGAGCTTGTATACCTGTTCTGTGGAAAAGTACGGAACCTCCCTCTCTCAGACTCTGGTTTCATAAAATAGAGGAAATTAAGCGCATGGAAGACCTTACATCTCAGTTGACTAACAGACCTGGCAGTTTCTCCAAGACTTGGTCCCATTGGATTGTCTATCAGGACTCTCCAGAATATCGGACCATCATGGCTAGCTGAAATTTGAGACGTTTTTTAAATGTATTCTAGATCATATACCTATGTGTTTCCCCCTCCTCCATTTCCCCCCTTTTCATTTTTCTTTCTCTCCCCTGTCCTTACCCCTCCTCTGTCCCTAATGTCGCATATATGTTTTTGTAAATTGTTTGATGCAATATCTTGGGCCTATGTGCCCTTGTCCCGTCCCACCATTTTTCTTTTTTTGTTCCCTTGCTTGATATGTTTCTTGTTTGAAAAAGCAAGTAAAGAAAGAATTTACAAAAAAAACAAAAAAAACATATTGTGTTGTATGCCCAAGAAGAGCGATCAAAGAATACATGGGACTCATGGGGTTATGAGTCCGGTGTATTTATGAGGGGAATACTATTCACCATTGGTGATCTATTTCTAGAATAGTACTGAACCGCTTCATGACCTGCACCATAACCGCAAACTGTCATACTATTACGGCACAGTGATAGTGCGTACAGTGGAGCTGAGCCCGCGCCTTTATTTGTGGGTGACAGTTATATAATACAATTGTTACCCTGCTTTAATACCCGGGATCAGATATAACTCCCATCCTGGCCATTTAAAGCCTCAGATGTCGAGGTCAATAGTGACCACGGCACCTAAGTAATTCTACAGAGGGAGAGGGCTCCCTCTGTAAGCCCATTGGCACCCCCGCAATGTGACCAAGCGGTGCTGATGGGCTGCCATGGCAACCGGGGGTCTAACAATGGCCCCCAGTTGTGCCATGTACAAGAGCCTAGTAAGCCAGAGCCTGAAAGACTGCCTGTCAGTGTAAGGGTGGATTCACAAGTGGCAGATTTTATGGCGGAAATTTCTGCCACTGAAAATCAGTTCCATTCATCTGAATGGGGTTGCTTCTGTAGCACTTTGATTGCACCCTAAGGCCTTATTCACATGAGCTGCGAATAACGGGGCGTTTTTCATTCATATGGCTGTCTGTGTTACATCTGTTTTTCTCCTCTGCAAGCACTTCCTTGTTTTACTTTTTAATTTTTTTCTCTGCACTTCTTTAGCAAACAATGCGTGAAAAACGGAAACCACGCGAATGTCGTCCGCGTGCTGTTCGTGTTTTTGACGCACCCATAGACTTCAATCGGCGAGTCTGATCCGCAAAAACAGACCACAATAGGACATGCAGTGAGTTTCACGCAACAGACACACGCTGCGTGAAAAATCACGCATGTGTGAATAGCCCCATTGAATTTTATTGGTCAGTGTGCTATCAGTTATTCAAACGGACAGCAACATAGACATGAAATATGTTTGTGTGTATAAGGCCTAACACTGAACTGCATAATACATTGCAATACAGGAGTATTGCAATGTATTATTGAAGAGATAAGGGGATCACATTTTCAAGTCCCATAGAGGGACTAAAAAAAAAGTTCAATTAAGTTTACTGGAAAAAAAAATCTCCCCTCAAAAAAAAGCATTTTACTCTCAGAAAGCGCCTTATTATGGTACAATTTTTTAGAAACAAAATAACTACACTTAATTGCTATAGCCACATCTGAAACCGACCGTACTATGAAAAAAAAGCCCTCATTCAGCTACATTGAAAAAAAATAAAACAGTTATAACTTTCAGAACGCATAGTTGAAAAACCCCCGAAAAGTTGCTGCGTCCTTAAGGCCAGGTTCCCACGTAGCGTAAGCGCTGCAGAATTTAGAAATGGATGATTCAGTTTCTAAATAGGTACCCCGATGGGGAAGCGGCTGCTTTGTTGGAAGAGGGTTTCACCGTGGGTTTTCGTATTCCGTCTATGGCTGGAGCATTGCAGTTCCAGCTACGGAATTCAGCGAGGATGCACCCCACTGTGGTAATGGAAAAGCTGGCGAAGGAAGTCGCTGTAGGCAGGATGGCGGGTCCTTTTGCAGACCCGCCATTTCCCCATTTGCTTATTTCCCCACTCGGGGTGATACCCAAAAAGGAACCAAATACGTTTCTATTGATTCATCAATTGTCGTACCCGGAGGGTACGTCGGTGAATGATGGTATCAGCTCGGACTTATCCTCGGTTTCTTATGTGTCTTTTGATAAGGCGGTTGATTGCGTTTGGGTGGGGGCTTTGATGGCTAAAACATATATTGAGGCCGCTTTTCACCTGTTACCCGTTCACCCCGATAGTTTCAATTTGCTATGTTGTGAATGGAATGGGATGTTTTATGTTGATTGTTGTTTGCCGATGGGGTGCTCCGTTTCCTGTTTGTATTTTGAGAAGTTCAGCACCTTCGTGGAATGGGTAGTGAAGGAGGAGTCCGGCCTGGATTCAGTCCTTCACTATCTGGATGATTTTTTTAATGTATCGGCCCAGCTGGGTCATCTGTGTGTTCTGTGCTGCTGAGGACTGTAGAGCAGCCGTCTGTTTTTTTCAGGATAACTTTGGCTCCTGAAAAGACAGAAGGTCCGACTTCTGTCGTAAAAATTTTCGGGATCGAGTTTGATACCTTGGCCATGGAGTGCCGATTGTCAGAGGATAAGTTGCAGGATTTCGTTTGTTGTGTTCAGTTGGCGAAAAATGATCAGTTTGCGTTAGCTGCAATCATTGTTAGGTAAGCTCAATTTAGTTTGCAGGATTTTGCCCATGGGTAGGTTTCTCTCACGTCGCCTGGCCCAGTTGACGGCGGGAATGCTGCGCCCTTTGTATTTTATTCAGTTGACTTCTGCTTATAAAGCGGACCATGCTGTATGAGCTGCGTTTTTGCAGTCTTACAATTGTCGTTCGATGTGGATGGATCGGATAGTTTCGAATGTGGATATAGATTTAGTCACTAATGTTGCGGGAGCGCATGGATTTGGGACCTATTTTGCTGGGAAGTGGTGTGTTGGTGGTGAATGGCCCAAGGAGTGGAAATTGGCTGGTTTGACCAGGAATTTGGCTTTGCTGGAGCTGTTCTCTATTGTGGTGCCGATTGAAGTATGGAGTGGGGAGCTTCAGAATAAGTGGGTTCGTTTTTTGTGTGGTTACATGCGTGTGGTCCACTGTGTCAGCCAGTTCACCTCCAGTTGTGTGCTTGTTGCGGCATTTGGTTTTGAAGTGACTGACCCATAACCTGTGGATCTGTGCTTCTCATGTGCCGGGGGTTCAGAATTCTTTCACTAATGACTTGTCTCGATTTAAGTGGGATCGGTTCCGGGAGTTGGTGACGGATGCGAAGCAACTGGTTTGCGATTGCCCTCGTTGGCTTTTCACCCTACTCTTGGATCAGCAGTGAATCTAGTAGTGAGTGGGTTCTTGGCCACTGGCACTTGGGATAAGTATTCTGCATTGTGGGAGCTGTGGAAGGTTGTGGAAGACTCTGGAAGCCTCAGTGGGCAGGTGTTATTCTGATGATGACCGTGTGGTATTGACTCTGTATATGTTGGGAAGAGCTTTTAACCCCTTCCCGCTTTTGGTGAGTGACTGTACGTCCAAATTCAAAGTGTGTTCCCGCACACGGGCGTACAGTCACGCCCTGTAGATGAAGCAGGCACAGGAGCTGTGCGCACTTCATCTTCAGTGGCTGTCAGCTGTAATATACAGCTGACATCCCGCTGCAAAGGTGGCGACGGCAGTTATCGCCGATCACAGCCGTTTAACCCCTTCAATGCGGCTGTCAATGGCGTCCGCCGCATTGAAATGGTTGACAGATAGAGGGAGCTCCCTCTGTACCCCCCGGGCCCCCCCCCCGTGATGGATCGTGGGTGGTGATGGTTGCTATGGCAACCAGGAAGCCGTTGCTAGGCTTCCTGGTTGCCCAGGTACGGAAGCCTATTAGGTCCTGCCCGAGGCAGGACCTCATACGCTAACTGTCAGATGAAAAATGACAGTTACAATACACTGCACTACATAAGTAGTGCAGTGTATTGTACCAGGAATCAGAAGACCAGATCTTCAAGTCCCCAGGTCAGTGTAAAAAAAAAAGTGAAAAAAGTACAAAAAAAAAGTTAAAGAAAAATAAATAAAAGTTTTAACTAATAAAAACAACAATCGCCCTGTTTCCCTGATCAACTCCTTTATTATTAGAAAAAAAATGAAAACATGAAAAAAAACTATACATAATAGGTATCGCCGCGTTCAGAACGGCCGGATCTATAACAATATTATTTTTACTGCACGGTGTTTTAATAAAAAACAATGACAGCATTTTATTTTTTGGTCATCTTGTCTCAAAAAAAATGTAATAAAAAGTGATCAAAAAGTTGCAAGTAACGCAAAATGGTACCAATAGAAACTACAGTTCGTCACGCATAAAACAAGCCCTCCCGCAGCGATAGCAACTAAGAAATAAAAAAGTTATGACTGTCAGAAAATGGCGAACACTAAAACATGATTTTTTTAGAAAAGAGTACTTTTATTGTGGGAATGTAGTGAAACGTAAAAAAACAATATAAATTTGGTGTCGCTGTAATCGTATCTCCCCGCAGAATAAAGTTAACATGTTGTTTATACTGCACGGGGAACACTGTAAATAAAAAAAAAAAAAACGTGCTAGCATTGCTGTTTTTTGGTTTCCTCATCTCCCAAAAAATGGAATAAATAGTGATAAAAAAAAAATCGCATGTACCCCAAAATGGAACCAATAAAAATTACTGCTCGTTCCACAAAAAACGCGCCCTCACACAGCTCCGTCACCGGAAAAATAACACGTTATGACTCTCAAAACGCAATGATGCTAAATGACGGCCCAGACTCATTTTTTAGGTCCAGTAGAATTTCACTATATACCCCACATCATCATTTGCTGGACCCCACAGGTGGACTCTGTAGATACAGCAGAGATGAGGAAACTTTAGGGCCTTGTGCTGCTTATAGGGCTAGTGTGCAGATATTTTGTATAATACCCAATAAACCCGGCCTGTGCATAAATGATTGGTTCAAAGCGTACCACACCAATCCATGGATTATTCATTCACCCCATTATTACATCATCCTATTATGACCTGATGCACTCCACCCAGCTTACATATACCCTGATTTACTCTGCCCAGCTTACATATGCCCCCACATTATAAGCTGAAATACCACTAAAACACCAAGCAAAATCTGCGCTTCAAAAGCCAAATGGTGGTCCAACTGAGCCTGGCAGTGTGCCCAAACAGCAATTTATGATCACATATGGGGTATTACTGTATTCTGGAGAACCGGCTTAACAATATATGGGATGTGTATCTACGGTGGTACAAGCTGGGCACAGCACATTGGGCACTGAAATGGCATATCTGTGGAAAACTGCAATTTTCAATCTGCAACATCTATTGTTTACTCATTTTTGCAAAACACTTGTGCGGTCAAAATGCACACTACACCCCTAGATATAATCTTTGAGGGATCTAGTTTCCAAAATGAGGTAATTTTTCAGGGGTACCACTGTACTGGTACTATAGCTCAACGCAACCTGGTGTAAAAAAACTAATCTTGTAAAATCTCCACTCCAAATACTAAATGGCGCTCCTTCCCTTTAGAGCCTTGCTGTGTGTCCAAATAGCAGTTTATGACCACGTGTGGGTTATTTCCCTACTCTGAAGAAGTTGCTTTACAAATGTTATGGTGCTTTTTCCCCTTTATTTGTTGAGAAAATGACAAATTTTTAACTAATGCTACGTGTTATTGGAAAATAATGTAATTTTTCATTTACACTGCCCAATTCTAATAAAATCTATGAGACACCTGTGGGGTCAAAATGCTTACTACCCCCTAGATGAATTCCCCAATGGGTGTAGTTTGCCAAATAGAGTCATTTTTTGGAAGTTTTCACTGTACTGGTACCTAAGGGGCTTTGCAAAAACGACATGGTGCAGAAAAACCAATCAAGCAAAATCTGCTCTCCAAAAGCCCAATGTCGCTCCTTCCCTTCTGAGCCCTGATGTGTATTTATACAGTGGTTTATTACCACATATGGGGTATTTCCATACTCTGAAAAAGTTGCTTTACAAATGTTATGGTGCTTTTTCTCCTTTATTTGATGAGAAAATGAAACATTTTGACCAAAACCTACATCTTAGTGGAAAAAAATTTAATTTTTCATTTTTACTGCCCAATTCTAATGAAATCTATGAAACACCTGGGGGGTCAAAATGCTCACTGCACCCCTAGTTGAATTCCTCTAGGGGTGCAGTTTCCCAAATGGAGTCACTTTTGGGGGTTTCCACTGTACTAGTACCTTAGAAGCTTTACAAATGCGACATGGTGCAGAGAAATCAATCCAGCAAAATCTGTACTCCAAAAGCTAAATGATGTGCCTTCATACAGTGGTTTATTACCACATATGGGGTATTTCCGTACTCTGGAGAAGTTGCTTTACAAATTTTGGGGTGCTTTTCCTCATTTATTTGTTGAAAAAATTACAAATTCTGAGGTAAACCTACATCTTATTGAAAAATAATGTAATTTTTCATTTTCACTGCCCAATTCTAATGAACTCTATGAAATACCTGTGTGGTCAAAATGATCACTACACTCCTAGATGAATTCCTCTAGGTGTGTAGTTTCCCAAATAGAGTCACTTTTGGGGGGTTTCTTTTGTTTTTGCACCACAAGACCTCTTCTAACCTGACATGGTGCCTGAAATATAATTTAAGGAAGGGAAGGCCGAAAAATCCACTAGGTGCTCCATTGCTTCTGGGGCCTTTGTTTCAGGCCCGTAGCACACTAGGGCCACATGTGGAATATTTCTAAAAACTGCAGACTCAGGGCAATAAATATTCAGTTGTGTTTCTCTGGTTAAATCCTTCAGTATTACAGGAAAAATGGACTAAAATGGAATTTCTGCAAAAAAACATGAAATGTGCAAATTTCCCTTCCACTTTGCTTTACTACTCTTGTTGCTCACGGTGTTTCCGTGGGCAACTGCCCCATTTCCCTTAGCTTCTGTGTACCCTTGTCTGTTTGCCTGTCGTGCACATATTGAGCATAGGGACCGTCGCCCAGTTGTACGCCGTCGCCTAGGACGGGCCGTGCAAGTAGGCAGGGACTGAGTGGCGGGTAGATTAGGGCTCACTTGTCTGTCTCCCTACCCCGTCATTACATAATCACAGGCCCATATACCTTTTCTACCCTGGTCCCTGACACAACTATGGACCCCCTTGAGACCCTGGCTCAGCAAATGCAGGGCCTCTCCCTACAGGTCTAAGCCCTGGCTCAGAGGGACAACCAGCATGTTGCTACCCTGGTAGTGCCCCCCACCTCACCTCTTGAACCCCAACTCAAGTTGCCTGACCGGTTCTCAGGGGACCGGAAGACTTTTTTCTCCTTTCGGGAGAGTTGTAGGCTCTATTTCCGTCTAAGGCCCCACTCCTCAGGTTCTGAGAGCCAGCGAGTGGGTATAATTATGTCCCGGCTCCAGGACAGGCCCCAAGAATGGGCCTTCTCCTTGGCTCCTGATGCCCCTGAACTTTCCTCTGTTGATCTTTTTTTTTCTGCCTCGGGCTCATATATGACGAAACTGACAAGACTGCCCTTGCCGAGAGTCAGCTGGTGACCTTACGTCAGGGTAAGAGACCCGTTGAGGAGTACTGTTCTGACTTTAGGAAGTGGTGTGTAGCTTCTCGGTGGAATGACCCTGCCTTGAGGTGCCAGTTTAGATTAGGTCTGTCGAACGCCCTGAAAGACATGTTAGTTAGCTATCCCACTTCTGACTCTCTAGATTAGGTTATGGCTTTAGCGGTACGTCTTGACCGACGTCTCAGGGAACGACGACTTGAACGTTTTTGTGCTTTCTCCTCTGGCTCCCCCATGATGGCTCCCGAGTTTCCGTTGCTTCGTTCTTCCACGGAAAACTCGGATGAACCAATGCAACTTGGTGCCTCCGTGTCTCCCCAACAACGTAGAGAGTTCCGCAGGAAGAATGGTCTCTGCTTCTACTGTGGGGATGACAAGCATCAAGTGAACAACTGTCCTAGGCGTAAGAATAAGCAGCCGGAAGAACTTCCGCGCCTAAGTGAGCATTGGGGAGGTCACTTGGGCGCACAGGTATTTCCCGTAAATATGAAACCTAATAAGATCTTGCTTCCCTTTCAAGTTTCTTTTGAGGGTAGGTCTGCTACCGTCAGTGCCTTTGTGGATTCAGGGTCTTCTGATAATATTATGTCTCTGGAATTTGCTATGTCTCTAGCCATGCCA